>NC_069124.1:84716914-85031080 GCF_026914265.1 Mya arenaria
CTACTTCTTCCCCTCTCCTCTCCCCTTCCTCCCTCTCTCCTCTCTCCTTCCCTCTTCCCCCTTCCTTCCCCCTCCCCTCTCTTTTCTCTCCCTTCCCTACCCGATCCCGCCCCTCTCAATGGCCTTGCAATACACCCCTTCCGCCAGGAGTCATCGGCTACAAACAACTAATTTCTCAGACTTGCACCAGCTCATCTAAATATTTACATTGAAAACTATCAATTTCTGCAAATAGAGTGTCAAATCAGTCAAGTTCTCTGCAAAAAGAACATTTTTTGCTTCTTTTTCATTCAATTTTAATAAAATATTGATACTTGAACACAAGCACTCTTTGTTTCTGTATTCACATCCGGATCTTGGTCAACGGGGGGAGATAACTGTGGTCTTGAGCCTATTTAAGCAACATTTTTTCAGAAACAGACTTCAAAACTCCTATAGTTCAGCTTCAGGCTATATGCAACACATACTGAAAGTTTGGCAATGATATATCAAACACTAAATGAATGAGACAAGTATTAGCACCTGTGGTATTTTCATAAAAAGCAGAAACAGCCATTTCCCTCAAATGTTAAGCCGCAAACCTTTGAAGAGCCATTATTTCCTTATGCATTGGAATAATTTGACCAAGTAAAGTTTTCCTTGTAGCTTTTAATGGTGTCTATAGAACAGCACCACAAAACTGGCCTGCCTACTCTTTTAAGATTTTTTCTAAGCAAAATAAGGTTTTTCCACTTCATCGGCTTTGTGTTTTATATAAAAATGACATAGAGCCCAACTGAAATGCCTCAACTTGTCAAAATTTTGCTTTTCTGGTCCACTTATATACAAAGATAACAGAACTGTTCAGTTTAACACAAGAAATTTAGTGATAATGTGTTAATAGACAGTCTAAACAACACTATATGCCAAATTGTTGGCTTCCGGGACAAATGGCGCAACAAAGGAAATGGCAAAAAACACACCAAAACTTAAAGATTCATGACAACTGCTAGTGTTTTCATGTATGAGGTGGCTACTGATGTAGAAAATGCAGAGATAGCATTATTATGCCCATTTTTAAAAAAAAATTACTTTAAGAATCTGTTTTGAAGGCTAGATTGGCATTAAATTCAGAGTACAGCACTTCACTATTGTCTATAAGATGCTTATTTACACCTGATTTGCTATAAATCTCACTCATTGGAATCATTTACACACAAACAAAGCACTACAGAGTTGACTAACATCTTCATTCTTCTGAAATATTGGATTCAGAGCTGCATCTCCTGGATTCAGATTGCAGGACTACCGCCAGGGGAAAAGGCCGCAGTAACTGGAGCTTATTGGCACATCATGATCTGCAAGCAAGACACAAAAGCCATGTTTTACACAAATAAAACTATCTGCCATACTGTTAAAGTTTGAAAAAGGCCTGTAAACACTCATTTGAGGCATACACAACCTTTAATATAGTCATAAATGTGATAAATATGCAGAAAAGTTCATGAATTCAAAGATTTTCAGGACAAATTTAAAGAATATATAGTCTTTTGGACATTTTGCAATCAGTTTTTAACAACTCAAAGGTAAACCTCATATTATTGAGTACCCAGATGCATTTTGCAAGCATTCAAACCAGACATGCTTAGAAATCTTCTTACTTGGAGATGGTATTCCTTTTTGAAAATCCTTGCCGAGAGCCGGTATGGAAAACCACAGAGACCACAGTTTTACCAGCACTGGTTCTTGTCCTTGAAAATTCTCTGTGGCTACAGCAACCAGGCTGGCTATTAAAATAAGCAATAAATTAGGGTTTTTAAAACATTTATACTGTATTAAGGTTGTGTTTTTTAATGCATTAAGGGAAAAGGCTCTATTCTTTATGAAAGCTGCTCACTTTTTATTTATTTTGCCTTGAGAAATGTCAAGTTTTTCAATGAATAAATTGAATAAATGAATGAATAATGAATATATATGAATAGATTGATAGAATGAATTAATGAATTAATGAAAGGTGGCATTATTTCTTTAAAATTGGGATCTCATTGTGTTGCTGTGATTGTTAAAGTATATGTTTCTTTGTCCATAAGCTGAAAATCATATGCACACTAAATAAAACATCATTCTGCATCCTATGTGCAGTAAGTTTTGTTTAATTGTTATAGAATTTGCAATTATTGTAATGTTTGCTTAAAAGAGCAAACAAAATGTGTGAATAGATGCACAATACAGACCAAAGACTGATACAAGTCAGCAGTTTCATTAGAAAATAATATTATTATCAAAGCCACATCAGAAATGATTGAAACATGAAAGAAATTCATTTAGGAATGGAACAAACAGTCTCAATGGGCTTTAATGACCAAACTGTCACTTTGTACTTCAGTTTGGATACCATTTTTTAATATATTATCTTGAAGTACTTACAAATTACAGCATGTTGGCAAACACCAAGTACAGCTTGGCCTCTGGTGGGCAGCTTGGGGGGGGGGGGTCTTCAACAGACAGTTCCTCCTGGGTCTGTTCCTATGTTAAAAAAATCCCTCCATTTATACTTTGGAATTGAAAGTGAGGCTTTCATTCATTAGTTACCATCATTTGGAACTATTTCCAAACATTAAATTGAAAGTGAAAGTAGTTTTTTTAAAAATGTCAAAAATATATAAGAAAATTATATATTATTAATTTATATTAGTAATATAAGATTTTCACATTTCATACTCAAACACCAAATTCTATGGCTAAGCACTGTCAACTGGCCAAATTTCAAGCAGATAGCTGATAAATTAAGAATTTATAAAATTTAAAATAGGCCCCCCTCCAAAAGCTTCCTCTATATCAGGCGTGAGACCACAGTTATTTTTACTATATGTTTCATATAGACACTAACCTGGCTTTTGACTTTATACACACACCAATTGAAAAACAAGGACATGGCATCTCTAGAACAATTCAAGACACCAAAATATAATCACAAGAAAACACCATGTTGACCATGACCCGACTGTCAAAATTGAGTTCAAATACATAACCCTTCCGCCAGGGAGTCAATCGGCTACAAACAACTAATTTTCAGACTTGCACAAGCTATGATTTTTCCAATATTTACATTGAAAACTATCAATTTCTGCAATAGAGTGTAAATTCAGTCAAGTTCTCTGCAAAAAGAACATTTTTTGCTTCTTTTTCATTCAATTTTAATAAAATATTGATACTTGAACACAAGCACTCTTTGTTTCTGTATTCACATCCGGATCTGGTCAACGGGGGGCAGTAAACTGTGGTTCTTTGAGCCTATTTAAGCAACATTTTTTCAGAAACAGACTTTAAACTCCTATAGTTCAGCTTCAGGCTATATGCAACACATACTGAAAGTTTGGCAATGATAATCAAACACTAAATGAATGAGACAAAGTATTAGCACCTGTGGTATTTTCATAAAAAAGGCAGAAACAGCCATTTCCCCAAATGTTAAGCCGCAAACCTTTGAAGAGCCATTATTTCCTTATGCATTGGAATAATTTGACCAAGTAAAGTTTTCCTTGTAGCTTTTAATGGTGTCTATAGAACAGCACCACAAAACTGGCCTGCCTACTCTTTTAAGATTTTTTTAAGCAAAATAAGGTTTTTCCACTTCATCGGCTTTGTGTTTTATATAAAAAATGACATAGAGCCCAACTGAAATGCCTCAACTTGTCAAAATTTTGCTTTTCTGGTCCACTTATATACAAAGATACAGAACTGTTCAGTTTAACACAAGAAATTTAGTGATAATGTGTTAATAGACAGTCTAAACAACACTATATGCCAAATTGTTGGCTTCCGGGACAAATGGCGCAACAAAGGAAATGGCAAAAAACACACCAAAACTTAAAGATTCATGACAACTGCTAGTGTTTTCATGTATGAGGTGGCTACATGATGTAGAAAATGCAGAGATAGCATTATTATGCCCATTTTTAAAAAAAAATTACTTTAAGAATCTGTTTTGAAGGCTAGATTTGGCATTAAATTCAGAGTACAGCACTTCACTATTGTCTATAAGATGCTTATTTACACCTGATTTGCTATAAATCTCACTCATTGGAATCATTTACACACAAACAAGCACTACAGAGTTGACTAACATCTTCATTCTTCTGAAATATTGGATTCAGAGCTGCATCTCCTGGATTCAGATTGCAGGACTACCGCCAGGGGAAAAGGCCGCAGCTAACTGGAGCTTATTGGCACATCATGATCTGCAAGCAAGACACAAAAGCAATGTTTTACACAAATAAAACTATCTGCCACTACTGTTAAAGTTTGAAAAAGGCCTGTAAACACTCATTTGAGGCATACACAACCTTTAATATAGTCATAAATGTGATAAATATGCAGAAAAGTTCATGAATTCAAAGATTTTCAGGACAAATTTAATAGAATATATAGTCTTTTGGACATTTTGCAATCAGTTTTTAACAACTCAAAGGTAAACCTCATCTTATTGAGTACCCAGATGCATTTTGCAAGCATTCAAACCAGACATGCTTAGAATTTCTTCTTACTTGGAGATGGTATTCCTTTCTTGAAAATCCTTGCCGAGAGCCGGTATGGAAAACCACAGAGACCACAGTTTTACCAGCACTGGTTCTTGTCCTTGAAAATTCCTCTGTGGCTACAGCAACCAGGCTGGCTATTAAAATAAGCAATAAATTAGGGTTTTTAAAACATTTATACTGTATTAAGGTTGTGTTTTTTAATGCATTAAGGGAAAAGGCTCTATTCTTTATGAAAGCTGCTCACTTTTTATTTATTTTGCCTTGAGAAATGTCAAGTTTTTCAATGAATAAATTGAATAAATGAATGAATTAATGAATATATATGAATGATTGATAGAATGAATTAATGAATTAATGAAAGGTGGCATTATTTCTTTAAAATTGGGATCTCATTGTGTTGCTGTGATTGTTAAAGTATATGTTTTCTTGTCCATAAGCTGAAAATCATATGCACACTAAATAAAACATCATTCTGCATCCTATGTGCAGTAAGTTTTGTTTAATTGCTTATAGAATTTGCAATTATTGTAATGTTTGCTTAAAAGAGCAAACAAAATGTGTGAATAGATGCACAATACAGACCAAAGACTGATACAAGTCAGCAGTTTCATTAGAAAATAATATTATTATCAAAGCCACATCAGAAATGATTGACAACATGAAAGAAATTCATTTAGGAATGGAACAAACAGTCTCAATGGGCTTTAATGACCAAACTGTCTCACTTTGTACTTCAGTTTGGATACCATTTTTTAATATATTATCTTGAAGTACTTACAAATTACAGCATGTTGGCAAACACCAAGTACAGCTTGGCCTCTGGTGGGCAGCTTGGTGGGGGGGGGGTCTTCAACAGACAGTTCCTCCTGGGTCTGCTTCCTATGTTAAAAAAATCCCTCCATTTATACTTTGGAATTGAAAGTGAGGCTTTCATTCATTAGTTACCATCATTTGGAACTATTTCCAAACATTAAATTGAAAGTGAAAGTAGTTTTTTTTAAAAATGTCAAAAATATATAAGAAAATTATATATTATTAATTTATATTATGTAATATAAGATTTTCACATTTCATACTCAAACACCAATATTCTATGGCTAAGCACTGTCAACTGGCCAAATTTCAAGCAGATAGCTGTATAAATTAAGAATTTATAACAATTTAAAATAGGCCACCCCTCCAAAAGCTTCCTCTATATCAGGCGTGAGACCACAGTTATTTTTACTATATGTTTCATATAGACACTAACCTGGCTTTTGACTTTATACACACACCAATTGAAAAACAAGGACATGGCATCTCTAGAACAATTCAAGACACAAAATATAATCACAAGAAAACACCATGTTGACCATTGACCCGACTGTCAAAATTGAGTTCAAATACATAACCCTTCCGCCAGGGAGTCAATCGGCTACAAACAACTAATTTTCAGACTTGCACAAGCTATGATTTTTCCAATATTTACATTGAAAACTATCAATTTCTGCAATAGAGTGTCAAATTCAGTCAAGTTCTCTGCAAAAAGAACATTTTTTGCTTCTTTTTCATTCAATTTTAATAAAATATTGATACTTGAACACAAGCACTCTTTGTTTCTGTATTCACATCCGGATCTTGGTCAACGGGGGGCAGATAACTGTGGTCTTGAGCCAAATTATTCCTCTCCGCATTCAGTCACAAATCAAATATTTACATTTCTCTCTTGATTGTGAAACAACCGTATGGGAACAATGCTATTCATTAGACGCTGATCTCATTTCAACTGCGCTTATTGAGATTGATTTTGCTGAGGATATTTTGTAAATCAAATTAGAAACTACCAATAAACGTTAATTTAGTTTGTGTTTTGTGCTGATAATCTCCAAATGAAAATCAATAGTTTAATGTCTAAAATTGCTAACAAAGTCATAAACAGAGAGTTAAGGATATGGGAATACAGTTCCAAGAGGAATTTTGAACAATATGCCCGTCCTGAGTCCCTGGTGCAGTTATTATTTCAATTATAGCTTAGCGATTTATGGGTTTAGATAAAACTTTTTGATGTTAGCTAATTTTTGAATTAATGAGAAAAAAAATGAATTGACGATTTGGTACGATCTAAAATGTTTTATGTTTTCATATAATTCACGTTGTATAGGTGAATGCAGAACAATGTTGAAGGTGATTGCTTTTTTTAAGACAAATCTTCCTACCGCATTTCTTGTTACATCTGCAAACGTTTTTTTCAGGTTTCCAAACCATTACAGTCGTTATTTAATTAGTCGTCCACGGAACAAGTCTAACCTTGTGAAATTGACATTAAATTCTAATTAATCCCGCTCCCCAGATTCCAGGAGATGGATTTTCCAGCAGAAAACGAAAGTTGACTAAGACAGCCTTAAATATTTTACTTCT
This sequence comes from Mya arenaria, assembly GCF_026914265.1. Lineage (NCBI taxonomy): Eukaryota > Metazoa > Mollusca > Bivalvia > Myida > Myidae > Mya > Mya arenaria. The sequence continues at coordinate 84,723,832 of NC_069124.1, forward strand.
GTCGGCAGGTTTGTGTAACCCTGGGAAAAAACAAAAAACCACGACCACAGTGTGTCTTCGGGGTTTAGGCAACAAAAACTGTAATAATTGATCCTGTTGCGTTGTATGCTGAATGCCTGGTACATACATTCGTAACGCTGACAGCGACCCCTAAAATTGACAACGGCTTTAAACACTGACAACGGCTCCTAAGACTGACAACGGCACCTAACACTTACAACGGCACCTAACGCTGACAACGGCTCCTAAGACTCAAAGCGGCCCCTCCCACTGAAAACGGCACCTAACAGTGACAACGGCTCCTAAGAATCGTAGCGGTCCTTCACACTGACAATGGCGCCTAACACTGACAACGGCACCTCACACTGACAACGGCTTCTAAGACTCACAGCGGCGCCTCACACTGACAACGGCACCTCACACTGACAACGGCACCTCACACTGACAACGGCTTCTAAGACTCACAGCGGTACCTAACACTGACAACGGCACCTCACACTGACAACGGCACCTCACACTGACAACGGCTTCTAAGTCTCACAGCGGCGCCTCACATTGACAACAGCGCCTCACACTGACAACGGCGCCTCACACTGACAACGGCATCTAAGACTCACAGCGGCGCCTCACATTGACAACGGCGCCTCACACTGACAACGGCACCTCACAGTAACAACGGCTTCTAAGACTCACAGCGGCGCCTCACACTGACAACGGCACCTCACACTGACAACGGCACCTCACACTGACAACGGCTTCTAAGACCCACAGCGGTGCCTAACACTGACAACGGCACCTCACACTGACAACGGCACCTCACACTGACAACGGCTTCTAAGTCTCACAGCGGCGCCTCACATTGACAACGGCGCCTCACACTGACAACGGCACCTCACAGTAACAACGGCTTCTAAGACTCACAGCGGCGCCTCACATTGACAACGGCGCCTCACACTGACAACGGCACCTCACAGTAACAACGGCTTCTAAGACTCACAGCGGCGCCTCACACTGACAACGGCACCTCACACTGACAACGGCACCTCACACTGACAACGGCTTCTAAGACCCACAGCGGTGCCTAACACTGACAACGGCACCTCACACTGACAACGGCACCTCACACTGACAACGGCTTCTAAGTCTCACAGCGGCGCCTCACATTGACAACGGCGCCTCACACTGACAACGGCACCTCACAGTAACAACGGCTTCTAAGACTCACAGCGGCGCCTCACATTGACAACAGCGCCTCACACTGACAACGGCGCCTCACACTGATAACGGCATCTAAGACTCACAGCGGCGCCTCACATCGACAACGGCGCCTCACACTGACAACGGCACCTCACAGTAACAACGGCTTCTAAGACTCACAGCGGCGCCTCACATTGACAACAGCGCCTCACATTGACAACAGCGCCTCACACTGACAACGGCGCCTCACACTGACAACGGCGCCTAACACTGACAACGGCTCCTAACACTGACAACGGCGCCTAACTTACAACGGCCCTTAACACTGACAACGGCTTCTAAGACTCACAGGGGCCCCTCACAATGACAACGGCTTCTAAAACTGACAACGGCGCCTAACACTGACAACGGCTCCTAACACTGACAACGGCGCCTAACTTATAACGGCCCTTAACACTGACAACGGCTTCTAAGACTCAAAGGGGCCTCTCACAATGACAACGGTTTCTAAAACTGACAACGGCGCCTTACACTAACAACGGCACCTTACACTGACAACGGCGCCTAACACTGACAACGGTTCCTTACACTGACAACGGCTTCTAAAACTGACAACGGTCCCTAACACTGACAACTCTTAGACTCACAGCGGCCTCTCACAATTACACACCGACAACGGCGCATAAGACTGACAACGGCGCCTACCACTGACAACGGCACCTTCCAATGACAACGGCACGACAACGGCTCCACTAACAACGGCGCCTCACACTAACAACAGCGCTTAACACTGACAACGGCGCCTACCAATGACAACAGCGCCTTCCAATGACAACGGCACGACAACGGCTCCTAAGACTGACAACGGCACCGAAAACTAACAACGGCGCCTCACACTAACAACGGCGCCTAACACTGACAACGGCGCCTACCAATGACAACGGCGCCTTCCAATGACAACGGCACGACAACGGCTCCTAAGACTGACAACGGCACCTAACACTAACAACGGCGCTTCATACTAACAACGGCGCCTAAGACTGACAACGGCGTCTACCAATGACAACGGCGCCTTCCCATGACAACGGCACGACAACGGCTCCTAAGACTGACAACGGCACCTCACACTTACAACGGCGCCTAACACTAACAACGGCGCCTAACACTAACAACGGCGCTTAACGCTGACAACGGCACCTAACACTAACAACGGCGCCTCACACTTACAACGGCGCCTAACACTAACAACGGCGCTTAACGCTGACAACGGCACCTAACACTAACAACGGCGCCTCACACTAACAACGGCGCCTAACACTAATAACAGCGTCTAACACTGACAACGGCACCTAACACTGACAACGGAACCTAACACTGACAAAGGCACCTAACACTAATAACAGCGTCTAACACTGACAACGGCACCTAACACTGACAACGGAACCTAACACTGACAAAGGCATCTAACACTGACAAAGGCACCTAACGCTGACAACGGCACCTAACACTAACAACGGCACCTAATACTGACAACGGCACAACGGCGTCTAACACTAACAACGGCGCCTCACACTGACAACGGCACCTAATACTGACAACGGCACCTAACACTAAAAATGGCGTCTAACACTAATAACGGCGTCTAACACTGACAACGGCACCTAACACTGCCAACGTCGCCTCACACTGACAACGGTACCTAACACTGACAACGGCGTCTAACACTAACAACGGCTTCTCAAACTGACAACGGCACCTAACACTAACAACGGCGTCTAACACTAATAACGGCTTCTTAAACTGACAACGGCACCTAACACTGCCAACGGTACCTAACACTAACAACGGCGGCTAACACTAATAACGGCGTCTAACACTAACAACGGCGTCTAACACTGCCAACGGTACCTAACACTAACAACGGCACCTAACACTAATAACGGCGTCAAACACTAATAACGGCGTCTAACACTGATAACGGCACCTAACACTAACAACGGCGTCTAACACTAATAACGGCGTCTAACCCTAATAACGGCGTCTAACACTAATAACGGCGTCTAACACTAACAACGGCGTCTAACACTAACAACGGCGTCTAACACTAATAACGGCGTCTAACACTAATAACGGCGTCTAACACTAATAACGGCACCTAACACTAACAACGGCACCTAACACTAACAACGGCACCTAACACTTACAACGGCGTCTAACACTAACAACGGCGTCTAACACTAACAACGGCGTCTAACACTAACAACGGCGTCTAACACTAACAACGGCACCTAACACTAACAACGGCGTCTAACACTTATAACGGCGTCTAACACTAACAACGGCGTCTAACACTAATAACGGCACCTAACACTGCCAACGGTACCTAACACTAACAACGGCGTCTAACACTAACAACGGCGTCTAACACTAACAACGGCACCTAACACTAACAACGGCGTCTAACACTAACAACGGCGTCTAACACTAACAACGGCGTCTAACACTAATAACGGCACCTAACACTAACAACGGCGTCTAACACTAACAACAGCGTCTAACACTAACAACGGCGTCTAACACTAACAACGGCGTCTAACACTAACAACGGCGTCTAACACTAATAACGGCACCTAACACTGCCAACGGTACCTAACACTACCAACGGCGTCTAACACTAATTACGGCGTCTAACACTAACAACGGCACCTAACACTTACAACGGCGTCTAACACTAATAACGGCGTCTAACACTAATAACGTCGTCTAACACTGACAACGGCACCTAAAACTAACAACGGCGTCTAACCCTAATAACGGTGTCTAACACTAACAACGGCGTCTAACACTAATAACGGCACCTAACACTGCCAACGGTACCTAACACTAACAACGGCGTCTAACACTAATTACGGCGTCTAACACTAACAACGGCACCTTACACTAACAACGGCGTCTAACACTAATAACGGCGTCTAACACTGCCAACGGTACCTAACACTAACAACGGCGTCTAACACTAATTACGGCGTCTAACACTAACAACGGCACCTTACACTAACAACGGCGTCTAACACTAATAACGGCGTCTAACACTAATAACGGCGTCTAACACTGACAACGGCACCTTACACTAACAACGGTGTCTAACACTAATAACGGCGTCTATCACTAACAATGGCACCTAACACTAACAACGGCGCCTCACACTGACAACGGCGCCTCACACTGACAACGGCGCCTTACACTGACAACGGCCCTTAACACTGACTACGGCGCCTAACACTAACAACGGCGTCTAACACTGACAACGGCACCTAACACAAACAACGGTTCCTTACATTGACAACGGCGCCTAACACTGACAACGGCACCTTACACTGACAACGGCACCTCACACTGACATCGGCGCCTCACACTGACAACGGCGCCTCACATTGACAACGGCGCCTCACACTGACAATGGCGCCTCACACTGACAACGGCACCTTACACTGACAACGGCGCCTCACACTGACAACGGCACCTCACATTGACAACGGGGCCTCACACTGACAACGGCTACTTACACTAACAACGGCGCCTCACACTGACAACGGCGCCTCACACTGACAACGGCACCTAGCACAGACAACGGTTCCTTACATTGACAACGGCGCCTAACACTGACAACGGCGCCTAACTTACAACGGCCCTTAACACTGACAACGGCTTCTAAGACTCACAGGGGCCCCTCACAATGACAACGGCTCCTAGAACTGACAACGGCGCCTAACACTGACAACGGCACCTAGCACAGACATCGGTTCCTTACACTGACAACGGCGCCTAACACTGACAACGGCGCCTAACTTACAACGGCCCTTAACACTGACAAGGGCTTCTAAAACTGACAACGGCGCCTCACACTGACAACGGCTCCTTACACTGACAACGGCTCCTAACACTGACAACTCTTAGACTCACAGCGGCCCCTCATAATGGCAACGGCTGCTAACACTGACAACGGACCCTAACACTGACAACTCTTAGACTCACAGCGGCCCCTCACAATGACAACGGCTCGTAACACTGACAACGGACCCTAACACTGACAACTCTAAGACTCACAGCGGCCCGTCACAATGACAACGGTTTCTAAAACTGACAACGGCGCCTCACACTGACAACGGCGCCTAACACTGACAACGGCGCCTAACTTACAACGGCCCTTAACACTGACAACGGCTTCTAAAACTGACAACGGTGCCTCACACTGACAACGGCTCCTTACACTGACAACGGCTCCTAACACTGACAACGGACCCTTACACTGACAACTCTTATACTCACAGCGGCCCCTCACAATGACAACGGCTGCTAACACTGACAACGGACACTAACACTGACAACTCTTAGACTCACAGCGGCCCCTCACAATGACAACGGCTCGTAGCACTGACAACTCTAAGACTCACAGCGGCCCGTCACAATGACAACGGCTCGTAGCACTGACAACTCTAAGACTCACAGCGGCCCGTCACAATGACAACGGCTTCTAAAACTGACAACGGCGCCTCACACTGACAACGGCTCCTAACACTGACAACGGCGCCTAACTTGCAATGGCCCTTAACACTGACAACGGCTTCTAAAACTGACAACGGTGCCTCACACTGACAACGGCTCCTTACACTGACAACGGCTGCTAACACTGACAACGGACACTAACACTGACAACTCTTAGACTCACAGCGGCCCCTCACAATGACAACGGCTCGTAACACTGACAACGGACCCTAACACTGACAACTCTAAGACTCACAGCGGCCCGTCACAATGACAACGGCTTCTAAAACTGACAACGGCGCCTCACACTGACAACGGCTCCTAACACTGACAACGGCTCCTAAAACTGACAACGGACCCTAACACTGACAACTCTTAGACTCACAGCGGCCCCTCACAATAACAACGGCTGCTAACACTGACAACGGACCCTAACACTGACAACGGCTCCTAAAACTGACAACGGACCCTAACACTGACAACTCTTAGACTCACAGCGGCCCCTCACAATCACAACGGCTGCTAACACTGACAACGGACCCTAACACTGATAACGGCACCTTACACTGACAACGGCTCGGTACACTGACAACGGACCCTAACACTGGCCACAACTCCTAAAACTGACAACGGACCCTAACACTGGCCACAGCTTCGAACACTGACAACGGGCCCTTACACTGACCACAGCTTCTAACACTGACAACGGACCCTTTCACTGATAACGACTCCTAACACTTGACAATAGCCTCTAACACTGGCCATAGCGTCTAACCAAACACTGACCATGGCTTTTAACAGACAGACAGACAGACAGACAGACAGACAGACAGAAAGACAGACAGTCAGTCAGACAGACAGACAGACAGTTTATTTTGACCTGTACAGTGTACATCACCATCAACACATGTTTATTATGATCAATGTCAACGTGTATGCATAATAACAAACAATGTAATTACAAACGAGTATATATATATACATGTAATTACAAATTTAGTTCTAACATTAATACGTGTGGATCTTACTTTAAACGACTTTTTAACAAACAGTCTAATGATATCTGTTCTATTATTTGATTGCAATAGTTGTTATTATTTAAATACAGACGGTCTTGTATTATAGTATTTTTTAATATATTTCTTTCTAAAATTATGAAAAGATTGACACACAAAGACAAAGTGAAATTCATCTTCATTGGAATTACAACAAAGTACTGACAACGGCTTCTTTAGGCACACCGTAGACATACTGCTGGTTGCGTACATGATATGTAAGAGATTTTCTTCACTTAATGATATTAATCAAATATCCTTGCTTTTTCTTGCCAATGATCTAATTATTTTAATAGAAAAATAATATTAATTCACACATTATGAATATTATTTTATTAATACTGTATTAAGAGCTTTTTTGAATCCCAGAAACTTTAAATTGTAACCTCGGCGCATCTCAGAACAGTAATACTTACATGTGTGTGTGTGGAGTTCATTGCGTAGGAGATTCGCTTCATACTGATGGAACCTCGGCCGTATTAACTAACGTCTTGAGTCTAAATTTGAGACTCGGGCTAAGACAATTGAAATCTTAATTGTTTCAAAATATATTTATTATAACATTTCTTTACAAAAGATGGCTGTTTGACTGTAGAAGATATTATTTGTAACAGAGATTTAACAATGTGTGCATCTTTGCCTATATAATACCATTTTACAACAAAATGAAGGTTTTGCTTTTCTGAAGCTAATTACTCATACTCAAGACGTAAATGAATGCGGACCCTGATCGTTGTTGCTTATATAGGTGCAGTTGTGTAAATGAGGTAGGTGCTATCAAATGGAAACTGTGGTCTAGGTAGGAGGAACAATTTCAAAATTCATTCTATTTTTAAGATAGCACTTGTTTTACCATACTGACAGAAACTCGACCCATTCACTTAATCGATGTACCAAGTCATAAGAATCATTATTCAAACTGAAACACAACCTGACATAGCTGGACATGCGGGCTTGTGTAACAATGTGTGCTGCATTGCCGTGCAATTATCAGGAGATGCTATCTTAACGATGTTTGCCATGTTGGGAGGTTTTTCCTGGAGACCCAATACCGGTTAGAGAAGCGATGTGACGCCGCACGGATCCAGAGACTGTGTTACTGTCCAACTAACATACACCGATCATTGCTCACCGTAATAGATATATGAGAATAATACATTTTCTTTGTAAGACGAGTTCTTTTTCTATATCCAGAATTTCTATAACCAGGGATATACCGGGACGTATCATTTGCTGTGTACGGATTTTGAAAAACCAGCTCTTTGACATGCGGAAGAAACTGTGATAGGTGAGTATGACGTAGAGGTTAAAATAGTTGACTGATGGTAGTTTTGTTTACTTACGCGAACAGCTAACTACAGTAATCATTTTAATTTATTAAGAGTGTAATGACGAGTTTTATGGTGATATCATCAAACATTATTTTCACTTATATAGAAGTTATCAGAAAGGCGCTTTATTCAGCCTGGTTTCTTCATTCCTTTAGTAAAAATAAAAACCACACTTAAAAAGGGTATGTTATCTCAAATATTTATATACCGCACATCCGTACAGTAACTCTTTTTACATTTTTCTTCATATATCATAACAACGCGTTATCTAAAGAGGTTTAAGAGTATACAGAGTATTTTTTTCATGTACTATCATCGAATATATTACTTTTTTATCATTCCTGTATATAAATGTAACACGCGTATATACTCATTTGACAATTGTTTACCGTTTTAATTCAAATGGATCTACTGGGACCAATAAAGCCTTGTTGCATATCATGGCATTTGGACTGTAGGGCTACCGGAACTACAGTTACATTCTGTGATGTGTTATGACACTGGGACCATATCACCACCGATACTACAGGGACATGTATAACTCGGTAACATTTTATTGAACTGGGACCATATGGTCACCAGAACTACAGGGATAACTACATGTATGTAGCGGTGTATGGTGCCGGAGCCATATAGCCACCCAAACTACATGGACAACTATGTAGCGATTTATGGCGCCAGGACCATATGTCCACTAGAACTACAGGGATAACTATGTAGCGATTTATGGAGCCAGGACCATATGTCCACTAGAACTACAGGGACAACTATGTAGCGATTTATGGAGCCAGGACCATATGTCCACTAGAACTACAGGGATAACTATGTAGCGATTTATGGTGCCAGGACCATATGTCCACTAGAACTACAGGGACAACTATGTAGCGATTTATGGCGCCAGGACCATATGTCCACTAGAACTACAGGGATAACTATGTAGCGATTTATGGCGCCAGGACCATATGTCCACTAGAACTACAGGGATAACTATGTAGCGATTTATGGCGCCAGGACCATATGTCCACTAGAACTACAGGGATAACTATGTAGCGATTTATGGCGCCAGGACCATATGCCCACTAGAACTACAGGGATAACTATGTAGCGATATATGGCGCCAGGACCATATGTCCACTAGAACTACAGGGACAACTATGTAGCGATTTATGGCCTTGGGCAATATGGCCACCGGAGCACATGAACATGTATGCCTCCGTAGCAGTTTATGCCCGTGGATAATATGACACTAGTACCATATGGTCATCGAAAAGACAGGGACACTCTGTGGTATTTTATGGCACTGGGATCATTTCACCACCGGAACTACAGGGACACTTAAAGGTATTGTATGGCATTGAGGCCAAATGACCACCGGAACTACAGGGACACTCTAAGGCATTGTATGACATAGAGGCCAAATGACCACCGAAACTACAGAGTCACTTTAAGGTATTGTATGACATCGAGGCCAAATGACCACCGAAACTACAGAGTCACTTTAAGGTATTGTATGGCATTGAGGCCAAATGACCACCGGAACTACAGGGACTCGTTAAGGTATTGTATGGCATCGGGGCCAAATGATCACCTGAGAACTACAGGGACTCTTTTAGGTATTGTATGGCATTGAGGCCAAGTGACCACCGGCACTACAGGGTCATTTTAAGGTATTGTATGGCATTGAGGCCAAATGACCACCGGAACTACAGGGACTCTTTTAGGTATTGTATGGCATTGCGACAAATGACCACCGGAACTACAGGGACACTCTGAGGTATTTATGACATCGAGGCAAAATGACCATCGGAACTATAGGGACACTTTAAGGTAGTGTATGGCATTGAGGCCAAATGACCACCTGAGAACTACAGGGACACTCTAAGGTATTGCACGGCATTGAGGCCAAATGACCACCGGCACTACAGGGGCATTTTAAGGTATTGTATGGCATTGGGGGCAAATGACACCGGAACTACAGGGACTCTTTAAGGTATTGTATGGCATTGCGGCAAATGACCACCGGAACCACAGGGACACTCTAATGTAGTGTATGGCATTGAGGCCAAATGACCACCGGAACCACAGGGACACTCTAAGGTAGTGTATGGCATTGAGGCCAAATGACCACCGGAACTACAGGGACTCTTTTAGGTATTGTATGGCATTGCGGCAAATGACGACCGGTACTACAGGGACACTCTAAGGTATTGTATGACATCGAGGCCAAATGACCACCGGAACTACAGGGACACTTTAAGGTATTGCACGGCATTGAGGCCAAATGACCACCGGCACTACAGGGGCATTTTAAGGTATTGTATGGCATTGGGGGCAAATGACACCGGAACTACAGGGACTCTTTAAGGTATTGTATGGCATTGCGGCAAATGACCACCGGAACTACAGAGTCACTTTAAGGTATTGTTTGGCATTGGGGCCATATGACCACCGGCATTACAGGGGCATTTTAAGGTATTGTATGGCATCGGGGCCAAAATGACCACCGGAATTACAGGGACACTTCAAGGTATTGTATGGCATTGGGGATCATTTGAAAACCGGAACTACAGGGACACTTCAAGGTATTGTTTGGCATGGGGGCCATATGACCACCGGATCCGCAGGGACATATATAACTACGTGATCCCATATATGGTCACAAAACGGACAAAACGAACAAAACCGATACAGAACTGTCGGACGGACTTGCTGGAAGCAACTTCAAAACCTAGATCTGTCCTTAACTGTGCTTAAGTCAATCCTTGTGTGGCAGGATGGCTTGTTCGGCCACAGTAGATAAGGTATCAGCAGTTGTGTCGGAATGTCGATGAACAAAGTGCTCTTCATAGATGCATGATACCAGAATCATTATATGAGATATAAGAGTAGCTTTATTTCTCACATTCCCATTCTAACTGGAATTAGCTCGGTGTACGGAAATCATTCCAAAGGCAATAACCGAGGCCGCTGATTTCCCGAGGGTCGCTCCATAGTTGTTATATATAATATGAAACTGAACAATGACATGTTCCGCAGGCGAACTCTCATCTTGCACATCAAACATAAATTGCTTTAATCTTTCTAGAATCTCGAGACTCATCATTTTAAAGCTTAATATGAACATAAAGGAATGTCTCATGTGTCAAATATAACTTGCAGAACTTATTAAAGCTTATTAAGATAAAAATTTTGAATTTAAGAAATCTGAAGAAAGACACGACCGGGGGAGTGTTAGCACAGCATATATGGGTGGGGCAAAACGAGCTCATTTTATAATTGGCAGTGCTAACACAATCATCAATCATAGATATGTGTATATAGTAAAATACGGTAAGTGTTAGAATGCAGTTATATGGTTAGTATTAGCATTATTTCACGGTGGTATTACGATGGTCTTAGCACATCGGTCATTCATCTATATATCGGTGGTGTTTGAACGTCTATGATTATGATTATGGTGCTTACGCAACTATATAGCGGTGGCGTAAGCGCATCTATATGTTGGTGGTGTTTAAACATCTATATAAGTGTGGTGTCTACACAACTATATAAGAGTGATGCTAGCACATCTATATTACAGTGATGCTAGCACATCTATATATAATGCTGCTGCTAACACATTTATATAACGGTGCTGCTAGCACATCTATATTACGGTGATGCTCGCACATCTATATAACGGTGATGCTAGCACATTTATATAACGGTGATGCTACCACATCTATATTACGGTGATGCTAGCACTTCTATATAACGGTGCTGCTAGCACATCTATATAACGGTGCTGCTAGCACATTTATATAACGGTGATGCTAGCACATCTATATATCGGTGCTGCTAGCACATCTTTATAACGGTGCTGCTCGCACATCTATATAACGGTGCTGCTCGCACATCTATATAACGCACATCTATATAACGGTGCTGCTCGCACATCTATATAACGGTGCTGCTAGCACATCTATATAACGGTGCTGTTAGCACATCTATATAACGGTGCTGCTAGCACATCTATATAACGGTGCTGCTAGCACATCTATATAACGGTGCTGCTAGCACATCTATATAACGGTGCTGCTAGCACATCTTTATAACGGTGCTGCTCGCTCATCTATATAACGGTGCTGCTAGCACATCTATATAACGGTGCTGCTAGCACATCTATATAACGGTGCTGCTAGCACATCTATATAACGGTGCTGCTCGCACATCTATATAACGGTGCTGCTAGCACATCTATATAACGGTGCTGCTCGCACATCTATATAACGGTGCTGCTAGCACATCTATATAACGGTGCTGCTAGCACATCTATATAACGGTGCTGCTAGCACATCTATATAACGGTGCTGCTGCTAGGACATCTATATATTGGTGCTGCTAGCACATATATATATAACGGTGTTGCTAGCACATATATATATTGGTGCTGCTACCACATCTATATAATGGTGCTAGCACATCTATATAACGGTGGTACTAGCACATCTATATAACGGCGATGCTAGCACATCTATTTAACGGTGTTTTGAGCACATCTTTATTAAAAATGGTGCCTCTGTATAGCGGCGGTGCTAGCTCATTTAAAAAACGGTGATTCTAGCACATCTATATAGGGGTTGTGCTAGTACAACTTTATAAAGGTGGAGCTAGCACATTTATATAACGGTGGTTCTAGCACATCTACATACAGCGGTTGTGTTAGCACATTTATATAACAGTGACACATTTATATAACGGTGGTTCTAGGACACCAATATAGCGGTTGTGTTAGCACATTTATATAACGGTGGTTCTAGCACATCTATACAGCGGTTGTGTTAGCACATTTATATAACGGTGGTTCTAGCACATCAATATAGCGGTTGTGTTAGCACATTTATATAACGGTGGTTCTATCACACCAATATAGCGGTTGTGTTAGCACATTCATATAACAGTGGCACATTTATATAACGGTGGTTCTAGCACATCTATACAGCGGTTGTGTTAGCACATTTATATAACGGTGGTTCTAGCACATCAATATAGCGGTTGTGTTAGCACATTTATATAACGGTGGTTCTATCACACCAATATAGCGGTTGTGTTAGCACATTCATATAACAGTGGCACATTTATATAACGGTGATTCTAGCACATCTACATATAGCGGTTGTGTTAGCACATTCATATAACGGTGGTTCTAGCACATCGTCATATAGCGGTTGTGTTAGGACATTTATATAACAGTGGTTCTAGCACACCAATATAGCGGTTGTGTTAGCACATTTATATAACGGTGGTTCTAGCACACCAATATAGCGGTTGTGTTAACACATTTATATACCGGTCGTTCTAGCACACCAATATAGCGGTTGTGTTAGCACATTCATATAACGGTGGTTCTAGCACACCAATATAGCGGTTGTGTTAGCACATTTATATACCGGTGGTTCTAGCACACCAATATAGCGGTTGTGTTAGCACATTTATATACCGGTGGTTCTAGCACACCAATATAGCGGTTGTGTTAGCACATTCATATAACGGTGGTTCTAGCACACCAATATAGCGGTTGTGTTAGCACATTTATATACCGGTGGTTCTAGCACACCAATATAGCGGTTGTGTTAGCACATTTATATAACAGTGGCACATTCATATAGCGGTTGTGTTAGCACATATATATAGCGGTTGTGTTAGCACATTTATATAACGGTGGTTCTAGCACACCAATTTAGCGGTTGTGTTAGCACATTTATATGACGGTGGTTCTAGCACATCAATATAGCGGTTGTGTTAGCACATTTATATAACGGTGGTTCTAGCACACCAATATAGCGGTTGTGTTAGCACATTTATATAACGGTGGTTCTAGCACATCTATATAGCGGTTGTGTTAGCACATTTATATAACAGTGGCACATTCATATAACGGTGGTTCTAGTAAACCAATATAACGGTTGTGTTAGCACATTTATATGACGGTGGTTATAGCACATCAATATAGCGGTTGTGTTAGCACATTTATATAACGGTGATTCTAGCACATCAATATAGCGGTTGTGTTAGCACATTTATATAACGGTGGTTCTAGCACACCAATATAGCGGTTGTGTTAGCACATTCAAATAACGGTGATTCTAGCACATCAATATAGCGGTTGTGTTAGCACATTTATATAACGGTGATTCTAGCACATCCATATAGAGGTTGTGTTAGCACATTTATATAACTGTGATTCTAGCACATCTATAAAGCGGTTGTGTTAGCACATTTATATAACGGTGGTTCTAGCATATCAATATAGCGGTTGTGTTAGCACATTTATATAACTGTGATTCTAGCACATCTATAAAGCGGTTGTGTTAGCACATTTATATAACGGTGATTCTAGCACATCAATATAGCGGTTGTGTTATCACATTCATATAACGGTGGTTCTAGCACATCAATATAGCGGTTGTGTTAGCACATTTATATAACGGTGGTTCTAGCACACCAATATAGCGGTTGTGTTAGCACATTTATATAACGGTGGTTCTAGCACATCTATATAGCGGTTGTGTTAGCACATTTATATAACAGTGGCACATTCATATAACGGTGGTTCTAGTACACCAATATAGCGGTTGTGTTAGCACATTTATATGACGGTGATTCTAGCACACCAATATAGCGGTTGTGTTAGCACATTTATATAACAGTGATTCTAGCACATCAATATAGCGGTTGTGTTAGCACATTTATATAACGGTGGTTCTAGCACATCTATATAGCGTTTGTGTTAGCACATTTATATAACAGTGGCACATTCATATAACGGTGGTTCTAGTACACCAATATAGCGGTTGTGTTAGCACATTTATATGACGGTGATTCTAGCACACCAATATAGCGGTTGTGTTAGCACATTTATATAACAGTGATTCTAGCACATCAATATAGCGGTTGTGTTAGCACATTTATATAACGGTGGTTCTAGCACATCTATATAGCGGTTGTGTTAGCACATTTATATAACAGTGGCACATTCATATAACAGTGGCACATATATATAACGGTGATTCTAGCACATCTACATATAGCGGTTGTGTTAGCACATTCATATAACGGTGGTTCTAGCACATCGTCATATAGCGGTTGTGTTAGCACATTCATATAACGGTGATTCTAGCACATCTACATATAGCGGTTGTGTTAGCACATTCATATAACAGTGGTTCTAGCACACCAATATAGCGGTTGTGTTAGCACATTTATATAACGGTGGTTCTAGCACATCTATATAGCGGTTGTGTTAGCACATTTATATAACAGTGGCACATTCATATAACAGTGGCACATATATATAACGGTGATTCTAGCACATCTATATATAGCGGTTGTGTTAGCACATTCATATAACGGTGGTTCTAGCACATCGTCATATAGCGGTTGTGTTAGCACATTCATATAACGGTGATTCTAGCACATCTACATATAGCGGTTGTGTTAGCACATTCATATAACGGTGATTCTAGCACATCTACATATAGCGGTTGTGTTAGCACATTCATATAACGGTGGTTCTAGCACATCGTCATATAGCGGTTGTGTTAGCACATTCATATAACAGTGGCACATTTATATAACGGTGATTCTAGCACATCTACATATAGCGGTTGTGTTAGCACATTCATATAACGGTGGTTCTAGCACATCGTCATATAGCGGTTGTGTTAGCAAATTCATATTACGGTGGTTCTAGCACATCTACATATAGCGGTTGTGTTAGCACATTCATATAACGGTGATTCTAGCACATCTACATATAGCGGTTGTGTTAGAACATTCATATAACGGTGGTTCTAGTACACGATTATAGTGGTTGTGTTAGGACATTTATATAACGGTGGTTCTAGCACACCAATATAGCGGTTGTGTTAGCACATTTATATAACGGTGGTTCTAGCACACCAATATAGCGGTTGTGTTAGCACATTTATATACCGGTGGTTCTAGCACACCAATATAGCGGTTGTGTTAGCACATTCATATAACGGTGGTTCTAGCACACCAATATAGCGGTTGTGTTAGCACATTTATATACCGGTGGTTCTAGCACATCTATATAGCGGTTGTGTTAGCACATTTATATACCGGTGGTTCTAGCACACCAATATAGCGGTTGTGTTAGCACATTTATATAACAGTGGCACATTCATATAGCGGTTGTGTTAGCACATATATATAGCGGTTGTGTTAGCACATTTATATAACGGTGGTTCTAGCACACCAATATAGCGGTTGTGTTAGCACATTTATATGACGGTGGTTCTAGCACATCAATATAGCGGTTGTGTTAGCACATTTATATAACGGTGGTTCTAGTACACCAATATAGCGGTTGTGTTAGCACATTTATATGACGGTGATTCTAACACACCAATATAGCGGTTGTGTTAGCACATTTATATAACAGTGGCACATTCATATAACGGTGATTCTAGTACACCAATATAGCGGTTGTGTTAGCACATTAATATGACGGTGATTCTAGCACACCAATATAGCGGTTGTGTTAGCACATTTATATAACGGTGATTCTAGCACATCAATATAGCGGTTGTGTTAGCACATTTATATAACGGTGGTTCTAGCACACCAATATAGCGGTTGTGTTAGCACATTCAAATAACGGTGATTCTAGCACATCAATATGACGGTTGTGTTAGCACATTCATATAACGGTGATTCTAGCACATCTATATAGCGGTTGTGTTAGCGCATTCATATAACGGTGATTCTAGCACATCAATATAGCGGTTGTGTTAGCGCATTTATATAACGGTGATTCTAGCACATCAATATAGCGGTTGTGTTAGCACATTTATATAACGGTGATTCTAGCACATCAATATAGCGGTTGTGTTAGCACATTTATATAACGGTGGTTCTAGCACACCAATATAGCGGTTGTGTTAGCACATTCAAATAACGGTGATTCAAGCACATCATTATAGCGGTTGTGTTAGCACATTTATATAACGGTGATTTTAGCACATCCATATAGCGGTTGTGTTAGCACATTTATATAACTGTGATTCTAGCACATCTATAAAGCGGTCGTGTTAGCACATTTATATAACGGTGGTTCTAGCACATCAATATAGCGGTTGTGTTAGCACATTTATATAACTGTGATTCTAGCACATCTAGAAAGCGGTTGTGTTAGCACATTTATATAACGGTGATTCTAGCACATCAATATAGCGGTTGTGTTAGCACATTCATATAACGGTGGTTCTAGCACATCAATATAGCGGTTGTGTTAGCACATTTATATAACGGTGGTTCTAGCACACCAATATAGCGGTTGTGTTAGCACATTTATATAACGGTGGTTCTAGCACATCTATATAGCGGTTGTGTTAGCACATTTATATAACAGTGGCACATTTAAATAACGGTGGTTCTAGTACACCAATATAGCGGTTGTGTTAGCACATTTATATGACGGTGATTCTAACACACCAATATAGCGGTTGTGTTAGCACATTTATATAACAGTGGCACATTCATATAACGGTGGTTCTAGTACACCAATATAGCGGTTGTGTTAGCACATTAATATGACGGTGATTCTAGCACACCAATATAGCGGTTGTGTTAGCACATTTATATAACGGTGATTCTAGCACATCAATATAGCGGTTGTGTTAGCACATTTATATAACGGTGGTTCTAGCACACCAATATAGCGGTTGTGTTAGCACATTCAAATAACGGTGATTCTAGCACATCAATATAACGGTTGTGTTAGCACATTCATATAACGGTGATTCTAGCACATCCATATAGCGTTTGTGTTAGCACATTCATATAACGGTGGTTCAAGCACATCCATATAGCGTTTGTGTTAGCACATTCATATAACGGTGATTCTAGCACTTCATATAGCGGTTGTGTTAGCACATTTATATAACGGTGATTCTAGCACATCCATATAGCGGTTGTGTTAGCACATTTATATAACTGTGATTCTAGCACATCTATAAAGCGGTTGTGTTAGCACATTTATATAACGGTGATTCTAGCACATCTATATAGCGGTTGTGTTAGCACATTCATATAACGGTGATTCTAGCACATCTATATAGCGGTTGTGTTAGCACATTCATATAACGGTGATTCTAGCACATCTATCAAGCGGTTGTGTTAGCACATTCATATAACGATGATTCTAGCACATCTATATAGCGGTTGTGTTAGCGCATTCATATAACGGTGATTCTAGCACATCTATCAAGCGGTTGTGTTAGCACATTCATATAACGGTGATTCTAGCACATCTATATAGCGGTTGTGTTAGCACATTCATATAACGGTGATTCTAGCACATCTATCAAGCGGTTGTGTTAGCACATTCATATAACGGTGATTCTAGCACATCTATATAGCGGTTGTGTTAGCGCATTCATATAACGGTGATTCTAGCACATCAATATAGCGGTTGTGTTAGCACATTTATATAACGGTGATTCTATCACATCTTTTGAGCGGTTGTGTTAGCACATCACGTCTATATAATGGTAGTGTCGGCACATATTTACTCGTAGAAGTTTTCATGTACACATATATAATGATCGTGTCTGTTCATCAGATGCTGGTTTAGCTAACCCAACTTCATTAAATATGTTCGGATTGACAAAAGCGTGATGGTTTTACATCACTATTCAGTTTACATACGGTATGGCATGGTGATATGACGAAGTTTAAATTATAGAAGTTTTTTTCTAATTTCAGGGAAACTCAGACATCTGAAGAAGAAAACCCGATCATAGGAGGAAAGCAGGAATTACCTTATTAGAGTTTCATACGATCATATATTCCAACTAATTGAGATCAGTGTCTGGAAATATTATACCCCCCTTTCCGGCATTGCCATTAAATCAAGAAAAGTTATTGAATACAAACATCGCCGGAAATTATACGAACTATAATAAAAGGAAATATGACAAAAACATGAACAGAGCTAAACATTTTCTTAAACTAACTATAGAAATAAAAGAAATACGAAAACATTTAAGAAAAGGGGACATGTTTTTAAACGGAGGCCACCTGTGGCAAGCCGCGTCCTTTGTAATCCACTAAAATTACCATTTCATGGAAAAGAGGCGTTGTTGGCTATCTTGGAAAATAGACCTCGTCGTTCTGTATCATTTATGTGTGAATTCAGTCTTAGTAAACGAATGCATCACTCCTTGCTCAACGCCGGATATAGAGCGTTTATAAAAGGCTCACTTCTACTGAAAATTGCACTCAGTGTAACCGACCTTATATAATAAAAGTGTGATTGTGCATTGTTGACAAGTGTCTACGAGAAGTTGAGTCTCGTCTGAGATGTGGCAGTCCAGTGGCATCCGGAGTCTAGCCCGCGAGCTTACCCAATGACGGCTGCCGGAAATGAAGAGCCACACGTGGACATGGACGTTGTCGTTGCCAAGGTGCTCGCTATTGTCATCATCACCAGCCTCACCGTTCTCGCCGGATTGCTCCCTTGTCGCCTCATGAGGCATTGCCGCCGACCCATGCTCAAGCGCAGACGCATGTTTAACGACATGGTGTCCGGGGGGAAGTGCTTCTCTGGCGGTGTGTATCTTGGTGTTTGCTTTCTCCACCTGATTCCCGAAACGCGACATAAAGTAGACGCGGTCCTGGAGCATGTAGGGTCAAGGTCTCACTACCCGGTGGCCGAGTTACTCACAATGGCCGGATTCTTTGGTGTCATATTTGGGGAACATGTGATAAGGTGTTTGTATTACAAGTTTCAAGAGGATTCGTGTCTTCCAAGGTTTGACCACGACAGTTATAGCTTTGATCAAGATTACATACCGACGACTGAGGACCCGGCCTTTGAAGGGTGTGATTTAATTGAGTGTAGAAGTCTTCATTCTTTATCACAAACAAGTTACAGTAAGGATGACATACAAAATCAAATGAATTCTCCACAAACACTTCAAGACGAAAGCATTATAACGCCAGTGCCTAGAATTCATATCAATGGTTTAACTCCCATTAACCAAACTATAACATCATTTAACGAAGCAAATCTCAACAATGTAAATCGCTCTAACTCATTACCTAGCGAACACGGTGCCCCGATCCCTCCTCCAATCCATTCCGCCCCGTCATCTGTGGAGAGGCACGAGTGGTACGACCTGGAGCCGGTGCCTCCGTTGCCCATGCAAGACCTCGAGGTGCGGACGGTGGTGACGGAATTGAGCCGCCAGGATGAGCAAGGCCGCGGCCACATCCGGTCTGCCTTCCTACTGGCAGCTCTCTCCTTCCACGGCGTGTTCGAAGGCATGGCATTGGGGTTGCAGGCGGCCGTCAGTGATGCCTGGCTGATGTGTGTAGCAGTCCTTGTCCACCGCGCCATCCTCGCATTCGGTATGAGCCTACAGTATGCGCGGGAACAGGAAAAACCCTCCACTATCGTCTTCTCAATTAGCGCGTTCTCAATTATTTGTGTTGTTGGTATAATTATCGGGATTGCAATCTCAGCCGGGGCTCAGTTATATAATGATGTTGACGTCCCTAATGCAATATTGCAAAGTCTGGCCACTGGTACTATCTTCTGTATCGTTTTTCTAAACATTCTGTTTAAAGAGCTTGACGGAAATAAAGACGTTAAGAAGATTTCATGCACCTTTGTAGGATTTGCTTTTATGGCCGTGCTTCTTGCTGTGGCGAAATCATAACTTGTGTTTTACGAGCTATCTAATATCTGCGATTGTAATTGATATTTCATTATAATTGCGAGTGCATTATTTGATTGAGGAGCTGGATTTAATTACAGTATTGCGTGTGTGGGAACAGCGGGAACAGCGTTGTGTTGTTTGCTCCAATAAATGCTATGAAATCTATAATTTTAATCATTCACTTTATGTCGCATGTTTTCCCATTCCTGCTCGCAAAATGAAACCTGGAAACAATGTGGGCAGTATAATCTGTAAATGTAAACGTTGTGGTTACAGAATGATTAGGATAAATCCATATCGTTATAGCGAATAAAAAATGTGTTTATTGTTCTGCATTTCCATATAGATGTTCAAACATTAATTTTCACTCCTAGAAATAAACAGTCGGTTTGGCCGTTGGTGGTGGTGCGTAAGCTTATTTATACTCGCACTCGGGCCTTGCCTATTCGGTGAGTGCTCCGATAAGATTTCTAGTTGTTTTATGTTTTTGGAGCATAGTGCATAGACAGAATGCAACCCTGGTTAGAGCTACCCTGGTTCTTTAACGTGCACCAGTGTATAGTGCATGTGTAGCCATCCCATAACTTGATTTGATATTGTTGTGTCCGAAGACGCCGATTTATATGATACATCTAGATGACCACTGTAGTAACCTTAGTTTACATGTAAGGAAACCTATCACGGTCGGTTATATAATTTCTACGTATTATAACCAATACTTGTTTCTTATATTTCATTTCGGTATATGTTTTCAACAACGGAAACATGGGCGACATGCAGTAAGATAATAGACAAACAGTGAAATACAGACACAAAAAAACAACAACATGTAAGACGCAATAAACATTAACGAAATCAGGGGCGGATCCAGGATTTTGGGTTAGGGGGGCGTAACTTTTAATCACTCTAAAGGTTGCACTAGCAGATCCAGGGGTATACCTATAGTTCTAATATCATAACGAGGTTTCTATTAGGACGACTAAGTGGCTTATATAATTTGTATATTTTCGTTAAGCGGGAAAAACGAGGGAAGATACATGTATAATTGTGAACCCATGTTCAGATACTTTTACTATTCAACATATTCTAAGTGCATAGCTATCTATGTGTATCTATTCGCACAATGGATCTATCAGTAGCATGCGCCTAGGATATTTCCTGGCGTAGATGTTCACAATTTCCTCAATATCCAGTTTTATGTCCCTATGAATGAAGAGTAGCATGAGAGCGTTGAACCGGCTCTGGCCCATGGTACTCCTGTGCGGGTGCACTCTGTGTTGTGTACGAGTACATCTCAAAAGGCAATGTTGTATAAAGATACGCGAGCGAAGCGAGCGAAGAAAAAATAGGAAAATATAGTATATTTTATTGTTTCCATACCAAAGAACATGTAAGCTCCGGGAATTTTAGGGGGGGGGGGGGGGGCGTGCGCCGGGTGCGCCCCCCCCCCCCTGGATCCGCTAGTGGAAATTATTTTAAAATAATATTTCCATAATACTTTATATGATATCTTAATTTATATAGATACATACCTTATATCGGCTTTATAATAAAGAAAGCGCATTAAGTTAATGTATCGCAAGACTTATTATCAAACATTGCAACTTTTAATGTGCAGAACATTCATATGCATATACATGTATATAGAAACATTATGTCAAATTCGAAACATGCACTCTGATAAAAATGAGTGGGCAGATAAGTGTAAGTCGACAAAAGTCGACAATGAAGACATACGTTCATTGCAATTTTAACACAGTGTGTATGATACAAATGAAGTTTGTCTGGATGAAAAAAAGCATGGATACATTGTAAAAAAAACACATTTCAGTGTAATGGGTTTAACGATTAATTGTTTTCGGTTTCATGGGACGGACCAACCCTAAAAGTGACTGACGATTTCATATCCTTAACCCTTTTTCCTTCTGCCAGACTTCACATACTTCTCTCTCAAAATTGTATGCTTTCTTCTTCAATCACATGTTTAGCTGACATGATCACACAGTGCTCAAGTTGAGGCATTGTTTTCACTCTGTGTCCGGCGTCCGAAGTCCGTCATGAAAATTTTTGGCTTCAAGTTACATCTTCTCAGAAACCATGCACTGGGCAGATTTGGATCAAACTTATTGTTCAAAGGCTTTCGGTCCATAGGAGTCACAGAGCTAAAAAAATAAAATGAAAGATAATATCCTCTTATCCTGAACCACTATATGGAGGTTATTTTTGCACAAAGCATTGTCTTTCTAGAGGTCCTTTTCAAGTTTGTTCAAGTGGTGACGCGTGTAGTATATAGGAACATTTTTAAAATCTTAACATATTGTATAAAGCCATGCTCATTAATTCCTTCTCTACCAAGCTTGTTCAAATGGCTACCTTTGGGTCAAAACTGTTCCCGCAGCTGGGTCACTTGTTTTAAATAGTTTTATATAGGATAATCTGATTTTTTACTCTCGAGAACCTCAGTGTCTGTAACAACTACAACGCTAACTACAGCAACAATTGTGATGTTCTCTTGCACTGTTACGTAGGGTGTGCATACAGTGCTTCAAAAGGGTGTGATTTGTAGTCTTTCATATGCTGGAAAACGCTTTTACGTGTATTCTAAAATAAAACAATTTCCATAGAAACATGCCATCATACCAGTTACAATCTATATGTAGCTACACCACTAGCTGCTCAGAGTGGACGTCACCATTACGTTCTAGTGCAAATGGAATGCTTGACCATATTGCTGTTTTAATAGAGCGCTCTAAACAAATGGCGATGGTTTTAGAATGAATATGATATCCAGGAACAATTTCACCCACTCTGTTGTTTTTTTATAATTCCTATCCCGAAACCGACGTATAAATAAAATGCCCAGTATTGAAAGATGAAAAGACTTTCTGGTTTAAGGAGACTGGGAGTATACTGAATTTGATAGTTTAGTTCCAGGAGGAGAACACTGCGTACATGCCAAGTCCTAACATTCATTCATTGTCTGCTCCCGTTCTTGTAAAAGTGTTGTGTGCCCCTTATTTTCGAGGTATCGTATTTTTTCCATTTTAAAATATCTTCTTTTCAAGTTCTTCATCAGTACTGTACAAATACGTTTCTTATGTAAATTTTGTTTAATTTTGCCAGGCCCTGTTATACATAATTGATTATCTCTTTCATGATGTCATATTTTTTCATTGTCTTTGTCCGGATTGCAGATGAGTCGTAAACAAACTCCAAGTGAATTTCTGAAGAAAATTATAGGAAGGCCAGTGGTGGTGAAGCTTAATTCTGGTGTGGATTACAGAGGTAATATAATTGGTGCTATTTTTTTTCTTAAGAATAAACTTAACTTCCTTGACTTTTGAGCTAAATAACATTATAGTAATTGTCAGTCAAATTGGTTTGATAAACGACAACTTTAAGTCAAGTTACATTTTATAGGTCTTCAGTACTTTAGCTTTTGCATTTGGTAAATATTAATTCCAGCTTATCCTGAAAGGATTGTAGAGCAAATCTGTTAGTCTTCTTTTATTCCTGTCTCTTTACTTTTTATGAAGTGTCATTTTTCAATCCAATCCAAAAGACAGTTTCAAGTTTGTTGTCTCCTTTCTGTGTACAGGAGTGCTGGCATGTCTTGATGGGTACATGAATATTGCCCTTGAGCAGACAGAAGAGTATGTGAATGGACAGCTGAAAAACAAATATGGAGATGCCTTCATCCGTGGAAACAACGGTGAGATATGAACTATGTGTAGTGTTTGTTAAACTCAAGAGAATCTCCATTTTGTATATATATAACAGTATGGTTTTCCGGGTATAAAAGCAACGCAATTCAGATTCTGAAGACCTGTAATCTGTAAGATATATACATAAACAATGTAATCAAGACTATACATATTTAAATAGAAGATGGGATAAACGTAGCTAAAGAACTTCTGCGAACACGTTATACCTTTTTGGATGTGTTCGCTGAAGAGAACGCCATATCCAAACCCTACCAGCTGTCATTTCACTTGTATGCATTGTACAGACAAAATAACTGTATCCTCAGGTAAATGAAGTAAAATGTAGTTCATAAACACATTTTCAAAACCAAAAAACGCTTTAAAGATAGTTGATTTAGCATTTTAATAAATCCTATTACAAGCATTCCTTAACTAGGTCATAGTTGTGTTTAAATTTAATCACGTGACACCAAGATTTTCAGAAAATACCCATGTGAGCTACATTTGACCTCACAAATGTAGTGTTTATTTTGCTGTTATTTTTTCTATTTTGAATAATTAGTAAATAACTAATAAAAAATTTGGAATTAATAAATTGTTTTTACTATCAAAAGGTATTTTCAGCCTTACTGAAATTGTTTTCAACTAAATGAACAATGTGAATCCGATGCTATAAATAGAACCCATCGACGTCATCATGGTCATGTGATTGCATTGCATCATCACACTCAATTGATTCTGGTTGACTTTACTATGGGGGTTACGCCATAACTTTAATGTGTTGTAAACATCAAAAAAATAAATATCAACATTAAAGTTATGGAATCCAGAACTAGGATAAAGGGTGCTAGTGGACTACATGTATCTGATACACAATATATATATATATAAATATATATATATATATATGTGTGTGTGTGTGTGTTTACATTTTGTTCATTGGCGATGTTTGGTTTATATTGTTTTACAAACCCAATGGCTCTTTGGGTTTCTTATTTATATTTTCTGTTAAAATGTCTTATGTTGTGCCTTAAAAATAATTAAAAAGATTAATTAAATAATTTTGTTTTCAATTAAGGTTCTGAACAATACTTACAGCACATCTTAAAAAAATGTACATATATATAATATATTACTTTAGTTTCTAGTTTAATCTAATATTGAAAATTTATAATATTATGGTTTTCTTTTTCAGTGCTGTACATTTCAACAACAAAAAGACGTGGATGACACTCGTTTCTGTACATATTCATCACCACCACCATACATGTATAGAACTGAGTTCTTCTGTGTACATGGGATTCATATCTAGTGTGTTTTTTACATTTTTTAAAAATACTTAAAATGTCATACAGTATACTTTTAATGTCTGACCAAGATACACACAGCAGTTCTGCATCAAGTGTATTTTCTAACAAACTTTTTTGAAATGGTTGTTCATATAAATATATTTTCATGATCAGAACTATACACATTTTTTGACTGTTGACACACAGTGTGGCATAATACCAAAATTATCATTTCCATTATAAGATGTGTTCATTGTGAAATGTCTCCTTTTTTATGATAAATCTTGCTTTTGTTAAGAAATAAATAATGATGGAGAAACATATTTGTTTTTGAAATAATACCCGAGTCCTCGACTTACATGTCCTACTGATGCCTTCATTGAATTTTGTCACAGATCATTGTGCTGTACATAAGATATCAATCTAGGGTTGTTAATGTTCGAAAAACAAATACGAGCTGTTCTGAGAAAACGTTTCTCTTTAATCAGGACTGTTTTATTATTCATATATATTTAAATTTGTATTGGATTATATATGAAGTTGTTATATACACTATCTAAACCATATAAAAAAAAAACAACAAAGGAATATAAGCAAAGGGAGATGGTCAACATACACATTTTTAAAAGAAGTCAGTTGCATCCACTTAAATCACATGTTCATATTGGATTTGTGGTTTTGAGCTTTCAAATAAGGCTACATTTCCTTTTCTATATTGATGTTTCAAAACCTCTCGATTTCTATTGAAATAAGGTACAAAGTGTCATAAATCTGATGATATGAAAAACTGGAGGTATTTTTTTGACTTGGACCATATTGTTACTGAGAGTAAGTGTATGAAGTTATTTTTTTTGATATCTTCAATAGTTTATAAGTGATTAAGAGACACAAAAAGACATGTGTAATTTTAAAAGTTTCAAAGGGCCATAAATTGATATTGAAATTATAAAACTTGCCTCCAAAGAGCGCAGTGTAACTGTGAGTAAGTTTATGAAGTTTGAAGCGGATATCTTGTAAAGCTAGGGGGAAAGGATAAGTTTTAAAAAAAGTTACAAAGAGCTATAAGTCTTACAATATTAAAGTTGGGAGGGGGGATGTTTGAAGTTGACATCTTCAGTGGTTGTAATGTTATTATGAAAAATGTGGACAGACCGACTGCCAGACAGACAGGATTATTACTTAAGGGCACCTGCATTTTTGCAGGGCCCTATAATTATTTAAATAACTAGTTTCTCGGGCATTGCCAAATTTAGTGTTGTGTCACCTGTAGAGGCAACCTATAGTTATTACTTTTGTGTCGACAACCTTGTCATCAGAACATTGGGCGGACAATAACGTTTAATAAAAAGGTTTGGTTAGAGTTACATATTTTTTCAGAAACAGGTATGGTAGGTAGGCTATTTTTGTTAGGCGTTATGGAATAATTTTATTGTCATCATTGGGTAATGGTGTTACATTAATCTTCTATTTAAAGGTTATAAACAACATATTTAAACACAAACTTTTTTTACCAACGTACTATAAAAAGGGTCGGCGTCTAGTTCGTGAAATCGACGTGAAATCAAATGTTGGAGAAGGAAATCTACTACATGTAAGTACAAACATTAAACTTCAGACATGTGTTGAAAAAAACATCTCCTAGTTAAAACTTAGTTTATTGTCCAAAGTCACATCAACATATTTTTGTGATGTTTTTCTTTGCATCAGAAGACAGCAGAGTAATCAGTTTGACATTTAAATTTTTCTTTCAAACATTGTTAGTTTGTGATACGAGCGTACACGTTTCACCGGTATCGCAGAAATTCAGTCCACTGTAACCGCAATCCGTGAAGTACACTTCATTGTTTACAAATGGCGTCCAAAGCGTTACCGGCGACATAAAAACGCATAGTTATTGTTGGTAATCGATAAATCGTGTACAATACTGTCTGCAAATATTTAACTGTCCATTTATCATATTTTTCTATATATGTTTTTGTTTGTAGTCGGATGTTTCATTAAAAGTTTGCAATATGATGATTTTTCAAGAGTGAAATGAAACTGAAAGTAAACGTTCTATGTCGAGCCATTTGTTTTTGCATTTGTCGGGGCTTGCAGTGGTAAATGCTTTATTTTTGTAGACTTGCACTTTTAAATACTGTATCATTAAAGATTTATATATTATCTTGAATATTTCCAGAGTTGTAGATAAGAGTATAAGACAAGGGAGGAAACTGGAAAATGCACTTGGTGTTTCAAGTTTAGACACGAACTTGTGAGGTCACAACTGAAATGGAGTAAGCTGAGCTTAGCTCAGTCATTTTCCTGTTGAAGCTAATTATTATTGATTTAAATACCAAGGTAGATTGGATTAATTTTTTTAGTTTGTTGATAACTATATATTAAAATTGTACATATTGTACTTATGTATCTATTGAAAAATCGTATAGCTTTGTTCTTTTAAATATAATTAGTATGTATGATGTCTTGGACATTTTCCAAATATAAATTTATTTGTAAACAAATGCAAGTTTTCTTTAGATGACACGTAATACTGGTTATGATTAAATAAGTTTGAGAAGTCAAAAAGATCAGTCGACTAGGATTGACTTTGTCTGATATAGTATTAACATAATAATGAAAGGACTTTTTCTGTCTTCATTTAAGTGTATATTTTAATTTCAGGTACATAACATTAGCTCTTTCAATTTAACATGGGGACATTATATGAATGCCTCAGAGAGGCCAAACTTGAAAGGTACTACCCCTCATTCCGTTCACATGGAATAACAAAGTCAGAAGCATTGACCAGATTGACTGTGAACGATTGCCCAGCTTTCGGAATAACTTCAGCGGAAGACAAAAGACGGCTGGTAGAACTTATCAGTATCGTAAAGGCTGTTCATAATACAGAGAGGGACAATTATCTCTCTGGCCCCTCAGCCATTAATAGATCAGTACAAAATGTGAAAAACAAGTCTGCTAGAAAAAGAAACAGAAGCCCAGCCCAGACCCCTTTGCAGGTAATATTTTATACTTTATTCTAAGCAGTTTGAGGTGTAATTGTTAAAAGTATTGTTAAATTAACTCTGGTACAGTTACTGTATTCTGGAAGCAATAATGCCAGTTAAATAACTTGTTTAT
This sequence comes from Mya arenaria, assembly GCF_026914265.1. NCBI lineage: Eukaryota > Metazoa > Mollusca > Bivalvia > Myida > Myidae > Mya > Mya arenaria. The sequence goes on from NC_069124.1 coordinate 84,752,804, forward strand.
AAATAATATTGCCTGCACTTGATCATTGTCCTTTTAAATGAAATTTTCAAACCTTTTGCTTGCAAATATATCTAAGTTTTAAGTACATTTTAGAATTGAATTTATTTTTAAGAAAGAATGATAGTGTGCAGAAACATGAAGTGTGAGCTTATTTTGTTTTTTTACTATATTTATGTTAATAATAAACTTATATATGTATTATTTGAAAATTTTTTCAGGTAGCTGGGAAGTCATTTTCAGCCACAAATGATGTTCGTATTCGAGACCGGTCGCATACCTCGGCCAGCAGTCACCAGTTGTCAGCTGCTGGAGCCTCTGGCCTGCACTTCGACTCTGATGATGAGTCTACAGACTCCTCCACTGCTGAGTCAGAGGAGCACTCAGACTATGAGCCAGCTGTGAAACACAGCGTGACCACATCTGTTAGGGAACTTCCTGGTAAAGTGAGAAAAGTCCCTGTAGAAAAAGTCAAACATGGAGCTGGATATAATTATGGAGTCCCTGGTAAGTTGTACAGAAACATTAACATGTATAGTTTCGATGAATATGATAAAGATTTTTATATGCGGAAATGCATATGCCTTTTTCTTTTCTTTAGAAAGATGATAAACAACTTTTTATATTGAAATAACACAAATAAAATGTATATCCATAACACAGTGTTTGTACATAATTTAAAGATAAACAACTATATCATACGTTTTACCCTGATAATACTTGTACACAGGAGGAAGTAGTACAACTGCTCGTCCAAAGTCAAGGCCAGGTTCAAGCAGGCTGAATGTTGACCGTATTAAGGTTTGTGTTCGTAAGCGTCCCCTGAGCAAGCGGGAGGTACGGTCTGGGGAGGAGGACATGGTCCACGCTGGCAGCACAACCACCATTGTGGTCTCTGAGCCCAAACAGGCTGTGGATCTCACAGCCTACACCCTCAAAGTTGGTGCTTATTATAGACATTTAATAATGTGTTTTAAATTATGAAATGTTTCCCTAACCTTAGAAAGAACACATCAAATTAAAGACCATTATCAATGGATTTTATAACATGTCATATAATGCTGTACAATTACAAGACCTATATATGTGATCTATCCTATGTGGCATTATGTTTATTTCAGCATGAGTTCATATTTGATGAAGTGTTTGACGAGAAGTGCTCCAACGAGGATGTCTACATTAGGGCAGCCAGACCGCTTATAAGCTGTGTGTTTGATGGGTAGGTGTCCAGTCCTCATTCTGTAGGAGCTTGTGAGATTCAGGAGCTGTTTGTAGATATTGGCTGTTTTGATAATACATTATGTTTTGTAATAATGTTAGATGTATTAAATTCAAACCAGAATGGATAATAAGCATTATGGAACTGTTCCTTTAATTGCTGGTGTAATATTACAGAGGTAGTGCCACATGTTTTGCATACGGACAGACAGGAGCTGGGAAGACCCACACAATGATTGGTGGACGCGATGTGCCGGGCCTCTACCTGCTGGCGGCCCATGACATCTTCTCCATTGTTGAGAGCGGCCAGTATGGCACAGGTATCAAGGTCTGGGTCAGCTTCTTTGAAATCTATTGTGGACAGCTGTTTGACCTCCTCAACAAGAGAAACAGGTGAGGGTGTCAATCAGGATTACCATTATAACATTGTAATAAGTGGAAAACATCTGTGAATACTTTATTACTTTGTTGTCAAGAACTTTTACCAAAATTAATCCCAAATGTAAGTTAACACATTGTTTTATTTACTGTGAGAAACTATTAATTTTCTAAACTCATGTGTTTTTGCAGGTTGCATGCACGGGAAGATGGCTCTAATCATGTGTGTATAGCAGGTCTTACTGAGACAGAGGCCACAGATGAACAGTCTCTCATGCAGGTGAGCGCTACATTTATATACACTTTTATCATTTTTGGTTATTGCAAGATTTGTAGTCATGATATACATTTAGCTGCTGATGGAGTTTATACTTAATTATTTTGTAGTTTGTGTTTTAAGCTAAATTTAGAAACTGTAACTGACTCTGATTATTAAGTTTTCTCAAATGAGTATGCCTGCTTTGGCAAACAAATTGTACAAAGTAAAACAATTAATTTTGCATCAATGGAAACTGAACTTTGTCAATGCATCCTGTTTTTCCTAGGTGCTCGAGTATGGTAATTCTGTTCGCAGCAAGGGTACCAGTGGTGTGAACCCTGACTCATCACGCTCTCACGCCATCCTGCAAATGGAGATACGTGACTCTACTGATAGGAGACTTGGCAGGTATGAGGCTAAGCATCAAAATATAACAAAGTTAATATTAATGATAATTAACTTTGGAAAATTTAAGAACTAAAACATACTCCAAAATGAATTAAACCAAGAATTTTATGCAATTTAAGCTGTTTTTCATAATAATTGATCAAATTCAATTGTTTCTTCAGACAGGTACAATTGAATCTGTAAATCTTCTACATTTTGCGAGTGACTTTGGCCTTATAATCATTTATAATAATAAAGATTGCCAAAAATAATGTTTGTTTTTTTCAATATGTTGTAATTTTCTTCCTTATTACAATCTCAGGATTGTCTTTGGTGCATTATTTTCTTGATGATTTATGACAACTACCGTACTAATTTTTCCAAAGTCACCACAACTTTCTTCCCTACTTAATTCGAATGTATTCAATGTGTCTGTTTCAATAATGTACTTTTGTTATGACCTCATGTGTGTGATGTCAAATTTAGTATACAAAACGTGCAATATATGATCTTACTTGTAAACACATATCTTACACAATTTTAGAGATATCATCATGAAATGTTCTTAATTGCTCTCAGAAAGTCATCTAGCGATAATGCAATAAATAGTTCAGTTCAAAGTATATTGTACAAAAGGCCTTCGGCCCATACACAAACACAATAGCATACATATATCAAACAATCATGATAGATAGTGATAGTGACATGTTATGATATCAAACTCAAATGTCCATAAAATATTTTCTTTCTTCAAATGCATAATAAATAAACATTGCTAAATTAATTCCAAGCATTTGTATTACACATTAAATCATAAAGTTTATCAAAAGTAGGGTTTTCTCGATAGTATTTTGCAATATAAACATTCCTCAAAACACTATATAAAGGACATATCAACAAAAAATGGAATTCATCTTCAATATAACATTCGCAGTATGGGCAAGTGCGTTCTTCTCTCTGTATCATCTGGCTCTCCATATTTGCAAATACTGATCTTTTAACCTATTAGTATAACAAATTAGTATACTGGAATAAAAACAACTTAACATTATTGACATGTTGGCTTTCCCAAATGTAGCCAAAGCTGTTACTATATACATTTTCTTTAACAGTAGTCACCCAATTACAAAAGCCAAATACTATCATAATATAAAATCATATTATAACATCATTTAGGGTATCTAGTTTTTGGCATATTAAGAAGACGAGTCCAGTATTTAATACAACGTTTAGATGAATATATATACATAGGAAAACGTCCCAAGTCACCTAGAACCACATCATTGCAAGCGTTTTGTTGAACATTCAAGAACCTCTTGCATCCCAACATATGTACATCTATATCAATGCAAACCATGTTTTGAAGTCCCCATAACTCTGAGCCATATAACATAATTGGCATGATTTTTGCATCAAATAATGTTCTTTATGGTACATAACTATAATTCTGAAACATATTAAAACATGCAAAAGTACTCGTTTTGCCTTAATTGACATATGTTCAGCCATTTTATACAGATATAATGTACTTGAGAAATAAACACCAACATAATCAAAACCCTTTACAACATCAAGTTTAAATTATTATTTGCATAATACCAATTTTCATGTCTTGATAATTGTCCACCATTCTTGAATACCATAACTTTCATTTTGTCTATATTAACAAAAAGCTTGCATTCATTCCAAAAATCCTGTAAAATATTTAACTGCCTTTGTAGGCCTACAACGGTGTCAGATACACATGCAATATCATCTGCAAACATAATTAAAAATATTTCAATTATATCAGGGAAAAGTTGTAAACCTCTTACATTGTTGTTTAAAAACAAGCTATGCAGTTCATTTATAAACAAGGCAAACAATATTGGACTTGAACTACAACCTTGACGTAATCCTATTGGACAATCAAAAACATTGGAGAGTCTTGTTTTGGTCTTAACAACACCTTTAACAGAGGCATATATTGACTTAATTGTTCTATACAAACTCCAGTAAGATCACATGTATGTCTGAAGGCCCCAAAACACACAGTGCAGCCCATTAAATAAAGTCCACTTATATTGATTTGCATACCCTACAAGCTTCGAAGCAATTTACTAGAACTTTAACATTTAAGGAAAAAATATCTTTCATCAAAGAAGTCTGTACAGATTAATGTTTACTGTTGTACTTATTTCTGACAGAATTTCGTTTATTGACCTGGCTGGGAGTGAGCGAGCTTCAGACTCAGGGGATCCAGACAAACAGACGCGCATGGAGGGAGCAGAAATCAACCAGAGTCTTCTTGCAGTAAGGACTTCATTTTTGTTTTGGATTAATAGAGCATTAAATTTGAAGGAAAGGTGCAGAAACCATGGTATTTCTGCCATATGAGATGATAGTTGATCACTGTAAAACTATTAAGTAGTTAAAGCTTTATCACTCAAATCTATGTTTGTTATCATGTGAATGTATTGATTTTATATATGAGTGTCACTTTTAATTAAAAGTCAATTTTGTTCTAATATAGCGCAAACAGGGGAAATCAAACCTTGAAGATGTTAGAATTCTAAACAAAAATCTTAAATATGACACAATAATTTTATATAATCACTTGGTAATCTTTTTTGTTCGCTGTAATTCTTGTATAATCTCTTTCTTTGACACTTGTTTAGAGTTACCACCCTTGGCCACAGAGCAGGTAGGAATGGTGTAGATGATAAAAAAATGCAACAGTTAAGATTACAGCAAACTATACCATTATTAACGATGATGGTTTTTTCAGCTGAAGGAATGTATCCGGTCAATTGACCAGGAGAGCCGTCACAAGCCATTCAGACAGAGCAAGCTGACACACATCCTCAAGGACTCGTTCATAGGGAATTCACGCACTTGCATGATTGCAAACATATCTCCAGGCAGCACGTCGTGTGAACACACTCTCAACACCCTCAGATACGCTGACAGGTAGGTTATACATACAATGATGTCAGGTTTGACATGCATGCATACTTGTTCAAATGGTTCAATGTTGGATATAAGGTTTTCACGGTACCAGAGTTTTGATATTTATATGATCGTATTATATATAAATTTATGAAAAACTCCTAACAAAAATGATTTTGAAATTTACATAGATCATCTTTTAGTAAAAATTAATCAGATTTAATAACAGACATTAAATTAATATTGAAGATTTGTGAGCTTGTTTGAAGGAAATAACTGTACAAAGTGTGAAATGTATAACCTGATGTGTGCAGTATTGGTACTGTTCTCATCACTAGAAGTATATGATTTATCATCAGTGTATTGCAAAAGATAATTAAATAATGTCACTACCTTCTTGTTGCAGGGTAAAGGAATTGCGTCGTTCCAGCCAGGGCAGCCAGCAGGCATCCTCAACACGGGGAAGCACTAACGTGGCTATGTCCAACATCCTGATGAATATCCCAGCCTCAGCCCCCTCCATCTTCCAGCCCTCAAACATCCTCTGCTCCTCCACACCCATGAGACAGAGCACCAAGCAGTTCACTAACCGTAACTCAAATGCTGATCTCCACCTTGACCCCAGTGAAACCCCTTTAAGAGGCCCTGGGGCGCGAAGGAAGACAGCCACTGTTGCTGGGAGGAGTGAAACACGCGCATCCAGTTCTGGGGCTAGGGCAAGCTCTGCAAGTGCTGTGCCCAGTGCCTCTGTGTCAAAGTCAAGTAATAAAGCTCCAATAACAAGACATTTTGCTCCAAATCTTGTCTCCAAGCAAAACATGTCTTCAAACAGTGAGTCTGATCAGACAGACACAGACTCTTGTAACGTGACAGGACCTCAGAAACCCGTGGCTCAAACGAGTGCATTCCAGCAAATGAAAAACTTTGATGTGAAGTCATTTAGTACAAAGACTGATAATCATGGAAAGAAAATAATCACACCTAGTCGTAACATCCCTCCCGTGATAAAGTCCTCAGACACAGACAATGACTTTCCAACCACTGATTTCAACAATGAAGAAGAGATGAATGATTTAAACCGCACAGATGGGAAGAGTGCTGTAGCTGCCAGCACACCAGTGTTCCCTGTGGGAGTTGGTAGGAAACCGGCCTCAACACTCGGTCAGCCCAGCTACCAGGGGGAAGTCCAAAACACTCCCACCACTCAGCCCAGAATGTCGGCTGTTTCTGCCAGTGTCCCAGTATTAAGAAAGAAAGTGTACAATGATGGTTCAAATAATACTCCGGCAGGTTTACATGATGACAGTGGTGAAGTGACTCTTCAGGAATATGATGCAAATAAATCGAGACCATCTTATGGTAATCAAAAACAAAATGGTTTACAAAGAACTGATGATTCCATCAAAGCAAAAAATGCTGCCTCCGGATCAAAAACTAAAGATATAGAGAAACAGAAGTCTGAAGTCACACGACCTCAGATAAGGATACCATCATCTTTATCCGACACTATAGAAGATGACTTGCTGTTTGATGCTCCGTCAATGGACCAGCGTAACTGGACACCGAGGACCCCTAGTGAGAACTCCGGAACTCAGCCCCGTATTCCCCAGGACCCATCTCTCCAGCCAGAAATCCCAGCCGTGCTTCCAGCCAAGAGCACTGAGCTCACAACGTTCTCCCAGTCCCCACGCTGGCACCTCAACAAAAACCAGAACCCTGTCACCCCTCCCCAGCCCCAGCAGGGATTCCGTCCTGATCCTGTCAGAACCATCCCCAAGACCAACAGTGAGAGAAATGATGGTAGTGTTAGGCCTTCAAGTGCAAAGGACAATAGTAGTGGGAAAACTCCTTTCCATGTGGTTCCAAAACAGAAAAGTAGTTACTTTCCTAACAGTTCTAATACTGCGGTTAGTAGTGGAAGGTCTGAGGCAAAACAGCAGCCATGCCTTAATATTCAGCAGGCAGAGGCTGGCAAGGAACCCATAAGTGCTAACTGGTTTGATACCCCAGCTGACTTTGAAACCCATTTGGCAAAATGTTCTGGTCAGAGACACTTTAACTCAAGTGATGTTAGTGATGCTGACAGTCTCTCACAGCATAGTGACAAGACTCCAGTAAGAAGTGAGAGGAGTAACCGAGTGACCACAGCTAGAGATGATGAGTACATGCACTTGCCTAGAAACTTGGACAAAAATCAGTCTAGCCACAGTGATAGTGGCATTGTATCTGTGGCCTCAGATAGTGCTCTACACAGCAGGGCCACTCAACACAGGCCCTTGACTAAACAAGAGAAAGAAACGACAAATTACCAAAACTCTGATTTTTCGCAGCCTGGTTACTTCAGTGACCAAGCTGGTAGAAATGTGTTCCAGTCTGTGAAATCACGTGTAGTACATTCTCCAGTGAACACACGACAGACAAACAACAGTTCTCCTGTGATAAAGGACTATGTGTCTCATTCTCCGGTGCCAGGTCAGGACAGTTATTGTAGAGACAAACGTGACCGAACTCTGTCAGACTCTGCTATTGATGCAGCGGCAGGTAATGGTGCATTGACAACAGAGAAACTGCAGGCAGGGGCATGCTTCTCCCCAATCCACCCCCAGCCTCTCACCACCAACAAGCAGACCAAGGCCACTGCCGTCCTCAGCAAGGACATTGTACATCCAACCCCAGTGAGCCGCCATTCCTCTGCCAGTGACAGGCCTGGGTCACAGAAAAGTGACAGTGATAGCAGTGAGACACTCGACCTCAAGTAGGAATTGTCTTCTCTCAAACATTGATTATTTTAAACTGATTTAAATTTAACTTATTGTAAAGTTTGAAATAAGAATATTAAAGAAATTGTTAAAAATTATGTTGCCACAAAAAAATTCTGATTTGATTTTAAACTCGCCAGATTAATATTTAAAATTAATGTTCCTTCTTTCACTCAATCTCTCATGTATTGTATTTATTCATGTTTTGTAAAGTAAAAATCCTTGAACAGTAAGATTTTCCCACTTCAGATCTCAGCTGATCAGTTCCCACGAGGATCAACTGGCGACAGTGACCTCCCTTTGTAAACAGGAGATGAAACTGTTGCTGGGAGCCAAGGCTGGAAATAAGGTATGCAATACATGAGGACATGTTATTTTTTAATGCAGACCTGTAACATTCTGCTGGACAACATACTTTCTTTAAATTCCTTATTATTGATATACCACTGCTTTCTATATTTAAAATTTAAAATACATTGTTATGAAACTAATCTTCATGAGTTACTTGTGTTATAAACGAAAAACACTAGGTTTACCAACTACATTGTCATTCCTGGTTAAGGAGTACGACTAGTGTTGTTTCCACTACATAATTATGCAAACAACATATCAATATTTATGTTAAAAGCAAACATGAAAGAGATATCTCGCTGTATTATGTTTCAGTCATTTGGTGACTACATGGAGAAAGTTAGTGAGGTGTTAACTGAGAAGATGGCCGCCATTCAGCTGCTACAAGACCAGATCATGGCCTACCAGCTCAGCACACAAGATGCCAGTCTGTAGGAGCAAGATATCAGCTTGCAGGATACCAGTCTGTTGGGGCAAGATGTCAGCATCCAAGATGTCAGCCTGTAGGGGCGAGATATCATCATCCCGGATGCCAGCCTGTAAGGGCGAGATATCATCATCCAGGATGCCAGCCTGTAGGTGTGAGATGTCAGCATCCAGGATGCCAGCCTGTAGAGGTGAGATGTCAGCATCCAGGATGCCAGCTTTTAGAGGCATGATGTCAGCATCCAGGATGCCAGCCTGTAGGGGTGAGATGTCAGCATCCAGGATGCAAGCCTTTAGAGGCATGATGTCAGCTTCCAGGATGCCAGCCTGTAGAGGCAAGATATTAGCATCCAGGATGCCAGCCTGTATGGGTGAGATGTCAGCATCCAGGATGCCAGCCTTTAGAGGCGAGATACCAGCATCCAGGATGCCAGCATTTCGAGGAGAGATATCAGCATCAAGGATTCCAGCCTGTAGAGGTGAGATGTCAGCATCCAGGATGCCAGCCTTTAGAGGCGAGATGTCAGCATCCAGGCAACATCCAGGATGCCAGCCATAAGAGGCAAGATATCAGCATCAAGGATGCCAGCCTGTAGGGGCGAGATGTCAACATCCAGAATGCCAGCCTTTAGAGGCGCGATGTCAGCATCCAGGATGCCAGCCTGTAGAGGTGAGATGTCCACATCCAGGATGCCACCCTTTAGAGGTGAGATGTCTGCATCCAGGATGCCAGCCTGTAGGGTGAGATGTCAACATCCAGGATGCCAGCCTGTAGAGGTGAGATGTCAGCATCCAGGATGCCAGCCTGTAGGAGCAAGATATCAGCTTGCAGGATACCAGTCTGTTGGGGCAAGATGTCAGCCTGTAGGGGCAAGATATCAGCATCCAGGATGCCAGCTTGAGGCGAGATGTCAGCATCCAGGACGCCAGTCTGTAGGGGAGAGATGTCAGCATCCAGGATGCCAGCCTTTAGAGGTGAGATGTCAGCATCCAGGATGCCAGTCTGTAGGGGAGAGATGTCAGCATCCAGGATGCCAGCCTTTAGAGGTGAGATGTCAGCATCCAGGATGCCAGCCTGAAGGGGCCAGATGTCACAGAAACAAGTTTAAAAATTTCAAAACATGTTGTTTTATCAAAATTCAAGTTATTTAAAAGATAATTTGGAGGCAAATGTGCAGATAACACATCTTTGTTACCGGCAGATGAATAAATGTGGTAAGGCTATCGTCCATTTATCACTATCAAACACCATGAACTATAATATATATTGCAAGTGTATTTTGGACCTTGTGACTTTGTTTTAGGAGCATTTCAATTATACAAAAAACAATGATTGTATCCATTCCTCATTGGGTCATAACTGTGATAACATCCCATATATTTAAACATGATACTCATAAGTGTAAATATTTGGCACTATTTTATTGTTCATCATTTGGATCCGTCCTCCCATTGAGTGCACTTTCCCCCTGATCATCATTTGGATCCGTCCTCCCATTGAGTGCACTTTCCCCCTGGTATATTTTACACCACCATGGGCTGTTACAATGTAGAATTAATAATGCATTTCATATTTTTTATATTGTTCTAAGTATCTGGTTTATAATAATATGAAAATTAGATGCCTGGTGACTCCTTATTATTGTGATATCATTTAAAGGGACTAATGTGAATGGGAATAACATGTAAATATCATAACAATAAAGAGATTACAAACACCCTGGTTTGACCTCGAAACGTTGATTTCAGTTGAAATAAAAAACAACTAGCAACACTGCTATGCGATGAAAACCAAGTTTTTTTAACATCTGTACAGATATGCTTTGGGCATATTAAATAAGTGACTGATAAGAATACAGATGGAGAAGGGAAACTGAAAGGTTTATATGCTCCCTTAAGGTAAAACGAGAGTGTCCATTTTGACTTAAGACCATCAGTGTGACTTTGACCTTCAACATTCAGACATGAGTGTTGCTGGTGACACACTGCCCACCTGGAGACATACCCCAAACTTATAACCTAGAAAAAGAAAAACAGGTTAACAATACAAACTTCCATAACTTGATCTGTTATTAGCCAGTGAGTAAAACCTTCGGAATGGAACCAACATTTCATGGGGTCATCATGCATCAAAGTTTCACATATTGCCTATGTTCATTTGTTCATGAGATGCATTAATAATGACAGTTTTGTGCGTGTGTTTAGGCTATTTCAGGTTCTGTATATGTATTAATGTTTGAGATGGACCTGGCAATGTCATGCATTTAGAGATAACTTGACCTTATTGCAATTGTACATTAAGAGCTTAATAGTCCAGATTGAATGTTTTGACAACTTTTTGAACCAGCCAAATTTTGCGAAAATGCATGGAAACCAGTAATATAGACTACTGACAAAAAATTAGATAGCAGATTTTTGTATTTAAGAAATGATGTTTTATGCATTTTTCTTAAACCGTTAGTAACGGTTTAAGCCATAAAACATTTATTTTCGAATGGAAATATGAAAATCTGTGATCTGATCTTTTATCAGCAATCTTTTATCATTGGTTTGCAGTTATTTACGCAAAAATTTACTCATTCCAAGACAAAAAATAAAAATGTTGTAAAAACGGTATATCTGTGAGATAATGCTTGTATTTTGCAATTTTGGGAGTTTTGAAATTTCAGAGATAGTGTTAGAACACATGCCTTGGATTCAGACACACTTTCATTATAATCTGTGCACAAAAGTGCGCTTATTAAAATTGTTCAATGCAAACACACATAATGTAGAAGCCGATCCATGCCATTGTTTTCATGGTTTTAATGAATTTTATCAAATATTTATTTATATATATATATATGTATTTATTTATACCTTTAGTTGCTGTTCTATGTTGAACAAATAAAAGTATTTCTTCTGGTACATTTGTACTTTCTCTTTTTGCTTTGTGATGTATCTGACAGTCTTAACGATTTATCTTTGTTAACATGAGAGGCCTTCTCAGGAGGAATAATGTTTCATTTGTGATTCATCCTTAAGAAGTTTAAGTGGATTGTAATTTCAGATGCTCACAATGAGAAGCCAGATGTAACTGACTTCCTGACAATAAATGAACAATAGTTGAGTCATATGTCTTACAGCCTGTTACACAGACCATTCAAATAGTGTTCATTTAATGTGTTTACAATCTTGTTGTTTAAAATTTAAAAAAGAATAGCAATTTCTACAGGCATAATGACTGTCTATGGTTTCTTTGGAAGATGATTCTTTGATTTTAAGTTTCTCGGAAAAAAAGATGTTTGGTCGGTAAATCATTTGCATTTTGAATAACTTGATAAGAAAAGTTAAAACAAAAGTTCAAGATATGTCATTGTAACAGTTTAATGCCAAAATAGTGCTTGCATTCAAAACAAAAAAGCATCAAGGAGTATACAAAATAATCTGAGGTTGAAAAAGCTATATAACAGATAAACTTAACATAAACACACATCCGCATGTTAACAAAAGCACAACAATCACATTAATTCTGTCTGCTTTTCGAGGTAAAATTAAGGGGTATAACATGTGCAATATTTTAGTCAGAATTATGGGACTGGATAGTCACTGTTACAGTTACCAATTTCATATAATTTCCATCAATGGTTCCCATGTTATGCCAAACAAGTGTTTGCTATATGGTGACAAGTTGGATGACAACTATGAATGATAATACCAAACCTTAGTGACAATACCTGGATGTTCATCTTAAAACAGACGAACCAAAACAAATATACCAACTGAAAGTACTGAGCACTTTCAAAAGATACTAAGTACTGAGCACTTTCACAAGATACTAAGTGGAGTTTTGACATAAAATAATGAACTTTTGCTGAAAATTCCAACATACATTGTCCTTGATATTAGTAAGTACAATTATACTGTTTGCAAATAAACTTAGCATTCAAAGTTTTTGGAGCGTTGAATGATCCTGGCTTTTACTCCACCCAAATACACCAAGTGAATTCTTAATCAAATGGAGCATTTTAAGCCTGTTAAAAAACTAATTTGGGGAAGGCTATACACCTGGAAATGGCCCATTGTACATTGGTTTCACATCGTCGGCAACCAGTACATTTTCCGTTACACTTCATAATGATATGAAGTAGTGTATCCTACAATGAACATCAGCCAGCCAAATAAATTTAAGCCTTAAATAATGCTCTTAAGTGCTGAAAATCTGAAATCAGTTTTTGGTACAAATTGACTATGTCTCCTTTTCAAAAAGGCCTTTTCATTGTGCTTTTATTAACTAATTGGTGAGTATGCTTTGCAATGTTTATTTGCAAACAGTAGTTAAGCAATTTTTAGTTTTATTGATTTAAGAACATAAAAACTGTCACATATACAAGTCTTAAAGATTTAACAAAATTATAAAATTCTCATAAATACATTATAACTTTAAACAAAGCTATTTATGTAGCTATATATACTATACACAGCTTGCTTGTTAATCATGCTATGAATAGGGTAAATTTATATAAAAAATATGAGGAAATTTCTAACACTTCACGTACTATGGCTAAATGAAATTAAAGCCCTTAACAAGCTGAATTTAAGGATAACTTTTTACATAGGTACAGCTTATATAATTGACAGGTGATGAAAAGAAATGTGATGGGTGTGTATTAAGTACATTCCTGAGTGGAACCCTAAAAAGTAAACATATATGGCATTGAATTATAGGCCTAGATGTTGTTCAACAATAAAAGTGGGTTTAGAATTGCCAGAGCACTAGAAGTATGTGTGATGGCTTTTAACAGTTGTTATTTGGAACTCAATCTTATCATTTTTTCCTGGATTCTAGTTTGCCCTACCTGTAGAAACCTGTATATCCTAGAGTTGCCTTTTATATCTTCTACATGCATATTATCTATAAAATGAAATCACATTTAACATTTTCCAGCAAGTTTAAACTTAAATTAAATCTATAATGATTTCTTATTGTTTTTACTGCATGGCACGTTGAAATTACGGGAAAATCCAGAATAATCAAGTTTCAAATAAGGTCTTTTATTCATATTTCAGGAAAAAGTGGTATTCTACAATAAATCTATTGGAAAATGAATTTAGTTTCTTCACAAACATACATGTAATACACAAATGACAATGTATATGTGTAGCACCTAAATGAAAAAAAATGAAAATATGTTTGAATTATATATTTTGACATGTACAACATGAATATTATGCTCCATTTTCAATGCATATGATGAGTGCTTCAGAGTTATTGCCAACAGTCATGACCTAAGCTCTACACTTTTCGTAACATGCCTCAATATTGTTGACAGTGATCACCAAACTTCTGCTAAGGATTCAAACACTAAAATGAGAATGTCTTAGAGTCTGTAAAGGCATTTTTGGAACTACTGTTCTCCAAAACTGGTGTCACTACCCTTGGTGAAATATGAACAACTAACTGGAATAACACTGGCAGAATATACCATACCAATAATTTTGATCTATATCAAACAGACACAATATGCAGAAATATGACAGACAATTGATTGCAAAATTACTCTAATACTGTAGATAGTTTTTCTCGTAAAAAAATAAGAGCTAATGTTTACAGTACTCTACAAACAAACAACACACTTAAAATATAATAGATACTGATCAAAGAATTACACTGATTTGCTTTGCGTAGAGTTTATAAACTATAAAGTACATTATATCGACAGTAAAATTCTTACAGCTAACAATTGATTTTTTAATACTTCCGTGAAATTATTGCTAAATCATTAACGCATAGTATTGTGATTTCCCATTAGGAATTATTTGCTGTCATCACAGGTCAACAAACAAGGATTGCTTAGATATATTATTATATGTATGACACTTAAAATGTTACAAAACAATGATTTCCTGAAAGAATATGCCCTATGTAAAATGAACTTGTAGGTTATCAACAATTTAACAAGAAACTGCATTGCCAATTTTAATGTTGTAGTTTAACATAGTGTGCTTGTTTATTTGTAATGTGCAGCTCTCTTCAGTTATACATTTCAAAGCGGACTGCACGGACTGCACAAATTATTCCTTTTTTCCTTTTAATCTTTAACCTTTTAATGAAAAAGTGTTCTTTCTAAGTTACTTCACCGAATAAGACACCAAACATTTTACAGTTTCAAACAACTGCAAAAGAGCAAACTTTACAGTCGGATGTCCTTGATGTTGATTTCATCACCATCCAGAAATTCGTCCACATCCTTGAGCATGATGTAGTCCTTGAGGGCGTCTGGCACACGGTATGGCAGACTCAGGAGGCTCTCCGGCACGGGGCTCTGGGTGTTGAGCCTAAACGACTTCCGGGCAAGGTGACTCAAGGAAATAGGGTACAATTTTTGGATCTTGCACCAGCGGGATAGGAGATAAGGACACACCCTGTTGATGTAGTCCATCTGCTGCGGGGTCCAGTCCCAGCCTGCTGCTGAAGCATATAGAATCAACTTCTGGAACGTGGTCATCTTGTTCGTTCTACAGTGCCAGTACGAGTCCAGGTAATAGATCATAGAGTTCACAATGTCACACAGACGGCTGCCATTTGCATTTTTGAGGAGTTTGATTGTAAATTCTGAAATACAGATAAAAAAGGGATCCAGACTTTCAATGTAGACAGGCTGATGTCTGTGCAGCTTTTGTAGCATGATCTCATGTAACATGGTTGAGTTGGAGAATTCTTTGGCTAATAAAATGAGTCTGTAGATAAATTCTTCATCACAGTATTTTAATGCTGTTCTGATAATGTACATCATGGCATCCTTGCTGCTGGGCTCCGCGTCTACTTGCAGAAGGCACTCAATGATTTCCCAGCACACAGTCTGTCGTGGTTCAAGCCGGTTGTCAAATGCTGTCACTAATGCTACATCTAAAGGTGAGAAGTACTGAACATTAAGGCAATTTCTGTCAATATTTGGCGTAAGCAGGAGAGTTTTCACCATTTCTATTTTGCTTAATTTCACTGCAAGTATTAATGCTGTTTCTCCTTTATCATTCAACTGAATGTTAATATCAATCTTCTTTTCATCACAGATTTTCTGAAGCTGTTCTATGTCATCTGAAAGGATGACATTTTCAAGTTCTGCTGTGTCACTAAGCCACTCATTGTAAGCACTATCAGCCTCCTCAGATTGCAAGGAGGCTGCGTCCTCATCGGTGTTCCCTGTACTTCCAACACTGGCAGTCTCAGATTCACCAAAGCTTAACAAACGATAGCGACCAACCTGAAATACATTTAAAAAAATATCTTTATACAAAATTTTGTAAATATGCATCTTTGTTCTCTTTACAATGATGACACAGTTGTCGAAATGAGCATTACATCCATTCTACACTGAAAATGGATATTTTCATGAGGTCACCCTTCATTTTAATCCATTTATATAAAGACACTTTTCTTGCATTCAAAGGTTTTGACATCAAGCTTATAAAACAGCCTTTTAATATTTATGTATGGCCTCAATTGTTATTGTAGTTTGGAGAAAGGCCATGAAAGGACAAAACAAAGCTTTAGTGCTGTTGCTGCTTGTAGGAGGTACAGTGTACACCTATCCTACAGGGGATTTTGGGAGGTACATTCTACACCTATCATACAGGGGATTGTTGGAGGTACATTCTACACCTATCATACAGGGGACTGTATGAGGTACATTCTACACTGCATTCTACACCTATCATACAGGGGATTGTGGGAGGTACATTCTACACCTATTATACAGGGAATTGTGGGAGGTACATTCTACACCTATCATACAGGGGATTGTGGGAGGTACATTCTACACCTATCATATAGGGGATTGTGGGAGGTACATTCTACACCTGTCATACAGGGGATTGTTGGAGGTACATTCTACACCTATCATACAGGGGATCGTATGAGGTACATTCTACACCGCATTCTACACCTATCATACAGGGGAATGTGGGAGGTTTATTCTACACCTATCATACAGGGGAATGTGGGAGGTACATTCTACACCTATCATACAGGGGATTGTGGGAGGTACATTCTACACCTATCATACAGGGGATTGTGGGAGGTACATTCTACACCTATCATACAGGGGATTGTGGGAGGTACATTCTACACCTATCATACAGGGGATTGTGGGAGGTACATTCTACACCTATCATACAGGGGATTGTGGGAGGTACATTCTACACCTATCATACAGGGGATTGTGGGAGGTACATTCTACACCTATCATACAGGGGATTGTGGGAGGTACATTCTACACCTATCATACAGGGGATTGTGGGAGGAACATTGTACACCTATCATACAGGGGATTGTGGGAGGTACATTCTACACCTATCATACAGGGAATTGTGGGAGGTACATTGTACACCTATCATACACGGGATTGTGGGAGGAACATTGTACACCTATCATACACGGGATTGTGGGAGGTACATTCTACACCTATCATACAGGAAATTGTGGGAGGTACATTCTACACCTATCATACAGGGGATTGTGGGAGGTACATTGTACACCTATCATACAGGGGATTTTGGGAGGTACATTCTACACCTATCATACAGGGGATTGTTGGAGGTACATTCTACACCTATCATACAGGGGACTGTATGAGGTACATTCTACACTGCATTCTACACCTATCATACAGGGGATTGTGGGAGGTACATTCTACACCTATTATACAGGGAATTGTGGGAGGTACATTCTACACCTATCATACAGGGGATTGTGGGAGGTACATTCTACACCTATCATATAGGGGATTGTGGGAGGTACATTCTACACCTGTCATACAGGGGATTGTTGGAGGTACATTCTACACCTATCATACAGGGGATTGTATGAGGTACATTCTACACCGCATTCTACACCTATCATACAGGGGAATGTGGGAGGTTTATTCTACACCTATCATACAGGGGAATGTGGGAGGTACATTCTACACCTATCATACAGGGGATTGTGGGAGGTACATTCTACACCTATCATACAGGGGATTGTGGGAGGTACATTCTACACCTATCATACAGGGGATTGTGGGAGGTACATTCTACACCTATCATACAGGGGATTGTGGGAGGTACATTCTACACCTATCATACAGGGGATTGTGGGAGGAACATTGTACACCTATCATACAGGGGATTGTGGGAGGTACATTCTACACCTATCATACAGGGAATTGTGGGAGGTACATTGTACACCTATCATACACGGGATTGTGGGAGGAACATTGTACACCTATCATACACAGGATTGTGGGAGGTACATTCTACACCTATCATACAGGAAATTGTGGGAGGTACATTCTACACCTATCATACAGGGGATTGTGGGAGGTACATTGTACACCTATCATACAGGGGATTGTGGGGGGTACATTCTACACCTATCATACAGGGGATTGTGGGAGGTACATTCTACACCTATCATACAGGGGATTGTGGGGGGTACATTCTACACCTATCATACAGGGGAATGTGGGAGGTACATTCTACACCTATCATACAGGAAATTGTGGGAGGTACATTCTACACCTATCATACAGGGGATTGTGGGAGGTACATTCTACACCTATCATACAGGGGATTGTGGGAGGTACATTCTACACCTATCATACAGGGGATTGTGGGAGGTGCATTCTACACCTATCATACAGGAAATTGTGGGAGGTACATTCTACACCTATCATACAGGGGCTTGTGGGAGGTACATTGTACACCTATCATACAGGGGCTTGTGGGAGGTACAATCTACACCTATCATACAGGGGCTTGTGGGAGGTACATTCTACACCTATCATACAGGGGATTGTGGGAGGTACATTCTACACCTATCATACAGGGGATTGTTAGAAGGTACATTGTACACCTTTCATACAGGGGATTGTGGGAGGTACATTTTACACCTATCATACAGGGGATTGTGGGAGGTACATTGTACACCTTTCATACAGGGGCTTGTGGGAGGTACATTCTACACCTTATATACAGGGGCTTGTGGGAGGTACATTCTACACCTTTCATACAGGGGCTTGTGGGAGGTACATTCTACACCTTTCATACAGGGGATTGTGAGAGGTACATTGTACGCCTATCCCACAGGGGATTGTGGGAGGTACATTCTACACCTTTCATACAGGGGATTGTGGGAGGTACATTCTACACCTATCATACAGGGGATTGTGGGAGGTACATTCTACACCTATCATACAGGGGATAGTGGGAGTTACATTGTTCACCTTTCATACAGGGGTTTGTGGGAGGTACATTCTACACCTATCATACAGGGGATTGTGGGAGGTACATTGTACACCTATCATACAGGGGATTGTGGGAGGTACATTGTACACCTTTTATACAGGGGATTGTGGGAGGTACATTCTACACCTTTCATACAGGGGATTGTGGGAGGTACATTCTACACCTATCATACAGGGGATTGTGGGAGGTACATTCTACACCTATCATACAGGGGATAGTGGGAGTTACATTGTTCACCTTTCATACAGGGGTTTGTGGGAGGTACATTCTACACCTATCATACAGGGGATTGTGGGAGGTACATTGTACACCTATCATACAGGGGATTGTGGGAGGTACATTCTACACCTATCATACAGGGGATTGTGGGAGGTACATTCTACACCTATCATACAGGGGATTGTGGGAGGTACATTCTACACCTTTCATACAGGGGATTGTGGGAGGTACATTCTACACCTATCATACAGGGGATTGTGGGAGGTACATTGTACACCTTTTATACAGGGGATTGTGGGAGGTACATTCTACACCTTTCATACAGGGGCTTGTGGGAGGTAAATTCTACACCTTTCATACAGGGGCTTGTGGGAGGTACATTGTACACCTTTCATACAGGGGATTGTGGGAGGTACATTCTACACCTTTCATACAGGGGCTTGTGGGAGGTACATTCTACACCTTTCATACAGGGGATTGTGGGAGGTACATTCTACACCTATCATTCAGGGGATTTTGGGAGGAACATTGTACACCTATCCCACAGGGGATTGTGGGAGGTACATTCCACACCTATCATACAGGGGATTGTGGGAGGTACATTCTACACCTATCATACAGGGGATTGTGGGAGGTACATTCTACACCTATCATACAGGGGATTGTAAGAAAGTACATTGTACACCTTTCATACAGGGGATTGTGGGAGGTACATTCTACACCTTTCATACAGGGGATTGTGGGAGGTACATTCTACACCTATCATACAGGGGATTGTGGGAGGTACATTCTACACCTATCATACAGGGGATAGTGGGAGGTACATTGTTCACCTTTCATACAGGGGTTTGTGGGAGGTACATTCTACACCTATCATACAGGGGATTGTGGGAGGTACATTCTACACCTTTCATACAGGGGATTGTGGGAGGTACATTCTACACCTTTCATACAGGGGCTTGTGGGAGGTACATTGTACACCTTTCATACAGGGGATTGTGGGAGGTACATTGTACACCTTTCATACAGGGGATTGTGGGAGGTACATTCTACACCTATCATATAGGGGCTTGTGGGAGGTACATTGTATGCCTATCCCACAGGGGATTGTGGGAGGTACATTCTACGCCTTTCATACAGGGGATTGTGGGAGGTACATTCTACACCTATCATACAGGGGATTGTGGGAGGTACATTCTACACCTATCATACAGGGGATTGTGGGAGGTACATTCTACACCTTTCATACAGGGGTTTGTGGGAGGTACATTCTACACCTATCATACAGGGGAATGTGGGAGGTACATTCTACACCTATCATACAGGGGATTGTGCGAGGTACATTGTACACCTTTCATACAGGGAATTGTGGGAGGTACATTCTACACCTATCATACAGGGGATTGTGGGAGGTACATTCTACACCTATCATACAGGGGATTGTGGGAGGTACATTCTACACCTTTCATACAGGGGTTTGTGGGAGGTACATTCTACACCTATCATACAGGGGATTGTGGGAGGTACATTCTACACCTATCATACAGGGGATTGTGGGAGGTACATTGTACACCTTTCATACAGGGGATTGTGGGGGGTACATTCTACACCTTTCATACAGGGGCTTGTGGGAGGTACATTCTACACCTTTCATACAGGGGCTTGTGGGAGGTACATTCTACACCTATCATTCAGGGGATTGTGGGAGGAACATTCTACACCTATCATTCAGGGAATTGTGGGAGGTACATTCTACACCTATCATACAGGGGATTGTGGGAGGTACATTCTACACCTTTCATACAGGGAATTGTGGGAGGTACATTCTATTGTACACCTATCATACAGGGGATTGTTGTTGTGTCTAATTCATCACACTCTGCATGCTTTTTATCCCCCGCCTTGAAAAGGCGAGGCAGGGCTTTTTCTGCCCATTTTGGGAAAAAGACCCTAGACATTTTGGGAAATTTTGCGTCGTGAAAATGCGGAAATTGGGAAATTTTACAGTGAAAAGAAAAAGCTGTCTAGTCTCCTGTGAATAAGGAAATGATTTAATATTAGTTTATTTTCCCTTGAAAAGACCCACAATGGCTGAAATATCAAACCTTGGGGTGTAAATATCTATTGAAATAAATCATGACATATAATAGTTCATATGTCTGAATGTAATGAAAATCAATGATTTCTCAGTTCAATTACCAAAAAAACTTACAATCACATAATTTATTAGGATGTTGAAAATGAACCAGTACAGGTAAAAAGAATTTCTAAAAAAAAAAAAAAAAAAAAAAATTTTGGATTGGGATTTTTTTCTGAAGATTGGGAAAAATATCTTATATTTTGCTTTGGGAATGGGTCCGATAGTCGGACCCGTGGGTACTATAGAAAAAGCCCTGCGAGGGGATATAAAAATGGTAGGGGCAATTCTGTGCGTGCATGTGTGTGTGCGTGCGTGTGTGTGTGCGTTCGTCCGTCCCACATTAATTTCTTTGCATCTCCTCTTACATTTCTCATGCGATTTCTACCAAACTTTCACAGATTGATGATCATTAAGTGAAACAGCGCATATTGTTGGGCTTTCCCGATTCGACCATTTTTGAAAGAGTTATTGCCCTTTGCTTATTTTACATTTAAGATTGGTTTCTTTGCAACTCCTCTTACGTTTTTCATGCAATTTCTACCAAACTTTCACAGATTGATGACTATATTGTGACGCAGCGCATATTCTCGGGCATTCGTGATTCGACCATTTTTGAAAGAGTTATTGCCCTATCATTATTTTACATTTAAAATTGGTTTCTTCACAACTCCTCTTACATTTATGATTATAGTGACGCAGCGCATATTGTCAGGCTTTTGCAATTTGACCTTTTTTGAAAGAGTTATTGCCCTTTCTTAATTTTACGCATTTGGTATGTTCCTGAGAAACTACCCTTACCATTGATTGGCTTTCGTTACAAAAAATGCCCCCATGAGGCGGGGGATATAGCTGTCTGTGACCACTCTTGTTCATATAAATTTCAATTCAGGGGCATTCTGATGTTTAAATATCTCAATCAAACATGCTTAACCTCTGTCATCAAAATTTGTGAAAGATAAATTGCACTAGTTTAAAGAAGTTATAAGAAAGGCTTGAAAACATCTATATCCTCCGTACTAATGGAGTATCGGATGGGCATTTATATCACCTTTTAACATAAACACATCTTTGGCACACAAAATTTTATTCATTTGCATTATTATATAGGAATCATCTTTTATAAAAGTATTGCCAATTCTTTATAACACAACAGATATGTAACATGTATTTTGTAAATGTTGACTACCCAAATGTATGGCACCAACCAAAGCAAGATGTCAAATGTGTCAAATACAAGGTAAGAGCAGAGAAACATCTACTAGCATTTACCAGAACTGATCAATGATAGACAGCACGTAATAGTACCAGATACATAACAGCGGCAGTTTCAAAGAGGAAACTATTATCGCTTATATGCACTAATAAATGTGTCTTCTTGACTGATATTTACATTTCTCTTCATGTACCATACATTGCATTCTTCTTAAGTGCACTAGTTACTTCATTTTTGTTAGGATGCGACAACTGATTGAAACAGGAAATAAAACATTCCACAGAAGTGCAGTGTTTGTTTTCATTATGAGCTATTTTTTAAAACATTTTGAACATGACCCAGTTGCAATAGTTCAGCTTTTTACTAAGAACTAATTATTCTTCAGATTTTTTTCATACGTTTGATGTACCTGTGTCTGCCATTACATATCTGTTCATGATTTATATTCCGTTTCAATATCACAAAGAATGTGATATAGACCTAGCTATATACCTTAACATGTACAAAGGATTACAACAATGTAAACAAAGACTGATTTATGAACAAATTGATTTGTTGTTATACCAACATACAAAGAAATATCTAATATCTTAGACCAAAAACAAATGTCTTTTTTAAGGATCCTAAAATGGAAATACAAGAACTCTTTTCAAGTTTTGATTATTTCTTTCCCTAAATATTTTCTTCAGTACCATAATTTATATATACATGTAATTAAAAGAAACATGCTTACTCACACATATATTGGATATATATAAGAATTAGAAACAACGATTGACCTTTGAAAAAATATCAATAAATTTAAGAATAGATTAAATATGAAATCCTCATAAGGTAACATACATGTACATGTATCTGTCACTTATGTAACATCAGTCTCTTTTTTATATTAAGACTTTAAAAAAATGATGATAAAGAGGATAATTGTTTGTACCCAGAGTGTAAGATCGTAATATATTTCACCAAGTGAGCACCAAAATTTACCTTTCACAAGTGGCTTAACCATGAGTGAAATATTCACTTCTAGTGTTCATGAGGTGAAATATATTGCTATCTTACACTGAAACAAACAATTTTTGTTTTCTTTATATCCCTAAAATTGCAATTAAAAGTAATTTAATTACACTTTTAAAATAACAACGCCAATTTGTATTCACACATAACATCATTTTGAAAATGAAGTTGTTGAAATTTTGTCCCAGCCCTGTACACATTGACTTTTGATTTTAGCGGGCCAAAATTTCAAAACAATGAAAAATATCAAATTGATATTTTCACTGTTAGAAACAGTGAAATATTAATTCTATTTCACTGATCTCTATAAACCACCCGAAGGCAATATAATAAAGCATAATTAGTAATCATTTTTTTCATAGATCACTATTTAAACAGGTTTCTTTGATATTAAAATAACAAATTAAACATTTGGTAATACATTTGCTTTTTACAATGTCAAGAACCAGTTGTCCTTTGGCCTAAAAATTGTCCAAAGAAAATACATCCCAACTTGCTCCTCTATCTGTATAAGGAAACAATAAGCCCATGAACCCTGCACTAATAAATGTAAAATATTCTCCAGGCTTTCTAAAATTCTGTATTTTATATAGCAAGGCTTGTTTTGTTTTTTTGCCAAGCACTTGTAAGAGTATTATATTTAGACTTGTTATTCCATTTAAAGTTTATTGAATGAATACAGGTACAGCATTAATCTAAAAGTTACTATATCAAAAAAGATTGATTCTTGTCATTGTGCTATATGAACTGGAGCATGCATGTTTATCTAATCTAGCAATTTATAATCACACAACAGATGGTACTAGAGGGTTATACAACTGTATGACCAACACTTTTTGCACAGCTGTATAATATAAATATTGTTCATAAATTTATGGTAGTATTTTGTTTCTAGATAAAATAGTTCAAATAGTGTTCTTATTTATGAACAAAATAAATCATATGTGTACCTGGTGTTGAAGGCTGCGGCGGCGTCCCTGCACACATGTGGATGGCAGCAGATTGCCGCCTAGCCCACTTTGCTGGCTCCCCATCACATCCTTACTCAAACTTTATGGCTTCATTCGTCTCCTTATCTGTAAGTGAAGTATTTTCTTAATCATCTAATATTCTTATGTCTTTAATACAGGCTTGAATCATAGCAAATCTCACTTGAGTTCAAGGTACATGTTAGTAAAAGATGGAATACTTTCTTTCAAAAGTGCTCCTGCTATCAGCCCAGAAAAAGGCATAGATGTGGTAGGACCAGTGCTTTTTGGTGCTTGGATGCAAAGTGCATTACAAATCATAAACCAAATCAAGCGTTTGCTTATAAATACAAATTTGAAAATTATTTTTTTCCATCACTGAACATTTTTTTTTTAATTTAAATTATAAACTGTGAAAAAAATTTTTTGACACACTGTTATCAAGAAAAAAAACTGGAAAGATTCTAAATTTAATGAAATATATACCGGCAACAAATCATACCAAGTTTAGTCACAATATGTCAACCCTAACCAAAGATATTCAATTTTAAATCATTTTTCTATATATAGTAAAAGGGCCCTAAACACAATCCATGAAAGGTCTCCATTAACTCTTCTTATAATACTAGTATATCAAGTTTGGTCACAATATGTCAAACCCTACTAAAGATATTCAGTTTCAACTGTTTTTCTCCTACAAGTATTAGTAAAAGGGTCCTTGACCTTAGGGGCACCAAACAAAAGCCCATGAAAAGTCTCCATTAAATGATCCTATATACCAAGTTTGGTCACAATATGTCAACTCTTGATAAAGATATTCAGTTTCAACCTTTTTCATAACAGTAACCTTGTCCCTAAGGGCTCCAAACAGTATCCCAGTATAGGTCTCGGAACTCTCCATAATCTCTTCCTATATACCAAGATTGGTCACAATATGTCAACACTAACTAAAGAGTAAAAGTAATTCAGTTTCAAAGGTGAATTTAACGCTGCCCACCTGACAACCCGCTTGCCTGCCCTCACAACAATGTCGGCAGTCTCATAACATGTGAAAACCTTAAAAAGTATTGTATGTATAATTATTATTTAGACTTTTGCTTCAACCCAGAAGAATACAAGTAACTGAATTAAATTTGTGCTATTGAATCTACATTCTGTGGTACATATAATACAAACAAGAGATGTCACAGAAACGTGACAAATGCACCTGGATGGCCTTGTTGGACAGATAGCCATGAGTATTTTGACCTGTCTGTACAGATAGCCTTCAGTATCTAACATATTTTTATGGTGACCTATTGCGAGACAATACAAGTGCCAGTGGCACTGTGCCACTAAGCCCACTATATACATATCCATTACCCGGTTACACGTTTCCGCTCCATTTTGAAATTTGTATTCGTATTTCAGAGACAAAGGTCAATTTGCAATGACCTTGAGGCTAATCTTTCAACACAGGCCTCACCAACATGGGTCCCTCGTTGGGCGCCAAATGTAACAGACTACACAAAGTGCTATGTGCACCTGTTGAGGTTTGAACCAATGACCTCTCGCTCTGTAGGCAGACACGCTACCGCATTGCTTTAAAAGCTTGCTAGCAAGACCATTTAAGTGCTGCTATATATATATATATATATATATATATATATATATATATATATATATATATGTGTTACATCATTTGTGCAAGGTTTTGACATGAAACATAGCAAATGTTACCAGTGACAATATCCATATGTCCGAAAAGCTCATAACATAATAATTTATGAGCGTTAGTTCAATTTGTGACCCTTGATAAACCTATACAACAACTAAGGACCATTTGAAATTGAATGTGCCATCGTTTCGATGATTTACGTCCTTACATTGAACCTTTCTACATACCGGTTGTTTTGAAAATGTGAAACAAATTGTGTTGGCATGATTTCTGGCCTACATGCAAACAGTATGTATCATCATTTAAAGAAACAAAAAAAACAAACAAGTGAAACTCGTTGTGGTATGCCAGATCATAAGAGTAACACTGTTCAATCTCAGTGCTGTGGAACTCACTACCAGAAAACTACAGAACATGTTCAAACTTTAATCAATTTAAATCTCTTATGGCTTCTTGGAATGGTCAAAACTGTAGATGCATTGCCTGTAATTCCTCATCAAATTAAATTATTGTTTTCTCTTTTTCTAACTTAACTTGCATGTCAACTTGTGCTTATTATTTTTGATTTGTGCTTGCTTGTGACAAAGTTGTTGCATCTTTGTAGTCAATATTTCTGCTTTTGTTCCATGCATGTAAACTTGTTTAGGACATCATAACATCCATTCTGTTTTATATGTGTCGTATAATCTTATTTCTGATTTCATTAAATGTTTTAATATGTTCCTGAGAATGTTAAGCTAATGTAGTTACCCTCTGTGAGAAAGTTGCTGATCAGTTCCTCTCAAATCTGATTTGGGGCGATAATTGATTTCTTAAAACCATTTTTCTTTGCAGTCGCACTTTTGTGCTGGTATTGATAATTCAGTGTTTTATTTACACAAGTTCTTATAGCAGTTTTTAGGCCACTGGTCAGGATCAGCAGCTTTAGATGTGCTTAATATGTGTGCTTTTAGATGATATATAATATAGAAATATCTAATACTTTTTCCTTTTATAGCTATTTTTACTCTTGTTGATCTCATATACATTTGTTAACGGTCGGTTAAAAAGCTCATCAGAGCTTATGTTACATATGTTTGTGTCTTGCCGACTTGAAATAAAACTTATTGTATTGTATTGTATCGTATTGTAGATTAAAAATGATTCTTGTGATGATTTTTTCTAATATGGATATAAAGTTCATCGAATGTATTGCAGGATCACGCATTTAACTAGTTGTATTCAATCTGCAAATCAATATATACCTACCAAACCCGCAGACAAGAGTGACGAAGCGATATGTGGTGTACAGAAAACTGTCAAAACATCTGTCAATTCGATGGTATGGTATTAAATTTATCTTTATTCCATCGCTATCGACCTACTTTCGGTTCAGAAAATTGTCGGTGCTAGCGTTCAATGTTACTGTGGTAAAAGATCCCAATGGCCAACTCCGGCAAATTTAATGTTTTACTTGGTTTAACTGGAAGTGTTGCAAGTATAAAGGCTTCTCAGATTGTATCTTCATTAATTGACGAAAAGGTGGGTTAAAACAAGTGCTGACATTTAAATGTAGAATAAATGATCGTAATCTTCTACAATATAAGACATGTCATATAACTCTATCTATCTATATTAAGGCGTCACAATACTGAGGCAATTGTACTCGTATTTGGTATGTTACATGTCTACATCCCTTTCCACAACGAGACCCAGCTCACAACGAGTCTCAGTTTATATAGATGTACGTACATGTACCTCTGCTCAGCCAGATTCATTCCCTGGAGTCATTGTTAACAAAACTCAGTCAATGTCCACAACGAGACTCTGGCCCTTTCCATTATATTAGACTTACTTATTGGCCAAGACCAAGTCACTTTCAACAACAAAATTTGTTCTATGAAATCAAGATTATTGGGATTCTATTCACAATAAGGCTCGGTCCCTGTTCCCAACTAGTCTCATTATCCGAACACAGCGAGGCTTCCACAAGAATGACTCAGTCTCTGTCCACAAGAATGACTCTGTCCATAAAGATGACTCAGTCCCTGTCCACAAGAATGAATCACTAGTCAGTCTCTGTCAACAAGAATGACTCATTCCCTGACCACAAGAATGACTCAGTCTCTGTCCACAAGAATGACCCAGTCCCTGACCACTAAAATGACCCAGTCTCTGTCCACAAGAATGACTCAGTCTCTGTCCACAAGAATGACTCAGCCTCTGTCCACACCAATGACCCAGTCTCTATCCACAAGAGTGACCAAGTCTCTGTCCACAAGAATGACTCAGTCTCTGTCCACAAGAATGACCCAGTCTCTGTACACAAGAATGACTCAGTCCCTGTCCACAAGAATGACTCGGTCCCTGTCCAGAAGAATGACTCAGTCTCTGTCCACAAGAATGACTCAGTCCCTGTCCACAAGAATGACTCAGTCTCTGTCCACAAGAATGACTCAGTCTCAGTCCACAATAATGACTCAGTCTCTGTCCTCAAGAATGACTCAGTCTTTGTCCTCAAGAATGACTCAGTCTCTGTCCACAAGAATGACTTGAAGTCTCTGTCGACAAGAGTGACTCAGTCACTGTCCCCAAGAATGATTCAGTCTCTGTCCACAAGAATGACTCAATCTCTGTCCCCAAGAATGACCCAGCCTCTGTCCACAAGAATAACTCAGTCTCTGTCCACAAGAGTGACCAAGTCTCTGTCCACAAGAATGACTCAGTCACTGTCCCCAAGAATGATTCAGTCTCTGTCCACAAGAATGACTCAATCTCTGTCCCCAAGAATGACCCAGCCTCTGTCCACAAGAATAACTCAGTCTCTGTCCACAAGAGTGACCAAGTCTCTGTCCACAAGAATGACTCAGTCACTGTCCACAAGAATGACTCAGTCTCTGTTTACAAGAGTGACCCAGTCCCTGTGCTCAAGAATGACTCAGTCACTGTCCACAAGAATGACTCAGTCTCTGTCCCCAGTAATGACCCAGTCTCTATACACAAGAATGACTCAGTCCCTGTCCACAAGAATGACTCAGTCCCTGTCCACAAGAATGACTCAGTCCCTGTCGACAAGAGTGACTCAGTCTCTGTCCACAAGAATGACTCAGATCCTATCCACAAGAATGACTCGGTCTCTGTCCACAAGAATGACTCAGTCCCTATCAACAACAATGACTCAGTCCCTGACCACTAGAATGACTCAGATCCTATCCACAAGAATGACTCAGTCTCTGTCCACAAGAATGACTCAGTCTCTATCCACAACAATGACTCAGTCCCTGTCCACAATAATGACTCAGTCTCTGTCCACAAGAATGACTCAGTCTCTGTCCACAAGAATCACTCAGTCTCAGTCCACAAGAATCACTCAGTCCATGACCACAAGAATGACTCAATCTCTGTCCACAAGAATGACTCAATCTCTGTCCACAAGAATGACTCAGTCTCTGTCCACAATAATGACTCAGTCCATGTCCACAAGAATGACTCAGTCTCTGTCCACAAGAATGACTCAGTCTCTGTCCACAAGAATGACTCATTCTATGTCCACAAGAATGACCCAGTCTCAGTCCACAAGAATGACTCAGTCTATGTCCACAAGAATGACCCAGTCCCTGTCGACAAGAGTGACTCAGTCTCTGTCCACAAGAATGACTCAGTCCCTATCCACAAGAATGACTCAGTCTCTGTCCACAAGAATGACTCAGTCTTTGTCCACAAGAATGACTCAGTCCCTATCAACAACAATGACTCAGTCCCTGACCACACGAATGACTCAGTCTCTGTCCACAAGAATGACTCAGTCTCTGTCCACAACAATGACTCAGTCCCTATCCACAACAATGACTCAGTCACTGACCACAATAATGACTCAGTCTCTGTCCAAAAGAATGACTCAGTCTCTGTCCACAAGAATGACTCATTCCCTGACCACAAGAATGACTCAATCTCTGTCCACAAGAATGACTTAATCTCTGTCCACAAGAATGACTCATTCTATGTCCACAAGAATGACCCAGTCTCAGTCCACAAGAATGAATCCATCTCTGTCCACAAGAATGACTCAATCCCTGTCCACAAGAATGACCCAGTCTCAGTCCACAAGAATGACTCAGTCTCTGTCCACAAGAATGACTCAGTCCCTGTCCACAAGAATGACTCAGTCTCTGTCCACAAGAATGACTCAGTCTCTGTTCACAAGAGTGACTCAGTTTATGTTCTCAAGTATAACTTAGTCTCCGTTCTCAAAAATGACTCGGTCTCTGTATTCAAGAATGACTTAGTATCTCTCAACAAGATTGAATAAGTCCCTTTTCACAGGAATGTTTTGCTGTTATTCTAATATTCAATTGAAATTAAAAATAATGCTATGCTAATGTATTTATTCATGAACCGCAACACGCTTTGCATTTTAATGTTTTAAAGGGGCGCAAAATAGGATTATGCAATATTTTTTTTAATTTAAGTGCATTACTCTGTTAAACTTATCTTACTAAGTGATCAAAACAGAAATAAATACATATGATTTGTGTAAAGATGACGGAACATATGCAATATTTTGGCGCCTTTTCAAATGCAGAATTTGTGGCCACAAAATTATTAAACACATAACATTGATGCTTTTTTGTTTGATCATTAATGTCAATTCAGTTAACCATGATAATGCAATATAATGATTTTTGGGCATCAACCTGTATTGTACCCCTTCAATCATTTGATTTTTAATCCCACGCCACGTAGTGGGGAGGGGATTATAGGAATGCACTTCGTCCGTCTGCCAGTCTGTCTGTCTGTCTGTCCGTCCGTCTGGCCGTAAAATTTCATGTCCGGGCTATAACTTTCTTATGCATTGATGGATTACCATATTACTTGGTACAAATGTTGTCCTCATGGAGACGATGTGCAGTGACCTTGACCCGGGTCCATACCTTATAGGTCAAGGTCACACAAGACATTTAAAGGCCAGAGTAAACATGCTCGTTTCCGCGCTATAACTTACTTATGCATTAATGGATTACCATATTACTTGGTACAAATGTTGTCCTCATGGAGACGATGTGCAGTGATCTTGACCCGGATCCATACCTCAAAGGTCAAGGTCACACAAGACATTTAAAGATCAGGGTACACATGCTCGCTTCCGTGCTATAACTTACTTATGCATTAATGGATTACCATATTACTTGGTACAAATGTTGTCCTCATGGAGACGATGTGCAGTGATCTTGACCCGGATCCATACCTCAAAGGTCAAGGTCACGCAAGACATTTAAAGATCAGGGTACACATGCTCGCTTCCGTGCTATAACTTACTTATGCATTAATGGATTACCATATTACTTGGTACAAATGTTGTCCTTATTGAGACGATGTGCAGTGACCTTGCTCCGGGTCCATACATCAAAGGTCAAGGTCAGACGAGACATTTAAAGATCAGAGTACACATGCTCGTGTCCGGGCTATAACTTTCTTATGCATTGATGGATTACCATATTACATGGTACAAATGTTGTCCTCATGGAGACGATGTGCAGTGACCTTGACCCGGGTCCATACCTTATAGGTCAAGGTCACACAAGACATTTAAAGGCTAGAGAAAACATGCTCGTTTCCGCGCTATAACTTACTTATGCATTAATGGATTACCATATTACTTGGTACAAATGTTGTCCTCATGGAGACGATGTGCAGTGATCTTGACCCGGATCCATACCTCAAAGGTCAAGGTCACACAAGACATTTAAAGATCAGGGTACACATGCTCGCTTCCGTGCTATAACTTACTTATGCATTAATGGATTACCATATTACTTGGTACAAATGTTGTCCTTATTGAGACGATGTGCAGTGACCTTGCTCCGGGTCCATACATCAAAGGTCAAGGTCAGACGAGACATTTAAAGATCAGAGTACACATGCTCGTGTCCGCGCTATAACTTACGTATGCATTGATGGATTACCATATTACTTGGTACAAATGTTGTCCTTATTGAGACGATGTGCAGTGACCTTGACCCGGGTCCATACCTCAAAGGTCAAGGTCATACCATATTACTGGGTACAAATGTTGTCCTTATTGAGACGATGTGCAGTGACCTTGACCCGGGTCCATACCTCAAAGGTCAAGGTCACACGATACATTTAAAGGTCAGAGTACACATGCTCGTGTCCGCGCTATAACTTACTTATGCATGGATGGATTACCATATTACTTGGTACAAATGTTGTCCTCATTAAGACGATGTGCAGTGACCTTGACTCGGGTCCATACCTCAAAGGTCAAGGTCACACGAGACACTTAAAGGACAGAGTACACATGCTCGTGTCCGCGCTATAACTTACTTATGCATTGATGGATTACCATATTACTTTATCGAAAATACTTAAGGCTTGCTATTTCATCGATGTTATAAATCAAGGACTCATTTTCCTTCTTTTATTTTAGCCAAAAAAAACTTGACATTGATCTGACCTACACTACACACAATATGAATAACTTTAACAAATATCCTTTTATAATATGTTCATATATCCAAGAATGTTTAGGTTACTGATCAAACAACTTGTATTTCCTATATTCCCACTCTTGACCAGTGGATGTGTTCAATTTCGGTCAGATTTAACGTACCAGTCAGGTTGTGAGAAAAACAAAATATACTAAAAAACAACGGCGGGGGATATAGCCGTCCATCGGACTGCCTTGTCATATTTTAAATCGGTAACTATGTTCAATGTATGGACAGAAGCAGCACTATTGTTATTGGCGTCTTTAATAAACTCCTTAACGTGAAATTGTCAAATTTAATAAATGTGTGCATTTCCCCTTCAGTTCAACGTGAAGGTTGTCGTCTCGGAGAATGCGAAACACTTCCTGGACATACCGACATTTCCCGTGCCGGTCATTGACGACGCGGAAGAGTGGAAGGTGAGGCGGTGTCTGTGGATATTTTGATTGAAGTTTAAAGCAAACTCTTTTCTTTTACGGGCAATACTTATATTATTTTTTCCACATAATGTTTGTGCTTCAATGTTTGTTGTATTCGGATTATGCGTAATAGACCAATATACGTCAATTACAAATGATTTCTACATATCAACACTTACAGGGCTGGAGCAAGCGAGGGGACCCTGTGCTGCACATCGAGCTACGTCGCTGGGCGGACATGATGCTTATAGCACCCTTAGACGCCAACACCATGGCTAAAATCGCGACAGGAATATGTGATAACCTTCTCGTAAATATGCTATTGATTGTTCTTGAATCAATTTTATTCTTTGGTCGTGTAATAACATATTCATGACAAAGTGTATAATATTTAATATATATGTATAGATAAAAAGATATGTATATACAAATACTAATGCTGCGGTGTTTGTGCGTTGTAGACATGCGTTGTTCGGGCGTGGGAAATGTCCAAGCCGCTACTGTTGGCGCCTGCCATGAACACGTGTATGTGGGAACATCCGGTCACGCGGGAACAGCTGGTTCGCCTGAGGGGCTTGGGCTACATCTACATCCCTGTGGTGGAGAAGACACTTGTCTGTGGCGACTCAGGTACGTGCTGCCTGTCAAATGCACCCAGTTTGGGCATATCATTGAAACTCATATACAGTAATATTATATGTGTGTTGTTCATAACTGTGTAATCATTTTTAAACAGGTTTTCACATAGTGAAACCTTGTTATTAGAATGGCGAACGTCGTTGTTCGGGCGGGCGAGCGGGCGGGCGGCCGGGCGGCGTCAAACTCACCTTTGAAACTGAATAACTTTAGTAAGGGATGACATATCTTGACCAAACTTGGTCTATAGGAAGAGTTTATGGAGACCTTTCATGGGATTGCGTTTGGGGTCCCGAGGGTCAAGGTCAAGGTCACTGTAACTAAAAATAGAAAAACGGTTGAAACTGAATAACTTTAGTTAGGGATGACATATCTTGACTAAACTTGGTCAATAGGAAGAGTTTATGGAGACCTTTCATGGGATTGCGTTTGGTGTCCCTAGGGTCAAGGGCAAGGTCACTGTTACTAAAAATAGAAAAACGGTTGAAACTGAATAACTTTAGTTAAGGATGACATATCTTGACTAAACTTGGTCTATAGGAAAGGTTTATGGATACCTTGCATGGGATTGCGTTTGGGGTCCCTAGGGTCAAGGTCAAGGTCACTTTTACTAAAAATAGAAAAACGGTTGAAACTGAATAACTTTAGTTAGGGTTGACATATCTTGACCAAACTTGATCAATAGGAAGAGTTTATTAACATTGCGTTTGGGGTCCCTAGAGTCAAGGTCAAGGTCACTGTTACTAAAAACAGAAAACAGTTGAAACTGAATAACTTTAGGTAGGGATGACATATCTTGACTAAACTTGGTCTATATGAAGAGTTTATGGAGACCTTTCATGGGATTGTGTTTGGGGTCCCTAGGTTCAAGGTCAAGGTGACTGTTACTAAAAATAGAAAAACAGTTGAAACTGAATAACTTTAGTTAGGGGTGACATATCTTGACTTAACTTGGTCTATAGGAAGAGTTTGTGGAGACCTTTCATGGGATTGCGTTTGGGGTCCCTAGGGTCAAGGTCAAGGTCACTGTTACTAAAAATAGAAAAATGGTTGAAATTGAATAACTTTAGTTAGGGTTGACATATCTTGACCAAACTTGGTCAATAGGAAGAGTTTATGGATACCTTTCATGTGATTGCGTTTGGGGTCGGTTAAGGTCAAGGTCACTGTTAATAAAAATAGAAAAAAACAGTTGAAACTGAATAACTTTAGTTAGGGATGTCATTTCTTGACTAAACTTGGTCAATAGGAAGAGTTTATGGAGACCTTTCATTGGATTGCGTTTGGGGTCCCTAGGGTCACGGTCAAGGTCACTGTTTCTAAAAATATAAAAACGGTTGAAACTGAATAACTTTAGTTAAGGATGACATATCTTGACAAAACTTGGTCTGTAGGAAGGGTTTATTGAGACCTTTCATGGGATTGCGTTTGGGGTCCCTAGGGTCAAGGTCACTGTAACTTAAAATAGAAAAACGGTTGAAACTGAATAACTTTAGTTAGGGATGACATATCTTGACCAAACTTGGTCAATAGGAAGAGTTTATGGATATCTTTCATGGGATTTTGTTTGGGGTCCCTAGGGTCAAGGTCATTGTTACTAAAAATAGAAAAACAGTTGAAACTGAATAACTTTAGTAAGGGGTGACTTATCTTGACTAAACTTGGTCTATAGGAAGAGTTAATGGAGATTTTTTATGGGATTGTGTTTGGGGTCCCTTGGTTCAAGGTCAAGGTGACTGTTACTAAAAATAGAAAAACAGTTGAAACTGAATAACTTAAGGGTTGACATATCTTGACCAAACTTGGTCTATAGAAAGAGTTTATGGATACCTATCATGGGATTGCGTTTGGGATCTCTAGATTCAAGGTCAAGGTCACGGTTACTAAAAATAAAAAAAGGTTGAAACTGAATAAATTAAGTTAGGGTTGACATATCCTGACCCAACTTGGTCTATAGGAAGAGTTTATGGGTACCTTTCAATGGATTGCATTTGGGGTCCCTAGGGTCAAGGTCACTGTTACTAAAACTAGAAAAACAGACACAGGCTGAAGTTCTTTTGTCAATCATTAAAAACCTGGTTTCGTTACATTGCGGCGTTTCTTGTTATTTTATAGCTACGTCTAGCTTAAACTTTACCTTTTACGAAATTTGTCTTGACGGTGTTCTTAGAAAGCAGTATTTTCAAATTTAAGGGCAAGGTGCAATGGCTGAAGTTCCGACAATCATACAAACTGTTTGTGACGTCAGAGAGCGCCTCACTGCAAACGCCGGTGACATTATTGAAATAAAAAATGACGACAGAAAAAGGAAACATGACGATAACGGTGTTGATTGTGCTTCTTGACCATTTTTTGAAACACAGACTGCAAAATCAATTAAAGATGCACGTTTGCATGCATTGACACACACAGACGATAAGTAAGTCTGCAGTGTTTCACACAACAGGCAAAACCATGTTGTGTCGCCTGCGTAGATAAATAAAAGTATCGAAGCTGCTGAAGTGTCGATGTTCGAGAAAATTGCTTGCAACCTAAAGGAATAATGGAATAAATGTTGTGAGGTTAGAATAAACTAGGTGGCAATCAGAAAGCGAGACGTAGCTTTACAGCGCCTTTAATACACTAAATTATAATTGTTTACAAGTTAGATAGCTGCCCAACTATCCATGGAATTATTTCCGTCAGAATCGAACTACCCATGTGCTAACCCAATAGAAAGAAAAATTGAAATACATGCCAACATTAAAATACGTATATCTATGTATATCAATGCAAGAGAAATATGAAACACTGCAAGCAAGCTAGCACGTACTGTACAGTCTATAACGACACCTGAATATAACGACATTTTCCTCATACCTTTAATGTTGTTTACAATGTCTATACCGACAAAAAATTGGAAGTATGTGATATATTAAGTGCCACTTTTTACATAGTTATTTTGCAAACACTCTGGTGCTGTTGCCAGATTTATATATATGAACTGTACCAAATAAATTCAGCACGGAATATTTATATATTTATGATTTAAAGAACATTCTGAAAATCCACAACACTGTTATGTTTTAAGTTTCTCCATGCGACCAATTCGCATTGATAACATTAACAATGTGTAGAAGATCCAATGAGTATATAACATTTTTATTTGCTATGTATCTAAATGACTTGGAAGAAACTTTAATCATGAAAGGCCATGATGGCATTGATATTGGTATGTTTAAACTATATCTCATTTTATATGCAGATGATATATGTATTTTTTCTGAAACGGAAAAGGGACTACAAACTGGTCTATCCATACTTGAAGAATATTGTAATACATGGAAGCTAAAAGTAAATGTCAGTAAAACAAAAATCATGATATTTAAAAAAGGAGGGCGGAGATTAGGTAACATTATGTTTACTTATAACAATGAAGAAATTGAAATTGTTTATAAATTTAATTATTTGGGAATTGTGTTCACCACAGGTGGATCTTTTAATACGGCCTTTGAAAGTATAGCCGGTCAAGCCATGAAAGCAATTTACACGATGAAATCGTATCTTGTTAAATTCCCATACATTTCTGTAAGTCACAGATTAGATTTATTTGATAAACTTATCGACCCAGTGATATGTTATGGTAGTGAAATCTGGGAATATTCAAATGCACCAGTCTTAGAGAGATTATACCTTAGATTTTATAAGCAATTACATGTACTTGGAGTCAAATTGCAGACGCAAAATGTCTTTGTCTATGGTGAATTGGGCAAGATGCCATGTAAAAATAGAACTATGTACAATGTCATAAGATACTGGACTAAGATTATATGTACATCAGATATTAAGTATGCTAAACTTGAATATGATGTTAAATGACCTAGATATATATCCAAATAAGCCATCTTGGGCAAAGCATGTTAGACTTGGTTATTCCAGACTGTAGGAAATGTAAGTTTGTTTTTATATCATGTTAAACAAAGAATAAGTGATCAATATAAGCAAAAATGGAATGCAGATATAGAAAGTTCAAGTAGAGCATTAACGTATAGACTGTTTGCTGATTTTAAATTTCAACCATATTTAGATATTGTTAGCATTGAAAAGTATAGAATCTCACTAACTAAATTACGTGTTTCGTCACATTGACTTTGTAAACCTTGAAAAATAGTCATGTTATATAGTAGAGTAGAGTAAATTATTTTATATACGTTTATGGTAACATAGTTTGGTTTATTGGGAAAACATATACAGTAGGCATAAGCCCATAAGTACAGTATACAAATACAATGGTTAGTACATTCATATGGTTGGCGATGAGTAGTGTGTACATGTAGTAAGATACAGCGAAAGGAGAGTAACTTGCAATACAATAAATAAATATTTCAGGCATTACTCAATGTTTAAGTTTTAGGAAGGCACACACACACACACACACACGCACACGCACACACGCACACACACGCACACACACATATATATATATACTAGTTGTAAAAAAGTAAATTTCTTGCAGCAAATGCTTTATGACAAAATGTTGCTATTTTTTCAAAACAACACAACTTTCTGATTGTAATACATCTTTGAACTTTATAACATTAGCGTTGGTACGGTAATATCTGTTTATTAGTGTTTGTCTTAGTTCTATGAAACATTCACATTCGAAAATAAAGTGAAATTCGTCTTTTAAAGAGTTACAAAATAAACAGACTCTTTCATTAACTGGAATAGGTGTAGGTTTGTTCCATATTTACACTAAATACAAATTATGACCATTGATTTACTCTTTTCTTATTGCTTTTGACATGCATTTTTTTTATATTTTTAACCAAACTAAAACCTGGTTATTAGAATGGTGTACGCCGTTGTTTCGGGTGGGCCGGCCATGAGGGCAGCGTCAAACTTATGGGATAGAATAAGTTTAGTTAGTTTGAAAAATGGTGATCAAACTTTGTGTATAGGGAGATATTATGGTGACCTTTCATTCCATTGCGTGCTGGGTTCATTGGGTCAAGGTCATGGTCACTGTTACTATAAAAGAAAAATGGTTGGTACTGAATAAATTTGGTTAGGGTTGACATATTGCAACCAAACTTGGTATATATAGGACGTGTTTATGGATGCTTAACATTGGGTTGCATTCGGTGCCACTAGGATGAAGGTCAAGGACACTGAAGAGTGCAAGAAAAAAAATAAGTAACATTAAAACCGATGTGAAGCGGAGGGAGAGAAGTAGGCGGCAGTTGTCAACTTGATCAGGCGGTGGGCAAGCTCCAAATTTGAGGATTGGGGGCTTGGCCGCGATTTTGCATATTTTCCAAAAACCGCTAGCGCGGTTTATGGATATGCAAATTCGTGGCTGAGCGTTCATATTGCATGAACGCACAAAAATATGAATCGAAAACATAGATTACTGAGGATTTTAATACATACGGCATTCGTCCCTTATTAACTTCGCATATGAGAATCACGAACAACAGTTTATTTCACTATCTACACATTTATAGCTACTTTTGGTAACAATTGCCTTCACAACGATAAGGGCCTTGCATTGATGACAAGCCTTGCTGCATTTGCACAAACCCCTGCATGCCTTGCGACACTTTCAGTGTATCAGTACAACATACTTCTCTAGAACTTCAATTGTGCTGACAAGCATATTTGGAGGGGCAGCAGGGAGTAACGAGAATGCACCATCCGGAGAAATACATCCCACGTTTCCATGTTGTCTTCTTGCCGATGCCTGCAATGACGGACGTTGCGTCACTTCCCCAGAACGCATGCATTAGATCGATGATGGTTCTTGTGGTAGACCCAAAGAAGTTGTAATAGTATGTGATGTCAATTACCTATGGTCCCTCCCTATACCAAATGATATTAAGACTTCATGTGTCATTGGAATGCTTGCTAGTTTGGACAGAATGGTCACGACTATATCAGAGTCGCATGTCTTAAGCATGACCAGAGTGATGTTCAACTCTGGTGCGCCTTTGCTTGCATGGTTAAATCTGCAAATCTGCACTATATCTCATCTCCTGGGTGCTGAAAGCCGGTTGTCCACGTATGTGCTGAAGACTTGTTTTTTATCTGGAAGGTCTCTGTCTGAAGCCTCTTCTGCCAACAACAGGTGGAACAATTCTGTCCTGCTCTCATTAATAACACGAAGAAAACTTTTACAGTTATTTGGCATATTTGATGAAAGCTCCACCCTCCTCCATATCCAATTGGGTGTAAACATCCAGCACGATAATCAATCCTATCGGCATGTTCCATCTGTTGGTCAATGTATGCCATGAATACTGTTTTAGAATAGTCTTCAAGTGTTGGTGAGTTTTCTTGGAGGCAGAATTTTAACTATTACTGCACCACCCAGTACCCTTGCAGTAACTTGTGGGTTTGCATCTCCTAGTCACACCAAAGCTGCAATATCTACACAGATGCTTTCAATATTTATTTGTGTTTATTTAGTTTAATATTTGTTGTTATAGAGTGTTCGTTGTTGGAATGGATATCAATGTGCCATGATTTGAAAATAAATCAGCATTTCAATGCAGTCTCTTTGGTTTTTTTCCCCAAATTGGACACCTAGTCTTCACGAATTCTTTTTTCCTGATAGTGGTAGTGGTTTTAGAGTTAATAACGTCTTCCCGTGCTCATTGGCTGCACGTTGGGTCGACTCGACCGAATCCCCGGTGCGGTCTTACGGAGCACTACGGACACTTACAGGCTCAATTTCCCGCATTAGCGGAGGAGTGGCAAAGCCGAAATCAGGATCGTGTAACAACAGTGCATACTCGAACACTATTCGCAACCGGAAATAGAGGGGGCGTCAGAGGGGCCATCAACACTAACATGAAGGCCGCTCAGTCAAGCTCAGTGCACATCACGTTGGTTCTTTTGCATTGCTGCAACTAATCTTCCGTATAAGAAAGCACAGCGCCACCGATATATAGAAAGCTGATGTAGGTACATTTATAAGAATTCATTGGTCGGTTAGTTTTCACCAATGTCGCATAATTGGATGCTTATTTTGACACATTTACATGTTTAACCTTCCATAATTATGCTGCTTCTTTACATTCGTACGGGACTAGTGACAGCGAGCCTCGTTACAGTATAATTTTCAATATGCAGTTTTGCGGACCGGTCATTTTTTACGAAAACTTGTGTGTAACTAGAGGGTAGACAAATACAAAACAAATATAAGTCTAGACAAGACTATCATCTGAATAACTATCTGCTTGTTTTACAATATAAGATGTCTTTCCATGTAGTAAGAACTGCCCATTTAAGTGCCAAGCTATGTGATTAAGTGCCTTATATTATACGACTTCGGATCTCCTGAACAAACGTATAATGCTTATGAGCGACTGGCCAGTCTCTATCATGAAAGAAGGCACTTAGTTGTCTGTACAATTAATATTTGTAGCAATCAATCTTTTGCCATTTTAACAATTTAGGTATCAAATTCGAAACATGAAGTACGTAAACCATGAACATAAGGAACAAAATGTAAACACCAAGGTCAGGTTAAGTACTGGCATGTCGTGCCAATCCAGCCCTTGTCATACTGTGTGTAAACTTTCTTATACGTATTTTCCATAATAGCGGGCAATAAAAACATAGCGAAACTCCGAAATAGAGGTGAATTTTTTACACTTAAATTGCAAGATTCTTCGAAATAACAATATATCTACCGAAGTTATGACAACATATCTCAAATACTAGTCTTAAAGATAATCACCAGACAACATAGACAGGAGGGGTGAAACATTTCGTCTGAACAATACCCAATATGAATCATGTTAGACCATTCCCCGAACCCTTCCATACAACAACGACTTTCGCCCTTTTCATGGCTGCTTTTTATTTGAGAAAAAAATGCACACAACAAATTATTTTTTGGTTCCACGGATTTTTTCTACCAAAAAATTGGAGCTGGCTGCATTTTTTTTCATAAAAACTAAAGCGAGGGAGGAGAGAAAAAAAATTTTTTTTTATAAACAATATAAAGAAGAAAACATAATTGCCCTTCAACCCATTTGAACACAATCTTGAATTTAATCTTTAAATAAACAATGAAAAAAAATGTTCCAGCACGTACTTTTATAATGCCTTAAATTGGAATTAATAGTCGTTTGATTACATTTGTTAAGAAAAACGCGCCAACGTCTTTTTGAAATAACGGCGTTGAAGTTGTGTCTCCGCCCTGCGTACGCTAGCGTTTGCTTTTGAACCGAGAGCGGGCTTAAATTTCAAAACAGGGAAAAATATCAAATTGATATTTTCAATATTTGTAACAGTAAAACTTCAGTTGTATTTCACTGATGAATCGCTATAAACAGCCGGATAGCATATAATAAAACTGAATATCATTTCTACCAGTATTCATAATAAACTAGAGCTATCACAGAATGCGATAAATAACCCCGCATGCCCAAGTGTGGGAATGCAAAATAATTTTAAAATATGACCTTGGATTGGACACAAAGTTAATCTCCTCGCAGTGATCTCCCCTGTCAAGCGGATTAGATATATGCATAGCTGGAATTTAGCTATAAATTCTTTTTAACAAAATAACATATCATCTTTTTTGGGGGGTAGTTTTTATTAAATATAAATTAGTCGAAGTGGATGGAATACGAACAAAACTTTCAAAATCAATGATGATTTACCATCTGTATCCATGTATCACGTGGTATTTATCCAAAGTCATGTGATTTCCGATCGTCGCATACCTCCAATGCTCGACTACACTATGCTTTTATGAAGTTGAACGGAATTAAAAACCATGGTTGCCGAAGATGGCATGGTGACACTGATAATTGTACTGAAAGGGAGGTAACACTGCTTGGAGTTTGATCTTAAGTAGGACTTTAATAGCTTAACCTTTTGAGTTCAGAAGGTTGCTGTGACCTTGACCTTGAAGGTTGGTACACGGGTCTTGTGCGCGACACGTCTTCATTCTATGTGGGGTCACTTCTGCCAAATCCGACATTGTATGACAATGATATTGACCGGACACATTATCAGTAAGGCTTATATAGCAAAACAAACTCAGTTCAGAAGGATGCTGTGACTTTGAAATCGAATGTATGGACACCAGTCTCTAGAGCGACATGGCCCCATACTATGATGGTCACTTCTGCCAAATAACTTTGAAATCTGACTATAAATATGAAATACATGGACCGGAAACGAAAAGTTATCAGTAAGGCTTATACAGCAACTTATACTAAGAAGGTTGCTGTAACCTTACCTTTGACCTTGAAGGTTGGTACATGGGTCTTGTGAGCGACACATCCTCATGCTATACACATACATAGTTCAGAAGGTTGTTGTGACCTTGAAAGAAAGAACTCGGGACTTGTGAGTGGCACATCCTCATATTATGATAGTCACTTCTGCCGAATAATTTTAACAACTGTCCATGCATGAGAAAGATATGGACCAAACACGAACTTTTATCAGCAAGGCTTATTTAACAAAACATACTTAGTAAAAAAGGTTGTCGTGGCCTTGAAGGTAGGAACACGAGTCTTGTGGTTAACACAGCCTCATGATATGGTGGTCGCTTCTGTAAAATAATTCTAGAATCCGACCATGAATGAGAAAGATATGGACCGGACAAAAACGGAATGGACCGTGCGACACATACTAAGTTTACAAGGCAAGTGTGACCTTCACCTTAAAGGTAGGGTCAAGGGTCTAGTGTGCGACACATTTCCATGCTTTAGTGGTCACTTCTGCCATATCATTTTAAAAACCGGCCATAAATGAGAAAGGTATGGACCGGACATAGGTGTAGGTTTGTTCCATATTTACTCTAAATACAAATTATGACCATTGATTTACTCTTTTCTTATTGCTTTTGACATTCATTTTTTTATATTTTTAACCAAACTGAAACCTGGTTATAAGAATGGTGTACGCCGTTGTTTGGGGTGGGCCGGCATGAGGGCAGCGTCAAACTTATGGTATAGAATAAGTTTAGTTAGTTTGAAAAATGGTGATCAAACTTTGTGTATAGGCAGATATTATGGTGACCTTTCATTTCATTGCGTGCTGGATTCATTGGGTCAAGGTCATGGTCACTGTTACTATAAAAGCAAAATGGTTGGTACTGAATAAATTTTGTTAGGGTTGACATATTGCAACCAAACTTGGTATATATAGGACGTGTTTATGGATGCTTAACATTGGGTTGCATTCGGTGCCTCTAGGATTAAGGTCAAGGACACTGAAGAGTGCAAGAAAAAAATAAGTAACATTAAAACCGATGTGAAGCGGAGGGAGAGAAGTAGGCGGCAGTTGTCAACTTGATCAGGCGGTGGGCAAGCTCCAAATTT
The DNA here is from genome assembly GCF_026914265.1 of Mya arenaria. Taxonomy (NCBI): domain Eukaryota; kingdom Metazoa; phylum Mollusca; class Bivalvia; order Myida; family Myidae; genus Mya; species Mya arenaria. The sequence continues at coordinate 84,796,855 of NC_069124.1, forward strand.
GAGGATTGGGGGGAGAAGCTAAAATCATCATTTAAACTGGTTCTTTTAAATTAAACACACAATAAATAAGCAGCTAATAAGTTGCTCCACTTTAATGCCATCTCATTGATTAGACGAAATCAAATGTGGCCAAAATGAATTATAAGTATGTTTCTGGTAGTGGGGCTGTTAAGGGCAAATTTTGGGTTAACAGCATGAAACTTGGCACACATATAAAACATCCCCTACTGATTATTTTAAGATATGGACCCAAGTCAGCAGCGCCCCCTGGTGACTGTCACCGAAATGGCCGACAATATCTTCAAATGCTTTTATCTTTGTAACTAAATGTCATAGACTCATGATCTTGGTGTCTCAATATACAGATTTTAGACCAAGGAAGCCACTGGACACAAACTAGTTTGATATCTAAGTATTTCTAAGTATTTACTTAAAAAAAACAAAAAACGTTTATATCATTTGAAATGGCAGTTTTATACAACTTGTGAATCATTGTCCGTAGTAAAAATAGAATAATTGTTTGAATTTTGCCAACCAATCAACCCACATATATATATATATATATGTAATATGTTGAAACAATTATAGAATTTGTTTTACAACAGCAGTGCGGATACCACAGTGTCGAATTAATACTTTACATGTCCCATACGAACGACATTACAAGTTTATATTTACATCCGTACTTTATTTTCTGAACGATTAAAATTGAGTTCATTTTGCACGAACTGGTCGACCTTTCGTGACCTTTGAAGGCGGAGTTTGGCAAGAAAGCAACGCTCTGATTGGGCGCTGGTGAATCTTACTACAATCTACTTTATTGCTAAATATAGCAGGGCACATGTTGAATGCCGGCTTGTTTACATGTTTCTTTTGATGTTTTACGAAGATTTAAATGAAAGACATTATTTTCTAGAAATATCATTTGAAAAATGCTTGAATTTGCATTTGATAACAAAAGAACACGCATTGAACAAATAATAAAAACAAAATTTACGCGGTTTTTACTACGGTTCGTCTACAACAACTGTCAAAACAAACATGGCCGATGATTCTGAGTTCGGCGATTTCTTTCTAGGACAAATGAATGATCCATTTTCGGATTCAGACAATACACATATTTCTACGATAGAATTAGGCGATATTTTCGTCTACAATTAAATACATGAAATGATTGGAGACTGTCAAAGTGTCATGTATTTTCGTGAGTTCGAACAAACGTCTTAACATTGTCAAATCGAGAAGACTAGCACATCACAACACTTCAATATCTTTGCAAAAATTAAAAGACAACAAAAAACACGAACATATGACGTTATAATTACCTTGAACTGGAAGTCATCCATTCAATCACCATGACCACATTTTTTATGCCCACTCACTTGGGTCATGCATATATATGTAAAACAGGAGTTAAAATGTATCGAAAGTTCTCTTGATTAAAATGACTATATTACAACAAAAATCAGTATTAACTCCACATATTAAACAGAAACTACCAAATGATTAAAAAAAATCTTTGATTATTTATTTCTACCTGCAATCACCATGACCACTTTTTTATGCCCACTCACTTGGGTCATGCATATGTAAAACAGGAGTTAAAATGTATCGAAAGTTCTCTTGATTAAATGACCATATTACAACAAAAATCAGTATTAACTCCACATATTTAACAGAAACTACCAAATGATTCTTTGATTATTTATTTCTATCTGCAAATTACTTATGGACTACTTATTATGCGGAGGATAAAAAGAACGCCCAGCTAAAACACAACCAAGGGCGACAAGTGCTCTTACCATTTACATTCGCTCTACACGTTTTGTTCCACTTTAGTGGAATGTAGACTTGTTCTCAAACATTATTAGGTCGAAAAAAATAAACAAATTAAAAGGGAAAATGTAAATATAAGTATTGATTCTTATTTTTTGTGCGTTCATGAAGTATGAACGCTCGGCCGCGATTTTGCATATTTTCCAAAAACCGCTAGCGCGGTTTATGGATATGCAAAATCGTGGCCGCGCGTTCATACTGCATGAACGCACAAAAATAAGAATCAATACTTATATTTACATTGTACGAAAACATAGAATACTAAGGGGTTTCATACATACGGCATTCGTCCCTTATTAACTTGGCCGATGAGAATTACGAACAACGGTTTATTTCACTACATAGTATCTACACATTTATAGTTACTTTTGGTAACAATTGCCTTCACAACGACAAAGGGCCTTGCATTGATGACAAGCCTTGCTGCATTTGCACAAACCCCTGCATGCATTGCGACACTTTCAGTGTATCAGTACAACATACTTCTCTAGAACTTTAATTGTGCTGACAAGCATATTTGGAGGGGCAGCAGGGAGTAACGAGAATGCACCATCCGGAGAAATACATCCCACGTTTCCATGTTGTCTTCTTGCCGATGCCTGCAATGACGGACGTTGCGTCACTTCCCCAGAACGCATGCATTAGGTCGATGATGGTTCTTGTGGTAGGCCCAAAGAAGTTGTATTAGTGTGTGATGTCAATTACCTATGGTCCCTCCCTATACCAAATGATATCAAGACTTCATGTGTCATTGGAATGCTTGCTAGTTTGGACAGAATGGTCACGACTATATCAGAGTTGCATGTCTTAAGCATGACCAGAGTGATGTTCAACTCTCGTACGCCTTTGCGTGCATGGTTAAATCTGCAAATCTGCACTATATCTCATCTCCTGGGTGCTGAAAGCCGGTTGTCCCCGTATGTGCTGAAAACTTGTTTTTTATCTGGAAGGTCTCTGTCTGAAGCCTCTTCTGCCAACAACAGGTGAAGCAATTCTGTCTTGCTCTCATTAACACGAAGAAAACTTTTACAGTTACATTTGTTATTTGGCATATTTGATGAAAGCTCCACCCTCCTCCATATCCAATTGGGTGTAAACATCCAGCACGATAATCAATCCTATCGGCATGTTCCATCTGTTGGTCAATGTATGCCATGAATACTGTTTTAGAATAGTCTTCAAGTGTTGGTGAGTTTTCTTGGAGGCAGAATTTTAACTATTACTGCACCACCCAGTACCCTTGCAGTAACTTGTGGGTTTGCATCTACTAGTCACACCAAAGCTGCAAGTTCTACAAGTAAGTCTGCCTTGTTTCCAGATGTTAGTGCCCCACCTTTCAAGAGAGCTGGATGCTATGGATGGTTTTTGTGTTTGCAAAACTTTTCAAAATTTCCTTCCCTGGATTTGTGTTGTGGTTGCTGTAATACTTATTTAACGGCTTGTGTTGTGGTTGCTGTAATATTTATTAAACGACATACATAAAAAGAAAACGACTGGAATTTGTATTTTTGCGAATACAAGTAAGAATACTTCGCCGTCCCAGTCCTCCTGGACAATATGATTATGCCGAAATGGCTCTACTCCCTCCCCCGTTCTAGACGGGGAAAGTTCTGCAAGACCTCTGAATGGTATTGGTGATTGTAAAATAAGCCAGTTTTATTGTGAAGACACGCAAGAAAATACCTTCATTTTAAGGTAATGAAATTGCAGATAGGCAAAGCTGCACTCTCACAGATTTACATTTTTACACATTTTTACAACTTTTTCATTTATTGCCACGGAAAGAGCAATTTTTTGCGTAATTAACTGCAAACCAATGATAAAAGATTGCTGACAAAATATCATATCGCAGATTTTCATAATTCCGTTTTATGGCTTAAACCGTTACTAACGGTTTAAGAAAAATGGATAAACATCAATTTTTTAACTTAAATATAAAAATTTGCGATCTAATTTTTTTGTCAGCAGTCTTAAATAACTGGTTTCCATGGATTTTCGCAAAAAAGAGAGAGTGCAGCTTTAAGTACTAGGCTTAATCATTAAGAATTTCAACTTTCGCGCGTGTTTAAATGTCCGCCAACTGCCACTGACGTATTCTGAGTCAGTAATTAAGATGACATGAAAAAAACTTCTTAATAATTTAGATTTTAATTCATATCATCTAACTTTAACAATTTATATATATTTATTAAGCTGCAAAATAAATGTAAGTGACTGCGTTAAACTAGTATATAATTATTATTAGTAGTATGTACAGTTTAAACATAGTTTGAACGTGATATATATTTTCTAAATGTTTAATGCTTAAAATTATCGATATAATTTTCGACTTGCTTCCGTTACATAAAGATCTGACACACAGTATTTTAGATATAAAATATAATCAATCAGTCCTGTGTATAGCATGTGTTGCGAAGTAAATACATATTTTTTATATATTATATTTAGATTTTAGAAGTATACGTGTAAATGCATATGGATATCCAGCCATGGAGCTGCACATGTTTACTTTCCTGGTAAGCTAATAAATATTTGATTAATTAAGCACCATAGAAAGTGATATGAAAGTCATTGTAGCGAATAATTGACTGTTAGCAATCATTATAAAATGAGTGTTTGATTTAAAAACAAAAAAACAAAAAAAACTGTTCGGTGAACTTTAAGTGAGCTTTAATCCCATTGATGCATGGTAATCCTATGGTGCGCGAATAAGGTCATAGTAAATGTTATATAACTTCGACTCAGCTGTAGTAAGTCAAAAGTCAATTTTCCATGTAAATTCAACCCAAAATGAATACGGCAACTGCTCACCATAAAGAAACACAATTAAGAAGGTCCATTCACCTTCGGGGGCTGACTGGCCGGTCCTTATAATGCCATATGACCCGAAGTTGTGTGTTATATTTCTTATATTATACCGAACCACTTAATAATTGTATGCCTTTGATGTGTTTTATTGATCAAATCTCATAATGTTTACTTGCGAAAAAAAAATGTAGTTGTAAAAATTACAAGCAGCACTCACCAGTTTTATGACGTCAGCGGTCCATATTGTATGACGCCAGCGCTCCATATTATTTTTGGTGAGGTCTGGACCGGCCAAAACATGATATGGACCGCTGACGTCATAAAAACGGTATTTTTTATTAAAATACATTGATATACGGACCGATCAACTTTATACATGTATACACAAAGAAGGGACACTTTTATGTAAGGTATACTATTTATCATTGTTTATTTGGTAATTCAAAATACATCAAAATCGAATATATATAAATTATATATATTATATATATATCCATAAGTATTTGACTATCTGAGCACAAAATCGCAGAGTTATTGTATACAAACAACAATAGACATTTGTGGCCGATTGTTCAGAATTTCGTTAAATATGAAAACGCTGTTAACAGAGTTCATATAATATTATATTTTAAGGGAATACATTTTGTAACATGCTGTTTGGATAAAATACGAACTGCTGTAAAAGGTGTCTCGTTTTTATTTAGAAACACTGCATGCATGCAGATCACAAATGTATCCAGGGCACTAAATATTTGACAATATTTACACTTCAACTTCCATTCCTTAAATGAACTGCCTTTCGGCAATTGCGTTCATCAATCGATGAACGCAACCTCTTCGGATATATGTTCGGATCGTAATTCATTGCATAACAATATACATGAAAAATATTGATCTTGTTATTGGTTGTATTGTGTCTGCAGGTCCCGTAAAATATAGTTTAACATTTTTAAAAGTGTTAGTTTATTATATTTTAAACATATTGGTACCAGAAGTGTTTCAATTTTACGTTTTAAAGTGATTTCAAGTGGTTGATCTTTTCCCGCGTTATTGTGACGTCATTTGAAAAAAATGTTTCCGGTTATAGTCGGGTCGTTCTATTTACAGAATGGGTAAGAACGGATTACTGAAAGGTTTTCTTAAATGAAATGAAGTATTTTTTAACAATTCTTGAATGATATAATGAACTAGTGGTGTAAATATAAGTAATGAATCGCGGGATTTATGTCATTATCGGGGATATTCATGAACGCAATTCGGCTGGTCAAAGTACGCGTGGAGTCCTTCGGCCTCCACACACTTTGACCAGCCCAATTGCGTTCATACCCCGATAATGACATCAATCCCGAAACTCATTCCTTGTATAACGCTGTTTCTGTTCATCTAATGCACTAGCGCCGTCGATTCCGCCAGCCCCACCCATCCTGAAATTATTCAAGTGAACATGTGAACATGCCAAAGTTGTGGGGAAATGATGATACAAATACATCAAAATGCACAATTTTAAACTAAACTAGCCAAGTGGAGATTGATTACGAAATAGAGCCAAGTAAATGTTACGGTTCTACACTAACAGTGTTTCAGTAATGTTTGTAGTAAGGTTTCAGATATAACAGAACGTGAATTTTTGTTTAGATATATTTGCAAAAGGTGAAGCAGGTTATCTTATTTCAGTTTTGAAGTTGTATTTTACGTAAAGTACGACGACGATAAACCCTCCAGATTACAAACTATTCCGCCCGACATGCAAACAAAGTGTGTTCATTTGTTGAAGAGGTTTAATAGGTTTTGAAGAAGAATGATTTGTGATTTCAAAAACATGCTGGATCTACTTTATCTACTTTTTTTTACATTTCAATCGCAATGTTTGTACGCATACACCGGATTTGGTCACTATCGAATACACAGTGGTTACGTCCAACTATTTTAAGGCCAAAAAAATGAAATTATTGTAATTTGTTCTGAAGTTCAGACTCTTATTAATGGTATATATACTGCAATGAAAGCGTAATAAAAACGTAAACTAGTTTTAGCGTTACTAAAGGATACATGCCGTTGGCAAATCTTGTTGACACAAATTATAACAACTGAATAACTTCATATTAGCAAAGTAACTTTACCAGTTTAAAACTTTAAGTTGTTCATTCTTCAATAAAGAAGAATTGTTTATATGTGACACATTATATTCAAATGTGTAATGCAAGTCAAGTAACTCACGCAATGAGGACGTAATAATTTTGGTATTAATTACAATTGTTGAAGTGATCATGTTGCAGATGCTGAGATGGTCCAGAAATCGGCAAATACAATATTTCCTCAAAACAAGCCTAGAAATGTCAATGCGAGCTAGTACGTCGTAGGAGACCGATGATACTTGACTTCTATCTATCTATCTATGTTCTTAACTACTTACTAAATAATGCATTTATAGAAAATATTAATTACTGACCTCAAGATTGTAACCGTGTAGTTAATAGCTGAATACGCAAAAATATCAAATGATTGGTGAATGCTAAAAGATTTACTGTGATATTCTCAAGAAATACCGTGTTTTCTGCACCTTTCTTTCAAATTAATCTCTTTATACTTCATAAGAACCATTTCTTTTGATATTTATTCATCTTTTTTGGTATATTAAAACAATTGTTTTAATTGTGGTAAATCTTTTTTGGGAGTAAGAGTGCATCTTTAAAAATGGTAAACGCAACAATCATGTTGCTGTCTCATCTGTGTTTCCCCGTGTACAAAAAAGCGCATAACAGTTTCCCAGTTTAAATCATATCTGTTTATGAATTATATACTGACGCTATTTTTAAACTTACTGGGATTTACGTGGTAGATGACAATAGTAAATTTGTAATAGGAAAAATGCACAAAAACTGAGAAAGATACATGTGTCGTAAGCGATGTGATACATCAGCATGTAAGTTTCAATGCGCTGACACACCGATATAAATTGTATGTAAATTTTTGGCAATTTTCCTTTTCTCTTGCAAGTGTATCATCTGGTGTCTAGCCCCTTTAATAAAGAGTGTGATTAGTTTTGTTATGCTCATGAAACTAGCTTAAATACTGAAATGAAACTCATACGTAAATTTAAATGACTGATATTAAAAATTCAAATTTCAATGGAAAGTTAACTGCGCTATTGATTTAAAACATTATCTGATAGCGCATTATCTTTTAACGCGTCGCGTTGCTGTTTTAAATAATATCACTAGCCAGTTGTCAGAGCTGTCCCTTCAGTGAGCTATACATACTCTACTAAGTTAACGGTGTGTCACCACTTAAGGCGGCTGACGGGAACTAGGATGTAATCATTGTATTAAGTGACATATATGAGCGATGTCGTATGTTGTGTTGATGGTGGAATAGGGGGGCTACTGTAATGGATGTCAGTGCACCGGGAGCCAACGGAAACAAGCGCATGGAATATCGCGGTGGTGGGGACCAGCACCAGGCAGGTAGTGCTGCTGTGGTCAGCTGTTGTTGTTGTTGTTGTTGTTGTTGTTGTTGTTTTATTTTATACATGCATGATTTATCAAGTAGAAGACGGAAGTGGTACTATTCATTGGATATGAAGGACATGTTATGTACTGTATCTTGAAGCCAATCTGCAAATTATTCAATTGATAGCATGTGAGCGCGAGTTAATTCCATTCGAACGGTTTTTCAAATGTTGCTTTAATTCGAGTCCCAAATATTTCGAAATATATCTTGCGCACATGGTGATAATGTGGTACAGCTTATGCATGCCCTTTCTTCTCGGACCTGGCCAATGTTGGGGGGTGGGGACTAGGATTCTGACATCATTTGCTCCTTAAAACATTTGACCGAGCTATTGTTTAACAAGTATGTCAGATTCAAAAATTGATACACGTACATCGTTACCGTATAAGCATTTCATATCATCTTGAACAACCTTAAGCAGTGGCTGGTTGTTAGTCAAATTTATTCTTGACTCGAAGCCATGATTGACAGTTTCATTCAAAACGCTTTTCTTAATAAGTGTGTGGGTTGCAAGTAGTGAGCGTTTATGAACAAACGTGGCCGCTATTCAATGAAAAAAATTAATGTTTGGTAGTTTTCCTTCCAAGCTGGGAAAGATTGTTCTTAAACTATTGAGCATTAACTGTCATGGCTAAGGTAGTCCCGTCCATCAGTCAGTAAAATTGTGACATGTGATTATTTCAAGTTGATAAAACTGGTGTAATAAGCATGCAGCTTTCTAGAAACATCAGAAATACAACAAATGCCTTCGTTTCGGAAACATATGATTTGTTCATTGTTCTTGGGGCACATACATGTAAGATAGACAATATGAGATGTATATTGTCTTTGGTCAACTAATAAAGGATTTATTTGATTTCTCCTTATACAGAAACCATGGAATCGAGTACTTTTTGATAAAGCTCCAACCAAATAACCATATCCGGGCCCTCGCCTCATTTAGATAAACCAATCCTTATCATACAGCGAGGTCGACATCTGTTGTATTCACAACTGGAAGCAGATCACTCTGAAATTTACTTAACCAGTGTAGGATTCCTGAGAGTTGTAATAAATGAGGCATTATTTTTTTTAAGCATAATAAACATAAAAAGTGCTAGTTTAGTCAGGAAGTTGAAACATACCTGGATATTGTGGAGCTTTCATGTCATGGTAATATATCTTCAAAATTATGCACTATTTCAGTGTCTCTTTACCTAACACAAATGATACATACCAGTGGTTTATTAATTAGGCATCATTAATCATTATGGTATACCATGTGGGTCTAACGAGGTAACTGTCACTGACTGACATCCATGGCGGTCAAAAGTTCGCGGTTCACCTCACATTTTTTTTCTAATTAAATTTCCAAGTTTCCAAGATAATTAAATATAACTCCTGTCACAATTTATGACGAAAAGAGTTTTACATATTTAAATGGTACATGTTAAAACATATTTCACACTATTGAGAATGAGACTACTCTGAGACAATGGCAATTTAAATCAGAACAGCTTGACATATCAATACATTTCATGCCATAACTACACTTGTTTATCAATCTACTTAAAATTAGTTTAAAGTGACTCGCTCAATTTTTTTTACCAAAAATTAGTTTGCCGGTAATGCATCTGAAAACACTTATTTTATCATTTTTTACTCTATGATGTCGAAATTGCGGAAAAATACACTTACCGGAAAAAACATGATTGATATTTTTTCTTGAATGTCTAAAATTATCGATGAAAAAAAAGGTAAAAAACGCACTTTTGTACATTTCACCAAAAAGCGCGTGCAACGTTGTTTATTAAATCACTATAGACCTCAAATATTTCCTCTAAAAATTGCATTTTTACGATTATTTATTTTCAATTTTAATTAAAAGTCTTGTATACTTATATATTTGATTGCGCTTTATTAAAATGGCATAATATGCTTTTCATAAACCATACACTAAAATAAATAAGAAGTGGGATGTAGGACGGGTTTTTTCCAGCACTGGTCACGTGACCGGAAACACACGTCTGCTATGCAAGAAACCGAATTCATTAATGTAATATACAACATTATAAATGAACTTCTCTTTCGGCCACACATTTTATTAGTACTATTAATGAGCACTCAGTAATTCTGTAAGCTTTACTGATCATATATATATATATATATACATTTTATCTATTGTTATGCTAGAGTCAGGGATGTTCATTTTCACTTGTTGAAAAAGCGGTCCTGTTTGTGTATTGAATTCAAGAACAATGGCGCGCTAAATTCGTGGTGAAGTCAAAATATTCCGGAAATGACGTAATTGATATTCTACCCCAAGCCACACCAAATTGATCAAGTCAAGTCAAGTCAATATTTAAACCTCGTTTCCGCAAAACACCCTACGCTCGGGTCGGAATGAACCTATCTTACACTCACGGCCATGGAAGAAACTTATAGTCTCCACTACAATTCCCAGATTCTCTTCTTACAACTCCTTGCAGTTGCAAATGTTCGCCACATCAAATGAAGTTATACAGAAACCATAAGTCCATTTAATGAATATTTCCTGAAAAAAATAACAGCAATCATACAATTGATATTTTTAAAACAACTGATTTGAATGAATACTGAAACCGAAAGATCACCACGTTATAAAAAGGAATCTTTAGAAAAAAAATATGCAGTTGTTCTTTAACTCTTTGGACGCCATTCTACATGTTTATTAAGAAGTCATCGATAAGGTCGTCCCCACTGATAAAAAATGGTATTATTTTAACCATCGTTTCGCATGGTTTCGTATCGTTCACTATTTAATATTTATGAACTTGATATTTTTAGACAGAACAGAACAGAACAGAACTTTTATTAGGCATAAACATTAACATGTTCGTAGCCAAATGCATATATATACATTCACGGCGGCAATATAAAACAGTATTGACATTAATGTTGTATGAGAAGAGCATAAATTCAAGGACAAATATAAATATAGCTATTCAAATAATAATAAGCAATAATTAAATTAAATTAATTTAAAGCACTTTTGCGCTTTTCAGTGGCAATATAAACAAATTTAGCAAGTTTCCTTAATAATGCTGCATTTTCAGAACTTAACAAATAACATAGTTTTTTCTTGGTTGGCCAATGACAATAATATCGTGGTAAGCACATTTGTCTAATATCTTTATAAAATGGACATACAAGAATAAAATGATATTCATCTTCAATCATATTCATATTGCAATATATGCATTTCCTATCATGTCTTGGTATATTTCTATATCTGCCTTCTTATATAGCTAACTTGTGTGCTGAACATCGCACTCTACTTAGAGATACTCTATGGTTAACATTAGTGACACTATCGAGATATTTTTCATAACAAAATCTTGTTTTTATATCTTTATAAGTACAAAGTTTGGACGAACCATTTAAAGTCGCATACCATTTCTGCATGTGCTGATCATATAATCTTTCAATAACTTTTGACAACTGTAATTTAGTGACTGACATATTATCCCATAGGTAGTTAAATCCTAAATTATTTAACAATTTTTAACATCAGAATACCATGAGCTGCTCTTATTTAGTTAACTACAATATCTAAAACATCTAGGCAACAGGTTATCATTTGAATTTACAAGCTTATACCAATATTGCAATATCCTCTCTTGGCGTATAACATATAATGGCACTTTGCCAAGTTCACCATAAACAGTAGCATTAGTTGTTTGACATCTAACATTTAGTAATTGTTTAAAAAATTCAAATAAACCCTTTCTATATCGGGAGCAGAATGGAATCCCCATATTTCACAACCATATGTTAATATTGGTAAAACCGTTGAATCAAATAATTTAAGTTTTTCATGTACATTTAAGGGTATCTTTTCAAACAAAGAATTTAACGAAAACATTGCACGTAATGCTTGTTCAGATAAAGCTTTCTGGGCCACTGAAAATTTTCCATTGGATGATAACATTACTCCCAAATAGCAAAATTTATTAACAATATCCAGTTTAACTTTGTTATAAAATAGACTGACATTTTCTTTCCGTGTACCTTTCTTTCATATCATAGCAACAGTTTTATTAGTATTTACAGTGATATTCCATTTTAAACAATAATCATGTAATTTATTTAATAACAATTGAAGGCCTTCCACAGATTTAGAGAACAAAACAGTATCATCAGCAAAAAGAAGCATACATATCTGTAATTCTTCTAAATTTACAAAGTCATCTCTAACACATTTTAGTGTGTTTTTTTCTTTAATTGTTAATGACGAAGTATCAACGTACAGAAAACTCAAAGCAGTTTCTCTACGATGTTGATAGTTCTAAAGAACATTTTGGGAATTTTAAAACTCTGAAACAGGCAAAATGTCACAAAATTAATAACTATTGATTTTTGTCCATTTCCATAGGAATAATTGCGAATATGGCCTCTAAAATGCCGTTGTTGTTTTTTTTTGTTTCGAGTTGAATGTTCTTGTGTCAAATAGAAGATTGTACATGTAAATTGACCCGTGCTCGCAGAATGGATTTCACGCGATTGCGAGGGAAAAAATATCTTCCCCTTACTTCATAATTATGTCGCTTTAATACTGAGTGTTTGTTAAAAGTATTTTTAAAAAGGTTAATTGAGACCGAAATATTGGAAGAACATAAATTATTGTACATTTTTGTAATTGTCAAAATTACTACAATGAAATTGAATTTAGTTTTCATTTAAAAAGTTCTCATTGCGCAAAATGTTTGTTTAAATATGATCTGTTAAATTCATTTACTTCTTTACGAACTTTACAATTATGGTTAAAGTGTCACATATAAACAAACCGGAAATAATTAGACTACGAATTGGAGGATTAAGTGCTACCAAGTTGTCAGGTATTTTTCAAATAAAGGGTATTGCTATAAGTAGGTAGATTGTCGAATACTACTTGGTGTCACAGGTATAGATAAACAACTGTGTGGTATGTCTTGGTGTAGACGTTGTTAAGATTTTATCAAATTATTATTAATTGTGATTTGTGAATAATGGACTCAATGGAGCATTTTCTTCACACCTGAAGAATAACGTATAAAATTCAATGTAAAGACATCGCTCTTAGATTCAATTCAATTCAATAGTTTATTAGCACAAACATTGAACAGAACAGAACAGAACAGATAATTTATTAAGACTTGTACAAAGTACATCATCTTCTTAACCTTATACATATATAATGATTGAACACATGGTGAGAACACAGGTAATACAATAATGAGTAAATTAGAATACAGATGTATGGACATATTCAAATTAGGTGAGGATGAACAAAAATATAACAAAAAATGAATCATTGTTATAATTCAATATTAAGACTTGTTCGTCTTATACATAACGCTTCTTTGACAAATAAAGATAGTTTTATAAGTTCTTGTCTATTTGTTGAATTTAACAGTTCAATAAATTTTAGTACAGACGGACGTATATAATAATTACGTTTGATGTATTTCTTTCTAATAAGATTAAAACATGGACAAATAAAAATAAAATGGAACTCGTCTTCTATATCTCTTCTATTACAACATAAACAATATCTTTCATCACGTTGAATTCGATTACGGTTATATCTACCCGTTTGAATTCTTAAAGGGTGAACAGAAAGTCTAAGTCTACAAAAGAATAGGCGTAAGCTTTTAGGTAAAATGTCTAAATAATGTTCATAACCAAAAGTGGTTTTAAAGTCTTTATACAAAAACAAGACTGGACTATCAAGAGAGCGATACCACTCTTGCCTAAAACAATCAATTATTCTAGTTTTTAACTCACACAAAAAATACTTTTCATTTGGTACACTGGCATTATCAAATACATATCCAAAGCCAAACTCGCTCAAAAGCTTTCTAACATTGATACCCAATTATTCTTTCCTATTACACAGTCTGATAATGCATACCTATATACAGTGATCATTATGATATTATCACTTCTTACAACCTTAAGCCAATATTGTATAATTCTAACAAATCTATGTACATAAAGAGGATATCTGCCAAGCTCACCGTAAACACTTGCTGTACATGTATTTTTTCTAACATTTAATAGACGTTTACAAAATTTTAAATGAATTCTTTCAATTTCTTTTGACTTGGTATAACCCCATATTTCCGAAGCATAATTTAGAACAGGAGCTACAAAAGCATCAAATAGTTGACATAGAATCTTTGGTTTCAGGTCATATTCCCTACATTTACATGATAATACATTTAGTGCTTTTAAAGCTTTACCAGTTAAATGTTCTTGGTTTAAAGCATAATTACCAGTATAGTTGAAAACAGTTCCTAAGTAATTAAAATCATTCACAACTTCAATAGACTGGCCATTGTAGGTCCAATGTTCTGATGGCAATAGCCTTCCCCTTTTACGAAAAACCATAATTTTTGTTTTAAGTATATTTACAGATAAACCCCAGTTATTACAGTATTCTAAAAGTCTATTCAAATGTTGTTGTATTTCTTCAGGTGATTTTCCTACGATAGCCATGTCATCTGCAAATAACAACAATATAAGGACAATATCATCAATTAGAAGTCCAGAATCTACATCATTCTGTAAAAATAATTCTAAGTCTTCAACAAAGAGAGAAAATAGTAAAGGGGACATAACTTCTCCTTGACGGAGGCCTACAGCATAGTCGAAGTAATCAGAATATGTAAAACATGAATTAACACAAGATTTAACTTTTTGATACATAACTCGTACTATTCTAAGTAGTTTTCCTTGAATACCGCATTTGTACAGTTTCAACCATAAAGCATTTCTATAAATAGAATCAAAACATTTCATCATATCAACATAAACAACATAAAGTCTTTTATTGTCATTCAAATATTTTTGCACTAATGACGTAAGAATAAAAATAGCATCTACAGTTGATCGCCCTTTCCGAAATCCGAACTGAGCGTCCGAAATTATGTTATGTTCATTACAAAATGTATCAATGCGTTTATTTAGTACAGTTGTAAAAAGCTTAGACAGGCAACTAACGAGTGTAATTCCCCTATAATTATTAACGTCATCTAAATTTCCCTTTTTATGCAATGGTATAATAACACCTTCCATCCACTTATCGGGAAAAAATCCTGAGTTTAAAATACCGTTAAAAATATCACATACATGCGAAGGCAAAATATCGAACGTCTCTATAAAGTATTCATTCATCAGAATGTCACTCCCAGAAGATTTATTACGCTTCAATGATTTAATAGCAATATGTATTTCATTGACAGTTATAGGCTGATCTAATTCGGCAAATGAAACATCAAGATTATCAAAATCATGCGTGTTGCAAAAAATTTCAGACTCTTCGTTAAAACATTCAAAGACACTACTACCTAATGCTGAAAAATATTCCCTAATGTTTCATTTGGTATACTGTCAGCCGTTGGTTTGGATTTTGGTTTAAAATATTTCCAAAAATCTCTAGGCTTACTTTTTTTTAATTGTTCTATTTCTTGCATTTTTAATCTGTATGCATTATTTTTCTTTTTACTAACAATATTTTTATACACACGTTTATTTTCTACTAATAACAATCTATTTTCATGCGATTTATCGCTATTAAACAAACGTAATGACTGTAAATACACGTTATGCGCTTCAATACATTCAGCGTCAAACCAATCGTTATTTTTAATACATGTGTCCACATGGAAATATGCTTTATTATTGACATTATGACATTTTGAGAATAAAGGGTCAGCAACAGAACGTATAACATTCGTAAATTCATTAACAGCGTCATTTACAGAATGTCTAGTGTTATCAATATTATTAACAATGTTATTAAATCGTGGCAAACAGCCAATAATGCCCGTGCGAAACTGTTCTCTATAATCATTACTCCATCTATATTTCATCTCTGATCTTTCTTGATCATCATGAGTGACATAATTACATAACAGCTTAAATTGCAAGGGAGAGTGGTCACTCCATTGATTGAATGCACAAATAATGAAGTCACTAATCATTGAAAAGTTTCGCTCATGCATCAATAAATAATCTATAACGGAACATCCATTGTAGGAAAAATATGTATAATTATTTGACTGGCCTACTCTACCATTAACAATGCGCATAGAGTTCATCGCCTTTACTTCTGGCGGTAACATTTATTTACATACATGAGAAGAGCATGATATTATAAAAGATAACTATTAATTACACAACCAGAACACAAAGCACAGTAAAAAGATAGAAACGTGCGCAGTTTTATTCAATATATATTTATTCACAATCACACAAGCTAAACGAATGCATTAGCGTCACCGTTGCAAAGCATAATTTTCAGGGATCAAACTACGTTTTGAGTACGAACAAGATATGTAGATTACGGGTCGAGTTGGTTTGAGTTTAATAAAACTGACTAGTTATATTTATAGGGCGGGAACAAAGAAAAACCCTTTAGAAAATTGACAACATTTAATTAACGTTAATTAACACTTCGCAACGCCGCGTATCGCAGTGACTCGACGCGGTGGAACGCGGGGGAAAATTATAGAAATGAACGCGTTGGGCATTATGCTTCTATCGCGGCGTATAGTGAAAATTAGATTAAACAGATAACGTCCGCGGTAAGGACAAATTGCGACGACGTGCGAAGTGCGCAAAAAGAAAAACGCGTGGTTGGTAGGGTATCATATACAATGGGAACGTCCAAAGTTCCGTCGAGTATATCTCACTTATACCATACTATGAATCTCTAGCGCTTTGTTTTTCTTATTAAGGTAAACCTATGACGATCCTGTGTGTTGCCGAATGTTCACTGCGGAGCGGCCAGGAGTGCAACACACCAAGGTCCAATGCTGCAAGTCTGTGAGCAACGCCGACCGCTAACATGCTTCGTGTGAAGAGCGTGCGCATGCGCTGTGCATTTAGATACTTGTTTTGTGTATTTGTGTTAATACTGACGTTTATCTCTATACATTTAGCCTTTATATCTGACAGATATGTAGGTGTTTTCCATAATTCTATACAAGACGTTTTCCACCTAAAGCAAGCTCATGATAAACACTCATCGAGACAAAAACTCTCAAATCTCATAAGTCTTTCAACAAAAATAAAACGTTATGAAAGGTTCAGCGCGTCGGCGCTAACATGGGAACAGTACCAAAACGACCCATCCGCCATCACTGGAAATGATCTCATCGATAAATACGGGCGCGGGGACCCTGGGCTGCCGGGGGAGAATGGGACGGGGGTAGTGTTCCAGGGGGAGGAGCGAAGTGAAGCGGAGCGGCTTATACAGAAGTACAACGTCAACGTGTACGCCAGCGACCGCATTCCGCTCAACCGGATGGTCCCCGACGCTAGGTTTAAGGGGTAAATGTACTGTTCATTTGACGTTGTAACTCGAATAAACACCATATTTTTGTTGTCATATACATATAATTTATAACTGGAAGGTACAATCACTAAAATATTGACCGCGTATTATGAACGCTCGAAGTAAGGTATGACCTACTGGCATTCTTTCTTTTAATCTTAATACAGTTGAATTCCCTTTTAATGTGTACGATTATATAATGGCAGCATTTTCGATACAGAAGGTTAGGTATTGCGTGTTCTATCGTATTATACCATGTGCTACAGGTGCCGTGGGATTCCGTACGCCACGGAGCTGCCGACGGCAAGCATCATCATCCCTTTCTTTGACGAGTGGCCCTCCATCCTACTGCGTACACTCTACAGTCTCGTGAACAGGACGCCCCGGAAGTTGCTTCACGAGATCATACTTGTCGATGACGGCAGTCTGATGCGTACGTCAATCTTCTTAATTCTAGACCCTGCATGTTCAGTCTTAACTAGTAAATGTCTCTTACTTATTCATAGTATATTGTTCTTGATCCAAGAAAGCAATGCCTTAATTAAACGTAGAAGGCTAGCTAAGATTACATTGCATGTACGTCTTTGTTCTTTTCCTTAAATATTTAATCTGAGACTTAATCTTCAATATCTTTAACACTGCACCAGACAAAACATCTTCACGTTTTCGTAATTTTAGACGAATATTTTGAAGGGCAGATTCTCTCTGCATTACTGCGTGACAAATCAGACGTATTAACCTTTTGTGTTTGCTAAACACTTGTTTTGCCTTGATAAGAGAAACTAAAAAACGATCGTTTGTTTCAGAGTTTAGCTATTTTGCAAATACGCATATTAGCCATTCCGATAATTTATCAATGCAAAGCATTTTGATCTGATGATTCAATGATCAAAATGCGCGTGTTGTTTAATTTTATATCACTCATAATCAAGTATGTAAAAGTTAGTGTTTATTTTGGTGTTATTGTTTAGAAGACCAAAACCTGATTACTTTCCCAGTGTTTAGCGCGTAATGCCCCTATACTAGCCAGCACGCATGGACGAGCTTCTAAATAACCCACTTAATAAAACCAAGAAATGACATAATGGAAATTTGGCGGTGGATCTGCTTAATCGTTTTTTTATGGTTGGATTCATTAGAGCTCTTCTTAATTTTACCAGTGATTCCACTGTAAACCGTTACTATGAAACTGCCTAATGTCAGAGCTGTAAAGCCATTATTTTTGAAAGTCTAGGCCATTACCAAAATTGAACAACTGAACACAAAACGTAAACGCAGCATTTTGATTGGCTTAAAAGTGGGAACAACATGGAAATGATGCATTTTGATTGGTTTTTGAAAGCTCGGTTAATACAAAATCAATATTAAGCTGATTTCATATTGGACCACAGGCTAATAGAAGAAGACTTTCATTAACTATAAGCCGATGAGTAACATATATTAAATATGTACATTATATAAATAGTTCCGGTATAACAACTTTCAAAAATAGTAAACCAATGCCTGAAAAAAATATTTGTAAATACATAGTACATCTGGGTGTGGAGTAACTGTTTGAAACATATCGACCATTCATTCCTCATAAAAAATTCGTATATCAAACACCTTTACTGTAGTTCATTTTTAAATACATACATAATAAAAGTTATAATGCATTTGCTTATAAAACGGAAAAATAAAGTTAATGGACAATACGACTGTGGCCCAACATAACAGCCCTCGGCCAAATAACACAGCTTATAGTACGGAACTGTGACACATTGCAGCGGAGCTTGGGAAGCAGCTGGACGACTATCTGGTCACGCATTTCCCGCAGGGCCTAGTCCGCATCATCCGGGTACCTGAGAGGCAGGGACTCATCCAGGCGAGGCTCATGGGATACCGGAACTCCACCGGTGACGTCATTATCTTCTTCGACAGTCACATGGAGGTTAACATTGATTGGTAGGTGGTAAAGGCCAGCTCTGCCAGTGTGAACATTGATTTGTGGGTGGTACAGGTCAACTCTGTCAGTGTGAACATTGATTGGTGGGTGGTACAGGTCAACTCTGTGAGTGTTGACATTGATTGATAGGTGTTATAGGCCAGCTCTGTCAGTATGGACATTGATTGGTAGCTGGTATAGGTCAACTCTGTCAGTGTTAATATTGAATGGTTGGCGGTAAAAGCCTGCTCTGTCAGTTTTGACATTGATTGGTAGACGGTATAGGCCAGCTATGTCAGTTTGGACATTGGCCATTGATCTTTAGGCGGTAAAGGCCAGCTCTGTCAGTGTGGAGATTGGTTGGTAGGTGTTATAGGCCAGCTCTGTCAGTGTGGAGACTGGTTGGTAGGTGTTATAGGCCAGTTCTTTCAGTGTGGACATTGATTGGTAGGTGATATAGGCCAACTCCGTCAGTGTGGACATTGATTGGTAGGTGGTATAGGCCAACCCTGTCAGTGGGAACATTGATTGGTGGGTGGTATAGGCCAACCCTGTCAGTGTGAACATTGATTGATAGGTGTTATAGGCCAACTATGTCAGTGTGAATTTTGATTGGTAGGTGGTATAGGCCAACTCTGTCATTTTGAACATTGACTGGAAGGTGGTATAGGCAAATAATGTCACTTTGAACATTGATTCGTGGGTGGTATAGGCCAACTCTGTCAGTGTGAACATTGATTGGTGGGTGGTATGGACCAACTCTGTCAGTGTGAACATTGATTGGTGGGTGGTATGGACCAACTCTGTCAGTGTGAACATTGATTGGTGGGTGGTATAGGCCAACTCTGTCAGTATGAATATTGATTGGTATGTTGTACAGGCCAACCCTGTCAGTGTGAACATTGATTGGTGGGTGGTATGGACTAACTCTGTCAGTGTGAGCATTGATTGGTATGTGGTACAGGCCAACCCTGTCAGTGTGAACATTGATTGGTGGGTGGTACAGGCCAACTCTGTCAGTGTGAACATTGATTGGTGGGTGGTATGGACCAACTCTGTCAGTGTGAGCATTGATTGGTATGTGGTATGGACCAACTCTGTCAGTGTGAACATTGATTGGTGGGTGGTACAGGCCAACTCTATCAGTGTGAGCATTGATTGGTATGTTGTACAGGCCAACCCTGTCAGTGTGAACATTGATTGGAGGGTGGTATGGACCAACTCTGTCAGTGTGAGCATTGATTGGTATGTGGTACAGGCCAACCCTGTCAGTGTGTACATTGATTGGTGGGTGGTATGGACCAACTCTGTCAGTGTGAGCATTGATTGGTATGTGGTGCAGGCCAACCCTGTCAGTGTGAACATTGATTGGTATAATTATGGTTAAGGTCACTTCTGTGAGTGTTAATATTAATTGGTAGGTGGTATAGGTCAACACTGTCAGTGTTAACATTGATTAGTAGGTGGTAAAGGTCAACTCTGTCAGTGTTCATATTGATAAGTAGGTGGTATAGGTCAACACTGTCAGTGTTAATATTGATTGGAATGTGGTATATGTCAACTCTGTCAATGTTCATATTGATTGGTTGGTGGTATAGGCCAGCTCTGTCAGTGTGAACATTGATTGGTGGGTTGTGAAGATTACTATGTCAGTGTGAACATTGATTGGTTTGTGGTATTGACCAACTCTATCAGTGTGGGCATTGATAGGTATGTGGTATAAGTCATCCCTGTCAGTGTGGACATTAATTGGTTTATGGTTAAGGTGACTTTTGTGAGTGTCTCTGTCAGTGTTCATATTGATTGGAAGGTGGTATAGGTCAACCCTGTCAGTGTTCATATTGATTGGTAGGTGGTAAAGGTCAACCCTGTCAGTGTTCATATTGATTGGTTGGTGGTATAGGTCAACCCTGTCCGTGTTCATATTGATTGGTTGGTGGTATAGGTCAACCCTGTCAGTGTTCATATTGATTGGTTGGTGGTAAAGGTCAACCCTGTCAGTGTTCATATTGATTGGTAGGTGGTATAGGTCAACCAACTCTGCCAGTGTGAACATTGATTGGAAAGTGGTAGGACCAACTCTGTCAGTGTTGACATTAATTGGTAGGTGGTATAGGTCAACTCTGTAAGTGTGGACATTGATTGGTGGGTGGTATAGGTCAACTCTGTCAGTGTGGACATTAATTGGTAGGTGGTATAGGTCAGCTCTGTAAGTGTGGACATTGATTGATAGGTGGTTTAGGTCGACTATGTCAGTGTGGACATTGATTGGTATGTGGAATAGACCAACTCTGCCAGTGTGGACATTGATTGGTGGTTGGTATAGTTCAATTCTGTCAGTGTGGACATTGATTGGTGGGTGGTATAGTTCAATTCTGTCAGTGTGGACATTGATTGGTGGGTGGTATAGTTCAATTCTGCCAGTGTTGACATTGATTGGTGGGTGGTATAGTTCAATTTTGTCAGTGTGGATATTGATTGGTGGGTGGTATAGTTCAATTCTGCCATTGTGGACATTGATTGGTGGTTGGTATAGTTCAACTCTGTCAGTGTGGACATTGATTGGTGGTTGGTAAAGTTCAATTCTGTCAGTGTGGACATTGATTGGTAGGTGGTACAGGTCAACTCTGTCAGTGTGGACATTGATTGGTTGGTGATACAGGTCAACTATGTCAGTGTGGACATTGATTGGTGGATGGAACAGGTCAACTGTGTCAGTGTGGACATTGATTGGTGGATGGTACAGGCCAACTATGTCAGTGTGGACATTGATTGGTGGATGGTACAGGCCAACTATGTCAGTGTGGACATTGATTGGTGGGTGGTACAGGTCAACTATGTCAGTGTGGACATTGATTGGTGGATGGTACAGGCCAACTATGTCAGTGTGGACATTGATTGGTGGGTGGTACAGGTCAACTATGTCAGTGTGGACATTGATTGGTTGGTGATACAGGTCAACTATGTCAGTGTGGACATTGATTGGTGGATGGTACAGGTCAACTATGTCAGTGTGGACATTGATTGGTGGATGGTACAGGCCAACTATGTCAGTGTGGACATTGATTGGTGGGTGATACAGGTCAACTATGTCAGTGTGGACATTGATTGGTTGGTGATACAGGTCAACTATGTCAGTGTGGACATTGATTGGTGGATGGTACAGGCCAACTATGTCAGTGTGGACATTGATTGGTGGGTGATACAGGTCAACTATGTCAGTGTGGACATTGATTGGTTGGTGATACAGGTCAACTATGTCAGTGTGGACATTGATTGGTGGATGGTCCAGGCCAACTCTGTCATAGTGGACATTGATTGGTTGGTGATACAGGTCAACTATGTCAGTGTGGACATTGATTGGTGGATGGTACAGGTCAACTCTGTCAGTGTAGACATTGATTGTTGGATGGTACAGGTCAACTCTGTCAGTGTGAACATTGATTGGTGGGTGGTACAGGTCAACTCTGCCAGTGTGAACATTGATTCGTGGGTCGTACAGGTCAACTCTGTCAGTGTGGACATTGATTGGTGGGTGGTACAGGTCAACTCTGTCAGTGTGGACATTGATTGGTGGATGGTACAGGCCAACTATGTCAGTGTGGACATTGATTGGTGGATGGTACAGGTCAACTGTGTCAGTGTGGACATTGATTGGTGGGTGATACAGGTCAACTATGTCAGTGTGGACATTGATTGGTGGATGGTACAGGCCAACTATGTCAGTGTGGACATTGATTGGTGGATGGTACAGGCCAACTATGTCAGTGTGGACATTGATTGGTGGGTGGTACAGGTCAACTCTGTCAGTGTTGACATTGATTGGTGGGTGGTACAGGTCAACTCTGTCAGTGTAGACATTGATTGGTTGGTGGTACAGGACAACTATGTCAGTGTAGACATTGATTGGTGGGTGGTATAGGTCAACTCTGTCAGTGTGGACATTGATTGATGGGTGGTACAGGTCAACTCTGTCAGTGTAGACATTGATTGGTGGGTGGAACAGGACCAACTCTGTCAGTGTGGTTCTCCAATTTGTTTGACTCATTCATCAGGCGACTTTTACTTTGATATGATACTACTAAAGCTCAATTTATGTGGCAGTTTTTTTTAAATGATAGCGACCACTTAGGCCAATTAATTCAGTTTGTCCACACATTTATAGCCATACTTGTATTAAACATGACACTATATTTCCCCTGTTTAAGTGATTTCAAACTCTGTCTTCTTGAATTGATGTTTTTTTAAATGTTCATTTTCCTTAAACAGTATATAATTTATTTATTTTTAGAATATTCACCGCTTATATATATAATTTCAACAGGAAACGTACACTTTCAATTTTCGAGAACATTATTTGAATATTGTGTTCGTTGTCATATCGAGTAAGCTATACATTACGGCTTGGTGTACATGAGATACTATAAGTATCTATCATGTATTTCCGACCCTCGGGCACGCTGCTTGGTCGTTATCTCAGCAAGCCTCGTTACCGGCTTACACGCGTGCCCTCGGGTCGAATTCTTCTGTCCGTACCGGAAAAAAACATTATTTATATTAATGTTTGCTTATCTAAATTATCAATTTGTGAAAGGAAATGACGTACAAAACGACCTTTTGTACATTTTACCAAAAAACGCGTGCGACGTCGTTTACTGACGTCATAAAGCGGAGTAATTTTAAATCACTATTGACGTCAAATAGTTCCTTTGAATATCCCATTTTTACGATTATTTATTTTCATTTTTGATACAAGTTGCACTTTATTGAAATGGCATAATATACTTTTCATAAACCATACAATAAAATAAATGAGAAGTGACGCGTTGTTTGTACGTGACCAATATTACATGGGGATGTAAGATTGTTTTTTCTCCCACCTCAGATAAATAGATCCAATAATTTAAGCATGCTAGAAATTCTTTTCTCCCACCTCAGATAAGTAGATCCATTAATTTAACCATGCTAGAAATTCTTATCTTGCCCACGGGCGAAGATAAAATGCCCGTATGAAACTTCTTTTAATGGTCACCAAATTGTAATTACCTCCCTTGTTGAAGACTGTCGTCTGTAGCGCATCATGGAAACCTTGTCTTGTGGCAATATTTAGAACGCTAGTTAATTATTTCTCGCTTCAAATGTCACCAGAAAAAAGTTTTCACGCACCTTTCAAGAAATAATGTTTCACTCTTCTTAGAACTATTTAAAGACCGATCAGACCATTTACATACTCTGAATCACTGCGCGAATATCCATGACAACCACGAATTATCACATATCCGTACGCAATTATTTTCACTAAGCACAAAGAGTTCCAGCAAAAAAATACATTTTTACCTAACTTTGTTTAACTGAGGTGGGAGAAAAAGCATCTACCATAGCCGCTCGTGTAAGATAGGTTCATCCCGACCCTCGCGCAGGATGTTTTGCGGAAACTCGGTAAACTTCGTTTCCGCAAAACAATGCTTTTTTTCTCCCACCTCAGTTAAACAAAATTAAGTTAAGTTAATCATATACAGTGATTAACCATTTTTTCTAGCACTGGTAAACCTCGTTTCCGCAAAACACCCTACGCTCGGGTCGGAATGAACCTATCTTACATTCTCGGCCATGGAAGATACTTATATTCTTGCATACCGGATGTTTGTTTCCGGACATGTGACCAGTGCTAGAAAAATGGTTAGTCACTGTTTATGATTGTTATTTATACCATAAACACAAAATATCCAGCCAATGTCAGTATCCACTTATATCCTATGACAACGCCCCTTGGGTATGTTGCAGGTTGCAGCCGCTTCTAACTGAGGTCAAGGCTGACCGGCGGACTGTTGCTATGGGCAGCCTGGACTACATTCAGTTAGACACGATGGAGTATAAGTTTTACAAAGACTACATGACGCGCTATGGATTCGATTGGCGACTCGTGTTCTTCGAGACGTTCTTCCGCGCTGACCAGGTCGGTCCGCGTCCAGAATCCACACGGCCGTACGTACGTTCTACCAAAATAGTCGGGAAACTTTTCGAAATCCGTATCTTGATAGTATAAAAATTATGTAGAACATGTTGCTAGCACGCGTTGGTATAAGACGCTTTGATACCAAGATGTGCGACATCAGGCTCCACGGCTCTCTTGTTCTTTTAAACGCATTTTGCCAACAGTCTAGAAACTTTTGCAATATCATTTTTCTCACCGCGAGACTAAATTTTGGTTTCCATGGCTAAAAGCAGAAGCTTCTTTTCTTCACGGATCTCAAAAAAATGTATGTTGTGCGCGCGCGCCTAATCTGCCTTAATTGAAAATGTAATCAAATCTGTAGGGAGTTTCCTGACATTTCTACACTTCTTCATATAAATGTTCACTTTAATCCATTAGAAATCAATGACATTTTAAAACCATATACAACATTATGTACTATACATAACAAATATTGATTGTGATCTGAGTCCTAGTTTCTCATTTTAACTGTCTGCACCTACGTGCTGCTCCCGTTCATGTATGTGATGTACAGCGTGTACGTTCAGGGGGACAGTAATGGTGGGGGCAGCCTACGCTATAGACCGGAAATACTTCGGAGAGATGGGGACGTACGACGAGGGTATGCGGGTGTGGGGCGGCGAGAATCTTGAGATGGCCTGGCGGGTGAGTTGCTGCAGACATGCTTGTTTTGTTCACTTAATATAGTCCCGACGCCATAACGTATTGTTTTGCTGACCACCTACTTTGTAATTTGAATGTTGAAATGATACACATCCGAAGATCTAAGTCTAAGTCCTGCTCCCCACAGATCTGGCTTTGTGGTGGCCGGCTGGTGCACGCACCCTGCTCGCACATCGGTCACGTGGCACGCTCGCAGCCGTACACGTTCCCAGGCGGCCGGGAGGCGGTAGAGCAGTACAACTACAAGCGGGCTGTTGAGGTTTGGATGGAGGACGAGCACAAGGAGCTCATCTATAACACATTCCCACACATGAAGGTAGCTGAAACACAGCCCAACCCGACCCATCCCAGTTAAGATAAAGGTTACCTACCTCCCCAAATATAAAGCTATCTCTGAGTACAAGTTTGGACATTGCAAGAAGTGTGCATATTTTTCGTACACTGATATGAAACCTCGGTAACCACACATTCATAAGGCATTCCATCAAGCGTTATCAAGGTAGTCAGGGACATGAAGGAAGTAGATACAGTATGACTAGTGTTCCTCATTGAACGAATAATTGCTCCTTTTGACTAAGTTTACTTGCAAAATACATCAGAATTAGCGCATATATGTATATCCTGGCAGAAGATGGACGTAGGTGACCTGTCCGAGCGGCTTGCGCTCAAAAGGCGGCTCCAATGCCGTCCATTCTCCTGGTTTATGGAGAATATCTGGCCGGAACTATTCGTCCTCAACAGGAACGTCACCGCATGGGGATCCGTAAGCACACAATAGCATTCTTTCCTCCTTCATAACGGTTGTTTCGTTTTATTGTATCGTAATGAAACACTGTGATCTTAGCAAACGACCTTTCGGAATGTTCTGGGATCTGCGTCTTAACTATATCGCATCGTAACATGCTGATTCAATGGTGTAAAGATTGATGCTAGTAGTACACAATAAAATGACAGCCAGGCACTTTAATCAATAATGAACCAGAGCCAATTGATCATATATATTTATGTATTCATGTCGTCTGTCCATGCTAAACTTCAATTTCAATTGCTTTATCAGTTTTGCATTTCTTACGATTTTGTGTGTAAAATAACCCTGTTTACGAGTCGACGAAACTATTCTACTTTGTTTACCAAGATTGTCTTCTTTTCTAGGCTAGGAATCTGAATACAAATAAGTGTTTAGACAATCACAACTATTTGTTCCAAGCAGATGAGCCACTATTTGCTGATAACTGCCACTACCAGTTCGCCGCTCAGGTAAACTATATAATTGGTATTACCTGTGGACAGTCAAGCTGGGATTGGCTTCTCATTACTTGCAAGAAGTAATATGATTATTAGATAATTAGCCAAGACAAAAACAACGGTTAACTGTTTAAGAAAAATGTGAAAATTGGTTTTCTCGTTGTTAACCATGTCCTCGTTATCCTGCTAACACGTCCTCACCCCCCCCCCCCCACACACACTCTCTTTTACAGGGCTTCTCACTGACGACAGGGCGGCGGCTGAGGACGTCCTTGCAGTGCGTGGTGGTGAAGGGCAGCGTGTCGGGGACCAGACCGAGACTGGAAGACTGCATCATTGGGCCGCAGGGCGACACATGGACCCATCAACAGGTACGGCGCACTTCCACCTTCATTTGCCTCAAGTGTGTATGGCTTGTTGATGAAAACGTATGCTTGTGTTTTCAACAATGTGTGCCGTTCTAGGCATAACACAGTGAATAAACAGACAAGCTGTAAAGAAAATATAATGAAGGTTTCATTTATATAATTTTCGAAAGGCACGCACGTGTAATACCAATATCATGGTTTGCTGTATATTAAGATGTCAAGTGATAGAATGTTTCTTTTTAGCTCGACTATTCGAAGAATAAGGAGGCATACTACTCACCCCGGCGTCGGCGTCTGTGTCGGCGTCCAGTAATAGTTTTAGGGCAAATTGGAACTTCACTTATAACTCCAATAGTCTTCATTCAATTCAGTTCATACTTTACACAGTCGTTCAGGACCATCACACAATGAGGTTAAATAACTCCATATTATCCTAAATACAAATTATGACCCGAGATTGACTTAAGAACCTTTTATGGGATTGTGTTTGGGGCCACTAGGGTCATGGTCAAGGTCATTGTTACTAAAAGTAGAACAATGGTTGGAACTGAATAACTTAAGTTAGGGTTGACATATTGCAACCAAACTTGGTATGTAGGAACATTATGGAGAGCATCAATGGGATTGCATTTGGGGCTCCTATGGTCAAGGTCAAAGTCACTGTTACTAAAAAAAGATAAAAAACAGTTGAAACTGAATCTCACAACGAAGGCTGAAGTTCTTCTGTCAATCATTGAACACCTGGTTCCGTGGCATTGCTGCTATACTTGTTTACTTTTTAATTTGATTTTAATTGCTTTTGACATGCACATATTACATAAAATTATACTATTTATTTCTAAGACAAAGCTGCATATAGTCGAGCGCGCTTTCCTAAGACAGCTCTTGTTAGTTTAATGATCACTATATAATATAACTTTCTATATTATGATGATAATATTGTATATGATAGTTTTATAACTATGTAAATGAAATATATCTTTTGTAAAGGTTTAGCTCCTAATAATGGAGGAAATTAGATACATTTCTGCTACTTTAACAAATGCGTAAGTGATGACATTTAAACTGTCGAGAAAGTGAAAATCAATTGCCTCAATCTGACTTAAGTGCACGATTGATTATACGTAGGGTTATGGCAAATAGTATATCAGGATATGAGTCTATATTAGATTACCGACTGCCTTAGTTTCTAACCACATTTTTTATGCAGGAAATCAATGCTTAATGAATTGATATTCATTATAAAATATAAATAGTATGTTACCGCTCTCGAGGCTAGGATTATTACTAAGTATTAAAGATTAATCAGATTGAATTCGGCTGCTTTTTTAGTTTTTAAATGCTACTGCAGTTTGTAACGCGTTGAAATTGCTACAACTCAGAAGTGCCAAATGCGTAACTGAGTTTTTAGCTTGCGCCCCTCCCTCAGAACCGAAATGTATTTGGTTTAAAGTGTTGGCAGCGATGTTAGGGGTACTCCCCAAAGAGAACTTTAACAATTTATTGTCCGAAATGGTGCATTTTGGGCGTATTTTATTACTTTGTTTCTCCTTTATTGAAATAAAAGGTAAACTTGGCGATTCTAGGGGGAATGAGGCTAGTGCAATGAAAGGTAAATGCGTTTTCAACACATAACACAATTCTGTGGATTCCAAGATCGCCCGCCGTGTACACTTACAAATCAATCATTCTTTTATTAGGAATTTTAATCCAGTTAATGTTCATGGATAGTCGTTACCATTTATTCTAAATCCTGTGACCCGATATCATCTGTTCTTCAATATCCAATCCCATCGAGTTGTCTGTCTATTGGTCTCAATGACATTATCTCGTGGGCGAAACTGAGCAACGCGTGTATTCGAAACTATTGAAAAGGACGACTTTTTAAAACATATATTGGGCTAGACCAGTAATTTATTTCTAAAATTATGACTACAAAAATCCATCAATTGTTCATACGCTTATGGCAGTAGCTTTTCAAAAGGCAGTTTCCCATGACTCTGTGTTCCCACATGTCAATAAACTACTAGGCCGTTAACCGATTTACTGAATTCACTGCTAAGCTGGTTCATGGTATCTATAGTTTCGTATCTTGGTTATAGTGATTGTTTGTCGTCCATAAGTTTCAAGGCTGGTTCATGTTAACTAAACATTTGTTCATTGGTTTCAAGGCTGACTTATGATAACTAAAATATGTCCTTTGACGTCAAGGCTGGCTCATGTTGACTAAAATATGTCCTTTGACTTCAAGGCTGGCTCATGTTAACTTCGCTTTTGCTTTTTAATTCGAGAGCATGCTGATGTTATGTTCACTTCTTTCCCTTAGTTTCAGACCTGGTGCAGGTTAACTACAGTTTCATCTCTTGGTAATCAGGGCTGGTGTTTATCACGTACCTTACCGATTTGGTTTGATTGTGGTGTATTGAAAAGTGAGTTATGTCCCTTTATTACAGAGCGGATCGTTAAAGCATGACCCGACTGGCCTGTGTCTCGACCTTGACGATCAGGGACCCGTGATGAAGACGTGTAATGCCACCTCAATCACCCAGCTGTGGCAGTTCAACACTTACGTTCATTAGCCACGCCCCCTCGGACAAACTGATACGAAACTGGTTGATAAACTATAAAACACTGCCTACGGTGATATTCAAAGGAGATATTTATTCAAACAAGCAGCATGTTATCCGAAGACATCTTGGAACTTTAAATACAGCAAAATGTTGTAACCCGACGTGCATACAAGTCAGACAATTTACGGGTTGTCACTATATGAGAAAAAAACGTTACCCATGTACTTGCACAACTGGCCCCAATTTCTCGAAACCGTTTAGGCCTAACAGGATTAAGTACCTTATTTCAATTAGCCAAAATGTGCTTTCTTAAATTGAATTCCCATATACGAGAAATGGGCTATTGTGATTTTCATAAAGATTTCCCTATCTTATTATATAAAAAACTCTAAAAGAAGTAAATATTACGCAAATTATTGAAAATAAAAAATAGTGAGCTTAGCTTAATCCCGTTAAAATGGACTTTAGAAGTTTCGAGAAATTGGGGCCAGGCCCTTAAAAAGGCATCCATAGTAGCACACTTGCAAAATAAAGAGTTGTACATTAATGTATGTGCGAGAAATACATAGCAAGTTCAAACAAACCATAACACTTTATTACATGAATTCTATGGCCATGTCATCAAAAGTAATCGCAAAGGACAGCAAAATCAACAAGACCATAAACTTTGTTTTTACACGGTGGTGCTGATCATATAATGCATTGTTATATTGCATGCCACAGGAAGACATATCAGGGTGGGATCTTATGTTAACTAGAGAAATTATTCTATGGAAAAAAACACAACATATTTCCTAGAAACAATGGCATCATAAAGTTTAATTTAAACACATTCCTGTCGTTATGAGGGCTTAGATCTTACGTGCAAATGCATTAATGGGACCGTAAATTCTCATCACTTTAATTGTTTGAAGATTAATCAATTTATTTTTTGTTTTAATGCTGATTTTATTTTATGATTGTCAGAGTTGCTAAGCAGTGAATATTTCGAGGAAAATGTGTTCAAAGAAAGCCCTTGAAAAACTGATTTAATTTTTTTCATTGGATTTACGTTACATTCACATGAACTGGCGAATATTGTGTCAATGCGTAGCATACCATACACGTAGGGATTACTTTAACCGACGTCGTCGTCCGCATCGTTTTCGATTTATAAATTTTGAACGACTTGTTGTAGAGTCTTCAACATTTTGGTCACTCTCAGTAGATGACCCCTATTGATTTGACCAGTTAGAGCAATGATGTGCGCCCTTGACAGCCGACACGTCCGATTCGCGGGATTCTAGTTGTATTTATATATGTTTGTTTTGTTGCAGAGTTGTCCATTTTTTTATTTATTTTTGTCTAGTAAATGTGGTAGGGTTCTTGTGGGGGACACCAAAGTTAGGTAACTAGTATTACAGATGCACTCTTACTCCCAAATAAGATTTACCACATTGTTTAAATATTCCCAAAAAAGGATGAAAAATGTCAAAAACAATGGTTCTTACGAAGGATACCGAGTTTAATTTAAAAGAAACGTGCATAAAACACAATATTTCGACCTTATGAGACTATAGTAAATAACAGTAACTCTTTAAACCTTCACCTATCATTTAATATTTTTACGTTTTCAGCTATTAAATACACGGTTATAATCTTGTTATCAGTAATCAATATTATCCATAAATGCATTCTTTAGTAGTTAAAATTTTATCAGTCAAAATTTATGTTTGTTATACTTGTGTATGTTTTGATTTTGAATAAGAGTGTCACTCTAACTTTTCAAAGGTACAATCGTTGTATACATAAGCATTGTTTTGTTACAGAACCCAGATGCTTTCAATATTTATTTGTGTTAATTTAGTTTAATATTTGTTGTTATAGAGTGTTCGTTGTTGGAATGGATATCAATGTGCCATGATTTGAAAATAAATCAGCATTTCAATGCAGTCTCTTTGGGGTTTTTTCCCCAAATTGGACACCTAGTCTTCACGAATTCTTTTTTCCTGATAGTGGTAGTGGTTTTAGAGTTAATAACGTCTTCCCGTGCTCATTGGCTGCACGTTGGGTCGACTCGACCGAATCCCCGGTGTGGTCTTACGGAGCACTACGGACACTTACAGGCTCAATTTCCCGCATTAGCGGAGGAGTGGCAAAGCCGAAATCAGGATCGTGTAACAACAGTGCATACTCGAACACTATTCGCAACCGGAAATAGAGGGGGCGTCAGAGGGGCCATCAACACTAACATGAAGGCCGCTCAGTCAAGCTCAGTGCACATCACGTTGGTTCTTTTGCATTGCTGCAACTAATCTTCCGTATAAGAAAGCACAGCGCCACCGATATATAGAAAAGCTGATGTAGGTACATTTATAAGAATTCATTGGTCGGTTAGTTTTCACCAATGTCGCATAATTGGATGCTTATTTTGACACATTTACATGTTTAACCTTCCATAATTATGCTGCTTCTTTACATTCGTACGGGACTAGTGACAGCGAGCCTCGTTACAGTATAATTTTCAATATGCAGTTTTGCGGACCGGTCATTTTTTTACGAAAACTTGTGTGTAACTAGAGGGTAGACAAATACAAAACAAATATAAGTCTAGACAAGACTATCGTCTGAATAACTATCTGCTTGTTTTACAATATAAGATGTCTTTCCATGTAGTAAGAACTGCCCATTTAAGTGCCAAGCTATGTGATTAAGTGCCTTATATTATACGACTTCGGATCTCCTGAACAAACGTATAATGCTTATGAGCGACTGGTCAGTCTCTATCATGAAAGAAGGCACTTAGTTGTCTGTACAATTTCCTTAATATTTGTAGCAATCAATCTTTTGCCATTTTAACAATTTAGGCATCAAATTCGAAACATGAAGTACGTAAACCATGAACATAAGGAACAAAATGTAAACACCAAGGTCAGGTTAAGTACTGGCATGTCGTGCCAATCCAGCCCTTGTCATACTGTGTGTAAACTTTCTTATACGTATTTTCCATAATAGCGGGCAATAAAAACATAGCGAAACTCCGAAATAGAGCGTGAATTTTTACACTTAAATTGCAAGATTCTTCGAAATAACAAGATATCTACCGAAGTTATGACAACATATCTCAAATACTAGTCTTAAAGATAATCACCAGACAACATTAGACAGGAGGGGTGAAACATTTCGTCTGAACAATACCCAATATGAATCATGTTAGACCATTCCCCGAACCCTTCCATACAACAACGACTTTCGCCCTTTTCATGGCTGCTTTTTATTTGAGAAAAAAATGCACACAACAAATTATTTGTTGGTTCCACGGATTTTTTCTACAAAAAAATTGGAGCTGGATGCATTTTTTCATTTTTTTCATAAAAACTAAAGCGAGGGAGGAGAGAAAAAACATTTTTTATAAACAATATAAAGAAGAAAACATAACTGCCCTTCAACCCATTTGAACACAATCTTGAATTTAATCTTTAAATAAACAATGAAAAAAATGTTCCAGCACGTACTTTTATAATGCCTTAAATTGGAATTAATAGTCGTTTGATTACATGATTTACCATCTGTATCCATGTATCACGTGGTATTTATCCAAAGTCATGTGATTTCCGATCGTCGGATACCTCCAATACTCGACTACGCTATGCTTTTATGAAGTTGAACGGAATTAAAAACCATGGTTGCCGAAGATGGCATGGTGACACTGATAATTGTACTGAAAGGGAGGTAACACTGCTTGGAGTTTGATCTTAAGTAGGACTTTAATAGCTTAAACCTTTGAGTTCAGAAGGTTGCTGTGACCTTGACCTTGAAGGTTGGTACACGGGTCTTGTGTGCGACACGTCTTCATTCTATGTGGGGTCACTTTTGCCAAATCCGACATTGTATGACAATGATATTGACCGGACACATTATCAGTAAGGCTTGTATAGCAAAACAAACTCAGTTCAGAAGGATGCTGTGACTTTGAAATCGAAGGTATGGACACCAGTCTCTAGAGCGACATGGCCCCATACTATGATAGTCACTTCTGCCGAATAACTTTGAAATCTGACTATAAATAAGAAATATATGGACCGGAAACGAAAAGTTATCAGTAAGGCTTATACAGCAAATTATACTTAGAAGGTTGCTGTAACCTGACCTTTGACCTTGAAGGTTGGTACATGGGTCTTGTGAGCGACACGTCCTCATGCTATACACATACATAGTTCAAAAGGTTGTTGTGACCTTGAAAGAAAGAACTCGGGACTTGTGAGTGGCACATCCTCATAATTATTATGATAGTCACTTCTGCCGAATAATTTTAACAACTGTCCATGCATGAGAAAGATATGGACCAGACACGAACTTTTATCAGCAAGGCTTATTTAACAAAACTTACTTAGTAAAAAAGGTTGTTGTGGCCTTGAAGGTAGGAACACGAGTCTTGTGGTTAACACAGCCTCATGATATGGTGGTCGCTTCTGTAAAATAATTCTAAAATCCGACCATGAATGAGAAAGATATGGACCGGACAAAAACGGAATGGACCGTGCGACACATACTAAGTTTACAAGGCTAGTGTGACCATCACCTTAAAGGTAGGGTCAAGGGTCTAGTGTGCGACACATTTCCATGCTTTAGTGGTCACTTCTGCCATATCATTTTAAAAACCGGCCATAAATGAGAAAGGTATGGACCGGACATAATCGGGACGGCGCGCGTGATTCCCATATAGCCACCACTTCACTTTATGGAGTACAGTTATACCGCTTCTTTTCGGAAATGTTTGAAACATCTTATCTAGCTGAATCACTTTAACACCATTTGCAACTATATCTAAACTTTTATTTTCATTGATTTTGAATATTTTAAAAAAAGGAACGTTTATATGTTTGTTTTACACAGGCAGAATAAACAATTTAGAAGTCGATTTATAAACATTTCCATTTTCCACTTGATTTAATATGGGGGTGGGGGTGTCCATATCACTGTAAAGGTAACGCGCCTGTAAATGCCTAAATAAACAAAAAC
Organism: Mya arenaria; assembly: GCF_026914265.1. Taxonomy (NCBI): domain Eukaryota; kingdom Metazoa; phylum Mollusca; class Bivalvia; order Myida; family Myidae; genus Mya; species Mya arenaria. Next base: position 84,832,115 of record NC_069124.1, read on the forward strand.
GTTCAGTTTTTTATTATGATAAATTACAAAACATGTTTACCGGAAGCCGCCATTTTATTTGAAAAAACGTAAATGCTAAACCAGTTTATATTTATCTACGCTCATCGGTTACTTTCTTCTTTGAAACTAATCAATACAACTGCGTGAAAAATCATAGTTGATTATAACAAGAAGAATATTACCACAAAGATTCTGTTGATGTCGTTAACATTTTCAAAAAAGTATAGGTACGGTAAATCCACAGATGGAGACATATTCATATATATATATATATATATGGTGTGGCCTTACAAGGAGGTAAATATGGAAGACACCGGATGTTTTGGTTTGGTTTAATATTTTATTGTTGCAACACTTCTGCGCTGGCAAATGGCCATTTTTTACATTTCGATTCTGTTTCCAAACAAACTCTAAATATATTCTATCGTTCGCGAACGAAAGCATCCAAACGCATCTAAAACTGCATATATTTCGGTTTAGGAATGAAGATAAATTCGCAATTGCTTACCAATTTGGTTCCCATCAAAATCCCCTTTCTGCTGGCGAGGTCAATACTATGGGTTACTGTTGTCTAGGTAAAAGCACACGAGGGGATTGAACTATTTAAGTGAAATTTTGTTAAGTGCAGTGAAAATGCCTTCACTAGTCGGCGCCCAGATGGCTATATTTGATATTGTCCAAATTTTGCTCCAACTCAGGGACCAGTTCATAAATGGCAGAAGAATGTTTTCGATTTTTTCCACCTTGCACCATAAAATAAGAAGTACAGTCTATACTTTTATTGATAGCGAAGTCTTAAATGATAACGACCCTGAATATTATTTTTTTTTTTGAAATTTTTGATTTTAAATACCAAGTTTTCTCCAAATAGATGAAGGTTACACGATTCTATAACAATTTGTTAATTATGTTTCTCAACCTCCTACGCAGTAATCTCCCTTGGCGAGCAGCGAAATGGGGAGAAATGAAGACATTATGCTTGAGTGTTTGTTTCGCAGATTTCATTCGAAAGAATAAATTGTAATGATTATTTCCTCATGATGTATAGTCTTTTTTATCACCGTACTATTCACTCATAACAGAAAAGTGTGTTCACAAAACAACAACAAATATAATTGTAGCAGTATTATCAACAATAATGTCTTTCGAACATATGTAGCATATGTATACCTAACATGTTATTGAAGTAAATAAATAGTGATCTACATGCATGCTTTTCTTCTATTTTTTTGCGCCGACTTGATGCTATGCATGAACTTTTATCTTGTTGTTAGTTGGGCGGTAGAATCCTTTGTGATGTGGAAACTTAAAATTCCTCCCGTGCTAATTTTTGACAACAAAGTTAAAATATGTTTTCATAATGATCAACCAGTATTAATGAAGACGGGCTTGTATGTCAACCTTTTTTTCGAGAAAACCAAACATCACCATTTAAGCGTACAACTCCGGTTAATTCAACGTGATACTGGTCGAGTAGTATACGTGTCCGCCAACCAAGAGGTTGTTTAGTCGATCCCCACCATTGGTACTTTTTCAAACTATGCAAACTATTAAATTTCTGTGTGAAGATATTTAATACTAATTCTTGTTGCAACCAATTGAAATTAAGAAACTAAAAAAACACATGATAAACAATACATTGTAAACATCAAAACAGCTAACAAGGAAACATATTCAATATGATACAATAACACGTGACGTTATATATACTTGTCCACATTGATATATGAGGGGCATGCAGTAGGTAATGCATTCGAGGAGATCATACTTCTGCTGTTTAAAATGATCTGCATCTTATTGAAAAAAAAATGATAAAACCTTTGGGAAATACCACATAGCTCTAATAAACATCTTTGAGTTGTAAAATGCAGCCATTTTAAACGTATTGTAACAATATTTAGTTAACTTAAGTCACTAAAATTAATATTTTTAAACAAAAAAGTTGCGAATATCGAAGTGAATTGTAAGCCTGGTTTGCAGAGCCTTTGAGTCTTCAGAGATATTTTAAATTGTACGTTTACATTACATATTGTATTATATACGTGTCCCTAGACATGTTTGCCCCTAAATACTTCAAGCAAGCGTTTTGCACGCATGTATTGCAACTCATTATGAACAACTCGTTCATACCTACCACGTGGTATTTAGGTAAATATAGAGGGGCGCTAAAAACATAGCTCACCAACGACTCAACGAATTCAATAGACTATTGTATTTATCTAATGTTCCCAAATGATATTGGCAGTTATTAGTTGCATTAAATACTGTGTGCCCCTCCCAAAAATAATCACATGTGAGGGAAGACAGTGTACAGCTTTTATCTGTTTTACAGGGTGAGGAATCACGTGACTTCAAATGGGTTCTCACATGGGTAATCACCGGGTCACAACCGATGTAAACAAACAAGTAAGTGACGTTAATTTCTTTTGATAGAAAATGCATGAAAATATTATTTAGCCTATTAAAGGCAATGCTACTTTCTGCTTCAACATATGTGAACTATTTAAAATGTGCTTGTATTTAAATGATGCAATCCTTTGCCAAAAATTGACGGAAGTTGAAGTTTACAAATTTCTTTACAACAAAACTAAGACAAGACTACTTTAACTGTAATTCTGAGTTAAATGTATCTCTAAACAATTGATTCTCTAAACAACAATTTATTGAAATTACAACATATGTATCATTTAAATGACGTTTGGCGATATAATATTTTTTTTGTAAACTATATATAAAATCAAAACAGACTTGGCAACAATATTAGACTCAGCGATATAAATATGTACTGTAATGCAGTATTTATATCAATTTTTACAGACCAACACACATAAATACGATATCTGTACTTTTAAATAATACAAAAGCGTTACAAAATAAGAGCATCTAGAGCGGATGTAAACGCCTGTCGTTATTCTTTATCGGCTATTTTAACCAGGGAAATGAGTCTAATGCTACACATACCAGTAACCCACTTGCGTACCAAGTTCCGTCCGAATAGTTTGAAAGTTGTTTGAGTTATTTCAAGATTTGCTCGACAACACGACACCAAAACTATGCCAAGATATCGATCTTACCGTTAAAGTACAGGCGTGCTAAACTATGAATTGCATTTAAACACATAATCTATCAAAAATTCCGGTCGTAAGACTCTAACGATAAATAAAGAGGTCTTCAGTTTTATTATAATACATCTTAAACATATAAAAAATAGAAATAAAATAGAAAATGCCAAGGGAGATCACCCTGATGTGCACTTGTATTCCAGTATAAAGAATAACGTTGTCAAACAATACAAATAAGTACGTCTAAAACTGTTCACACGCATTAACACTCTTATACAGTATCAAAAATGATTAAATAGTCACGCATTTGGCAACATTTCGTAGGTCCTTCGTATATATGTCATCGTAAGTAGACTCCTCTACATAAATTTGTTAGCTATGACTTTGGAAAATTCTGAAAGTAGAGATTAAAGAGTTAAAAGAAGACAAACCTATTACATTACGCAAAATTCATGACTTTATCTTGATACTTTATAAAAAAAGTAAAACAATGATAGTTTCCTTTAAAATCCAAAATATTTTACGGATGTAAATATTACACCAATTTTACCAACCAAAACAAATGAGCTTGGATTAATCCTTTCTTAAGAAACCTGATATGTTTTGATAAATTGGGACAAGGTGACTAAGTGCATGTCTTAGGGTGATTACTACTGATAAGGCAGCAGACAAATGATGACGAACATCGTTGGGGGAAACGTTGGACTGATCGACTTCTGTAAAAACCGTTCTGCGGATGAATGTCCTACAGGGAATTAATTAGAAACGGCTTATTTGGTAAAACTGTTTTCATAATTGATTGAAGCATAACATCCATAATACATCTGTGGGAATTGTTTTTGGGATGTCCTGCGGTGACTGGCTTGTGCAGTCACAAAGAGGATAAATAAAATATGAAGAACCCTGTTATTTCATTGAGATATCACTGGAATTAACAGCGATACATTGAAATGCCGAACAACAGTTGTGTACTTATTTGAATGTCCGCAACTTCGAAGAATATATCGAGTTCAATACAAGTAACTATATCATCTATATTTCGCGGGAAGAGTTATCGAAAGAGATCCTGGTACTGTGAAATATTACCGACTGATGTAATTACAAGAACGGTAGAAGTTTGTTGGTATTCGATACCAAGATCAGCAGTGTCGGAACATGCAGTATGCATGAGAAACTTAAGGCCTGTAAATATTTAAGAGATATCACCCCAAAACCTGCGTTTACAGATTCCTTATCTTCTGGGAAGGGGCGTCATAACTGAATGTGACAGTCCGCGACTCAGTTATCGGAATAGAACACAAGTTTAATTCGTTTCAAGCAATGAAACTGTCTGAATTTATCATTGAGCATTAGAAAAAGTGACGGAATAGGTTGCGATCGGTCAAATAAGAAAATACGCAATATTTTTACCATGGTTGTAATGAAATGAAATGGCAATTTAATATTTTGAGTATACATTTTGTCGACATCTACATCTTGTTTTACATTTCCCCAAGTCCCTCGCCAGTCACCAACCTATCAACGCCTTTACTGTTCACGAACTAAATCAAGGTTATTCAAAAACTATTGCTTGTCACTATGATTTTGGTTTTCATAATCCATAGAAAACTAAACAATACGACCTTCGAAGCTGATGGATCCGTCTCCATCCATGTCCGCCTCCCGGATGAGGTCAGCAAAATCTCTCTCCGTCATCTTCTCGCCGATAGAACTCAGCACAGCTTTAAGCTCCTTACAGCTGATCTTACCTTAAAAAAGGGGCAGCCGTTGTCCAGTTTCTTATTTATTTTTTTACTATTTTGCACTTTTCTAATATATAATTGCATAAAACATTGAACAAGTAAATGTGTTAATATATATATATATATATAATGGATGCTTGCTACAAAATAACAAAAATAAATCCGTGAAATAGCTCACCATCTCCGTTTTGATCGAATACTTTGAATGCCTCCCTCAGTTCGGCTTCGTCACGTGATATCTGCGCACGCGCCTCCTGGGTTTTTGTTGTCATCAGGCTGACAAACTCCTCGAAGTCGATCTGACCGTTACCTGCAAAAGCAATATAAACCGATATTTGCCTGTAACATCAATGGATAAGAAACCGCTACCGACCTGCAATTCCAGCAGATACGTGTGACTTGCCTACAAAAGCGATAAATAGAAACTGTTACCAGCCAGTTACACCAATAGATTAGAAACATGCCTTCAAAATCAATCAATAAGAAACCGTAATTGAAAAAGATAATAAACCGTTACCAGCCAGATACACAAATAGATAAGAAACATGTTTTCAAAATCAATAGATAAAAAGCCGTAACCGGCCTACGGTAAGAAACCGTTACATATGTGCGATAAGCAAAACATAATAAACTTTTGCCGGCCTGTATTATCAATACATAAGAAACGGGCAACTACCTGCAAACGCGATAAATAAGAAATCCTGTTTTAGAAAGCTTTGCTAAAATAGAAAAACACAAAGACGCACATTAAGAAAATAATCCGGCATGATATGACAATTCAATTAAATTTATATGTTATGTTTTCCAATAGATATTTTGCATCAATGTAAAAAATTAAATGTTTAAAATGTTCTGGAGAATACATCTTCATTATTTCATTATTAAATGATTACACGGATGAAACATCAATTTCCCATAGTTTCCATTAAATATGTACATGTACATGTATGTAATATATGCGTATAAATGCTAAAACTATGAGGCTTCACATCTGTTTTGCCTTTAAGGCGGTATACAATGGTTGATAAACAAAAACGTTGAATCAGTTCAATGCATTTTTTTCTTTTGCTGTTAAAAAGAATTGAAATATAAACCTCAATGGTTTCGTTTTATGCAAGTGAATTAAAATCAATTGAAGGCATTTCATAACATTTCAATGACAATACATGTATCTACTACTGAGACTTTCAACAGTCGTGCAACAAAAAACATATGGACAATACCAGCTACTAAAAATGTTTGCACAGTTAGCATTGTTGCATTATTGACTGCACGGACAATAGCTACGACTTAGACTTTCCGCGATCTTGCAATACTGCACGTATGGACAATACAAACATCCGAGACTTTCCACAGACTGGCAATTGCCACTACTTATATTTTCCATAAATCTTAAAACAAGAACCATAACATTATGGACAATATCAACTACTTATAATTTCCGCAGATCTTAAAACGAAACACATATATACCATAACGACTACTGATACTTTCCGCAGATCTTGCATAAAAAAAAAACATATTAATATGGACTATACTTACTACTTTTTTAATTTTATTTCAATTTTGGAAAAAGGACCAAATGGATAATATCAGCTACCCTTCACAGATCTTGCAACAAAAACCATATGAGCATTATCAACTACTGAAACTTTCCGCTGCCCTTCCAAGCTCGGAAAAATACCAGACTTTCAGCAATAACCTTCCAAATTAGACACCTTCGCCAGCATGCTGACTTGAGACTGAACATTTTATTATTGCCAGATTATTCAGTTTTTGCTTAAAACAGAATATCAATTGTTGACAGATTAATTAGTAAAATGCTTCAAATTACCCAAGATACGAACAAAACACTACTTTAACGATCGCAGACACAAATAGTTGAAACGTACCAGGCAAGAGGATTTTACATTTGCTCCTTTATCTCAGTTCGTCATTCTAACTAACTTATAATTCCCCCCTTTACGCACCGTCGTCGTCAACCTCCTTAATGATGTTCCTGATCTCAGCGTCTGGAATGATCTGTCCCTGGACCCGGAAGGCGTGGCCCAGCTCGGACGCCGATATGCGCCCGTCCCCGTCCCGGTCAAACATCTCAAACGTCTTTCGCAACTCTACAAACACGGGAACATCAAAAGAGTTATTTGCTTGCACACAAAAAGGCACATTCGCCTGCCTCGTCCACATGCAATGTTAGACATTATTTCGCGTTGGCTTTGCTTACAGTGACACTCGTGTTTAAAATTAACATATTTCGGACATATGTATATGTATAACAAACGTAAATTCTGAGCTATCAACTTTTAACTTCTTACTAAATCATGCATCTATGGAAAATTTGTATATGAATTTAATAGCTAAAAAAAGCACATATATTAAATGACTTGTGAGTCCTAAAACATTTTCAGTGGCCAAATACCGTCTCATTAGATTGAACTACCGTGTTTTCTGCACCTTTTTTTTCAAACTCAACACGGTATCCTTTATAAGAACCATTGTTTTCAATATGTATTAATCCTTTACGGTAAGTTAACAGTTGTTTTAATTGTGGTACTGCTTCTTTGGGAGTAAGAGTGCATCTTAAATTTCATAACGGCATCATTATGGAAAAACGTGTAGTTTTTTTGTCATAATTACAGGAAAAGACAGTGTTTTGGAACAATAACGAGACACGAACATCTGGTATACGTCCTCTTTGTTTTAAAGATTAATGGTTTAATTCCAATAAAAGAATTAATCATATTATTTGTATCCCGAGTAGATGATACGACTCTCCTTTCTTACCCTTCAGTTGTTTGCTAGCTATCTTTGGTCCCTGTAAAATAAGAACATGATCTTTACTACATAACCAATGAAATATTTTAGCATGATTAACGTCAGTACCAACAAGTGTTTTTTAAACATTTACTTTTTGGTGAAGCTCTGTAAGATGGGTTTTGATGTTAGACCAATTAAAAACTTTATATAAAGCGCCGCGTTTTTAATATGCAGCAAATAAACGTATCGACTGGATTACGTTTCAAAGAAGACGCAACAAATTGGTGTGTTATAAATGAGAACTCACTTTTCACCCAGTACTTACTGCAGCGGAATACTCACCAATTTTGAGGAATAAAATTTATCTATTTAATAGAATCATATTAAATACATGTAGATGGTATTAGATGGTATTTGTAAGTATTTCTTCCAAAGAAATTCTTTTTTTCAAGTTCATAGATCTCGATTTTTTATCTATGAAAGACACATTTAACTCCAATTCGAAAATAGGGTTAATTAATCTCGTAATCCATAAATGGATCACGCTTGGATATTTCCGCGAAACGAGAACGGTATCTTCTAAGCTTATCGAAGATTTCCGAGTTTACCGGAGATTGCCGAGGTGATACGTTTGCAAATACATTGATAATCAATTCGTTACTTTTGGGAAGATCAATATAGAGTAACTAGTTCAGTACCTGAATATCAAACTCAAATAAACCTCCCCGATAAATACACTACATTCATGTTTTCAAAACGCGCTAAAATCAAAATTACTAAGTAAATTATTATATAGAGCAATTAAAAACAGGAATTTCTTTCTTTTCTTTTGTACTACCAAAACGTTTATAAGTATCGTGCATTTTGTCTTCGAAGAAACATGTTTGTTTATTTTTTGCTTGATTACCATTTGTATGCCATGTTTTTCTTTTATTCGTCATTTTTTACAAAATTGTACGCAAACTGGAAGCAAAATGAAACGTGTTTTGAGTTAAGTCGACAGCCAATTGGAACATATGCATGTCTTCTAAAGCTGGCCAGCTACGATAGTTAGACACTCATATTATAGAGTATTTCGCAAGATATAACGTCTTTCAAAATACCCTATAATATATTTTCAAAGAAAAACAATTGTCCATATAGTAGTTACAATGTCAATAAAGACAGATCTTCCTAACCCGGACACTGTTGTACTGCTGGGTCTTTTCAAAAATCCGGTAAAGTGCATATTCACCATCACAATATTCCTTGAAACAAAATGACACAAATTTGAAAAGAAGGAACTAAATCAAACACCAAAATACGTTCACACAAACATAAGCAAATCAATCATAAATAAAGTAAGATACTCAAGAGACAAATCCATGTTGAATGTATTAAAGAATGCCTTGCCCTATGAACAGGCATACTTTTGGTTTTAAAAAATAACACAACCGCTTCACGTGGTTAAAATATCATTAATAGCTTACAGCTGATTTGCTGAAATAAATGTATTAAAAAAATGGCTTCTCACGGATTCGGACTCTTATAACATAATTGTAACCTATTTTATATGTTTCTTTTTATATTTAATGTATGGCAAACGGACACAGTAATTGAGTGCTTATATACAATGATTGAAAAGGGGGGAGAACAATCGAGTCGTTGTAATGACCTTGATGTCGTTATCGGCCTCGTCGGCATTGGCGGCGTAGTCGTGCACAAAACTTGACCATCAAAAACGTACCGTTCAACTTAAATATGTACACAGTCTACGGTGAAGGTGTGCACATTTGTTGCAAGGTCATTAGTTCTGGGTGTTATAATTGTCTAGTTATGTCCCTTGATAGTGTGAAGAAAAACAATAAAACATCTTTAGTCTTGATCCTCACTCAAAAACAGGTCTGGTTGAAGTGAAGGTCTTGCTATGCCGCTCGACAACTTGAACAATTTAGGTTTTTCCCATTTCTTGATAATCGTTTAAGATACGCACAAGTTACCTTTTGAACATATTACCAGTGATAAATCCCCAGCCGTGTGGCAAGGCACATACCTCTAGTCCCAATACTATTATTTTCGAGTTATGCTCCTCGACTTAAAACACAGAGAAGCGTCCAAGTTCGCTCTGCGGAGTCGTTGTTTTCAATTCATAGTAATTTAGATGTCTTTTAAGTACTAAAATCTGGAACATTAAAAACCTCCCATACAATGTACAGTGAACTTTGTCAAAAAGATTCTGTCAATAAGTTCACTGTACTTTTTTAAAAGCTCATTTTATTTTATGTTCATAGACTCAACTCAACTCAACTCAAGAAATTATAATTATGAATATTTCTGAAACAAAATTAATTGTACTCAATTACACGATTAGCTCTAGAATGGATTTTCCTTTAATTATTGACCAAAGGTTTGTATTAACGTTATTGATGCGTTTGTCCAGTTTTAAAATGAGCAAGTAAACAAAATTTTGATTGATGTTGATATAAAAGTAGTCGAGATGGTGATTGGGGTAGAACGTTTTGGGCATTCTTTGCTGTTTCGAGATTTCGTGATTACTAAACAAACTGCAGACGTCATTCCATCTATGCCTTTTACCTTCTTTAAAGAGTTTCTTTTATTTTCTCAAGGTATGCATAAAACTGAGTCAATATAAAATAACCTCCCATGTATCGTGAGGGCGGAATATATCTAAATGGATATAAAGATCCCCTTTAAATCATAAAAAAGTTATTTTTGAACTGTCAGAAACTTTAGTTATTTTGGTTTGAAGATAACATATACATACATAGCTCTGAATCGAATCCACAAAATCATAAATAAAATAACACTGCTTTGTTGGTAAGGAAGAAGGAAGTAAGAATAAGTTGCAGAAAGAGTTGGAACGAATATTAAATCTAAATTATGGAGGAATCATAAAATACATCAATTGCAATGTTAATTCCAAGCATCATGTATTAATTTTTTTTCTAATAGTCCGACTATTAGTACTGGACATTACTAGTACAAACTCGCTTATAAGGTTAGAGATCGATACCGGTTATACATGCCAGTCTACAGAGATAAATTCACGAGGAGTGATTCTCTGCTCCAACGGTATTGAGGTTACACATTTTACATTTTCTGTTCCCTTTAACAATGTTGTTGTATCTTCCGGTTTATATATATAATGTATTTCCACTCAGTCTAAATCTTAACAAAGCAGTTCGATGATATTCTTTTCTTATCAATATTTGTTTTGAATTCCTTTTTAAACTTAACATTAAGAGCTTTTGAATTTAATATTAAAAGCTCTAAAATGTTGATGGAAAGTTTGATTTCCAAAACTCTTTTATGATATTAATATATATGTGACAAAAATGCTAGAAATAACTCTTTTGTAAATATAAATGTAAAACAAAAATGGGCAAAAACTGTTAAAGATCTACAGTGCATTTAGTAATACTTGGTTATATTATAAACATGAAACACACTCCTTCCATGATTAAACAAAGACTTCGTGATCAGTATGTCCTAACATGGTCGTTATACTTTACAGCAACATTTTAGAGCTCCCCCTCTTTACATAGAACAGACAATGGAAAGTGACTAGGCCCATCCAAAACAGCCGTATTGAAGGTCTCCTAATGTACCACCGAAATGTATTTACAACATTTGTGACTTGTAAACTTCATTAGAATTATAAAATCCCAAACTTCAGAGCCATATGGATTTTCCTCATCTAAGAATCAAATTACAACAGTTAAGTCATCACATCAAGTTTAACTCTGCTAAATAGATAAAATATTGTTTATATTGTTATAAACCTTTAAGGTTTGTTCATTTACACAGTGTGTGTATACCACCTTATAAATTACGTCATAAATGCTACGTCGGAAGGCAACATACTGCTTCAAATAAAGACTTAAAACAAAGATAACTTTTCATTATCATCACCAATTTAAATGAAACAAAGACCAGTCTATCATGCTTAAGGAGCCACACCATCGTTTTATTACCGGAGTTGATTAGGTGATTAGTTTCCACAAACACTTCGACAAACCTGTTTCCAAAATAATGTTTGACAGTGCTTAATCAGGCGGCGGTGTTGTGAAATGGTTGTCGAAGTGTTTAAAGAAGGCGGAGCTCTTTGAGCGACATAGTCTGTCCTTTGTCCATTTAAAATGGTGAAAAAAGTCATCGTTCGAAGCAAAATGTTGCGTTACGATGTAGCATATACATGTATGACCAAGCAGTGTACATTATACCATTGACTTGTATTTCTATCATGGAAATCCAACTATGATAAAATGCATGTCATGACTTAATTCTGATAATAAACCTATATTTAATATTCACTTTTTGCTGTGTTAAGGTTTTTGATAAGAGACATGATTGTATTAAATAACCTTTAAAGACATCCCTACACACATAATGTTAACGTCTCTTTAGGTTTGTAAATAATTTATTGCAAAATTACATTATTTTTTCCTTTCATACGTGCATCACTTGTATTTGTTTTGGTTATAACGATAAGCTTTGTATACTTTAGTAAAATAAACATTCTGTTCTGTTTCGTTTCTGTTATAATCCTGAAACTATCCCTTAATATTTATATAATCGGGACCAAAGGAAGCATACGTAATATATCTAGAATATCTAGAATAAACGGCCCCATCAGTATTTAACTCTCTACAACTTCGATACAAGAATTTAAATTCAATATTTTAAAATGTCTTTGAAATAATAATAATAATAATAATAATAATAATAATAATAATAATAATAATAATAATAATAATAATAATAATAATATTATTACAACATGTTACACCGATAGCTTTCTTCTCGCATACTCAATCGTTTTATAAAACAGTTTATACAAACGTGTCCATTTGTTTAAGAAATAACTTAAATATATATATATGAGGACATTAAGGAACCACTCTTACAAAAATAAAGTGTTGTTGATGTACAAATGAACTAGTGCAATAAAAAGTGCAACTTGAAACTAGTTTAGTAGCCAAACAATCTAAAGATAAATGACAAACGGACAGACAAACAATAATACAAGTATAAAGTATAAAACAATTGCGCTTTTTATGTTCAAGAATGTTAATGTAGTTAAAAATCTTGCTGTTTTTGTATTTAGAGCTTTTGAAATAAGGAAAGAGTTAACTAGGTAGCGCAATAATTTATAAAGAGTTTAAGCCTTGAATTTAAACGCATATTTCTTTCATTTCTTTGTGTGTATAGTTTATCTATGTGCTATACATGCTCGAATACTAAATGTTTTTACATTTGAACTATTGACTATGATCGCCATATAAATATATATATGAATATGTATCAGCTTTTGCAATGATCAAGGGTCATATCGACTTATTTCATTGAAACCATGTATTTTGAATGTTTGAAATGAAATAAAATCATCTTCTTCATCTTCATCTTTAATAAACATACATTACAATAATCACACAATTACAATTATCATACATCTAATCCATAATAAAGAATGAGAAATGTATCAATACAATTCTAGGACCGCCATGAAGCTGAAGTTAATATATTTTGTAGACTGTGAATTGAAATAATCCTCTCAGAAAGCATTGTGAAGAATTAAACTGTGTTAAACGAATATTAAGATAAATGTATGGTTACAATTCGCAAATTTAACGCTTTATCTCAATTTTCTAAAACACGTCAATTGTAGTTATCTTTTTAACCATCATATAAATATTGTCGAACGAAATTAACGCCATGGATTTCATTATTTCTGAAAATCGATGGCAATCAAAAACTCAGTGGCTCATACGATCATAATTTATCGATGTCATGTCCATGCAGTTCTCGCGGACTATAATTGTTTCCCCATCTCGCTCACAATGGCAATTTTACATCGGAACGGCTTCCGCCCAGAAAATAGTCCAGGGTATAGCAACGCCGTCCAATCTAGGGGCAATCATCTATCGCCGTGTAATAGTGACAAAATCAATGGCAGTAAGATAACTGAACTCGGTTATTCTATTTGCTGATGGTCTGTGTGCGGAAATGATCAAGCTAGGAAGCAATTGAAGATAAAAAATAATATCATTATTCAATGTTGCGATAAAACTTGTCAGGTTTACTCCCGACCATGAAAACACGCGGTATATATAGCAACAAATAAATAGTAATTATTTCCAAACATATGCATACACAGGTCAAAATAATTTAACTCAATGTTAATGGAAACTTCTATCATTCTCTCGAAACCATTTGGAACAACTTAATTTATAGTCGTGTTTCTTTCTTTTTTTAAATTTGTCGAAATCGATCGTGGACAATAGACTAGGTTTACATGTGTTTTGTTTTACCAGGTTAACTCAGTTATGTAATACTGCATCTGTCTAGTTGAGGAAGGATGACGTGACAATGAAGTATTGATCGTTATGATCACATCACAAACCTTCTACGAAATAGGTTTTGCTAAATACACAGCTTTCTGCGATACCTGTACTAATAGTTACTTAACTTGTTTTACCCAAAGCATAGTTCTCAAAAAAGTTTCAAGAAAAACTATTGGACTAGTTTAAGCGCTAAGACATATGAAATAGACTTTAAGTGATCAGAATTTTTTTTTTTTAAATGTATGATTTCACACAAAGTTACTTATCTATTTTCCAGTGTCTCTGCGTTGGACCAATTCTTGTGACCGTTCATTCAAAAACAACTTGGTTTCCATAACATAACAGTAATTATGTAAGGGTCGGATTCGAACTTACGACCGCCGGTTAATTAGCTAGGTGCGCTATCAACTAAACTTATAGGTTAAGTTATTCGTCCTATCGAAAACTAAAATATTTAAAACAAACTTTTTCATAACATTAATCGGGATAAAAAGACACTAGTCACGTTTATTTTTTAAGAATATAATTACGATTTTTACAAAGACGAAAAATGTTACCGATAGCTAACTGAATCTTTCCTTTAAGAAACGTTACCCCGAGAGCACAAAGGGACGGAACAGAATATGGTAAAAGGTAAACAAGAACGTTTTTTCGACGTTGTCAAGCTCAAGATCAAACTGTATGTATTATATTAGGCTTTAATCCTGGTACGCCTCTCCATAAATAGTTCATCTTCTCGGAGACGGATTAACAATAAGAGCTTTGACAAAATGTCAATACTCGAGAGCTGCAGTCAATCTTAAGTGTTCCAAGAGTTACTTAAACAAGTAATATTACCCTCTTCCGATAATTTGCTAGGGAAGTCGGTAAAATAGCTTGTTATTTTGGAGAAAGTAACGTTGATTAGGCTTTATGGCTCCAAGAGGCCAGACAGAGTCACGATAACACCATTACTTGATACGATAGAAGTGTCGAGCAAGATGAAAAATGAATAACAACTGAACTGTCAAAGTATGGCGAATTAAAGAATGGTTTCGTTTCTAACAACCGATATTACGTGAACATAATTGATGGGCCGTTATTTCTTTAGGACAAATGGAAATCCAAATATTGCGTTGTTCGCTGAATTCTGAAAGGGATTGTAATAAAAAATGAGGTTTTAAGTATGAATCATTGTGATTAATGCTGTTGGGAAGTTAAGCAAGACAAAAAAACTTCGAAGAATGCGTTAATTTTTTTTTTTACAATTACTGAATTGAAATAAAATACCAAATTGCAGACATTGATTAATGTAGATTTTTATTTATTATTATTCCTTCTCTTTTCTTTAATTTAAGTATTTCAACATAAACACGATAATTATTAAGCGCTCTCTGACGCCACCCTTTTCTCATAATTCCCTGATAGGTGGCGCTGTTTTTTTAGCGTTTTCAGTGTAAAGCGCGCCGCCAGCCCAGCTTCAATGCTTTGAGCGTCTAGGATAATTTACAAGCTTAAATTTGACTTTGCCACTCCAAAGCTTAACGTAAAATCCATTCTTCTTCATGTTACATAATTTGTATACAGTTTAATGCTTGAATATACGAAGCCAGTCACATACATGTAGGTTAAATGCAATGGACATTGGTTGTTGTTCTGAGATCAAACACACTACCACCAGGTTTGTACGTGTCAACAATGTATACACAACTTTCATTCTGTCCCATGTGTTGGCGAAATACGTTTATTATACGACGCCACTAACCTTTCCATGGGTACTGGCCCCAGGGATCAATGTTGTTGGTCATAGTTGTTAGGAACAGTGGACATTATGTAACCAATTCATAGTTACCCGTTCTTTGACTTGCGCCAGTGTAAAGCTCTGTCACACGAGACCCCCACTTAACCGTCCGTCTAATGGGGTCGGACCGGGATTGATTGTCAAGTTTCTTACCATTATACCTATGTTCCAGCACATTTTTACAGTGTTTGGGAAATTTACCCAATTGACACAGGATTCTACTCCACGCCAATCAAAAGACGCATTGGATGACAAATAGACGTGAACTCTTGTATTCGATTGTTAACAAATTTTGAAGTACGTATGATGAAAGAGAGACTTCAGGGACAAGCCAGGCAATTGATAATCTTTAGTCGCATGCGCTTAGCTCTTGCGTAGTGCATATACAGTCAGTTCGAGTCGTGAGGGAAGGAGAAGGTGGTTCTA
Organism: Mya arenaria; assembly: GCF_026914265.1. Taxonomy (NCBI): domain Eukaryota; kingdom Metazoa; phylum Mollusca; class Bivalvia; order Myida; family Myidae; genus Mya; species Mya arenaria. The sequence goes on from NC_069124.1 coordinate 84,848,226, forward strand.
CATTGTTGTTTTTCCTTTGCAATACTGCTTTTGTTATTAATTGTATTTTTATTGGCAACAGGTATACACTTCAACTTCTCACGTGCCCTAAATAGCAATATCGATAATTTCAAGATGGTAAGGATTCGATCATGTTATTATTTCTTTTCAATCTGATTAAGTTGTATTTACAAGGACAACATAACTACTGGAATAGCAATGCCCTACATTAGGCATAAAAACAATACAGAAAAGCACGGATTACACAAGAGGATTTGACGGCACTTTCAAATTTGATGAAGAGTGCTTTCTGGCTATATTTTTGATCGTAAATAATTTGTTTTGAAGAGTGATGACGGTAAGTCCCACCAGGCTAATGTTGTAGTTTAAAAGCAAAAACGACGGAACTATAAACAAGATACAAGCTACATCGATTGATCGACATTATGAGCCACACATGCCAGTATTTATGTATGTTAACCATTTGACGCTTACAGCTATCATTTAATTTCAATCAGATTGTGAAGCAATGCATTCAACTGATCAAAGATCTGTCAAACATCAATATTTCTGCAACTACTCCGTTCCTGAATTTGAAAAAGAACTTTAATAAATCCCCATTAGAGCCTAGCTTACATAAATGTTGTGTTACGTTGGTAATTTGATTTGATAGATATATCATTGGCAACTAAAATAACTGGAAGATATAAACCAAGAATTTCTTTCATGTTAATGTAGTTTATATGTTTAATATTTGATATCGAGCAAGGTATTTGTACTGTGCAATTTCCATAGCAAAGTCCCAGAGGAGCTAACTTGAATATATGTAACACTACGTCCGCTTAATAATTGGAATGTATTGATATGTTGACGGGGGAGTAGACTAGAACTTCGTAAGAACACAGCTACGACTGATCCTACGTTGACGGGGAGTAAGTCTCATTAAGAATGAGCAAATAAAAGTAAAATAATGGATTGGTTGGTTCTAAAATAGAAAACAAGAACACCTTGTATACAATATCATTAAATTTTAAGTTAATTCACATTTGTGTATAGTGTGAGTGACTAAGAATGCTGAAGGCAAACGCATGTTATCAATTATAAAAAAAATAAGATAAAACTGTAAAAAATATAAACTTTTGGTTAACGGTTAGAACTGAAGAGAAGTTAATGTGAATATGATATGCGGATGTATTATAAAGAGTGACTATTCTATTTGATCTAAAGGTTAAGGGCGATATTTGAAACATCAAAGAGTGCTCTATTAATTAGCTGTGCAGAGAGACAAGCCAAGTAGCAGACATCCCTGTTGCGTTGTTGAAGACCATAAAAACCATGCTTCTAAAGAGCTTATGTCACAAAAACATGGAAACTGGTTTAAGATAATTTTAGATTGTAACACAGAAATCAAACATGAACACAACCGCAAACACAAGGATCAACGACCGAATATAGCCCAGCACGTATATGTATACATATAAGGTTTTGTTTTAATAGGGCGATTGCCATTTCAGTCGCTGTAAAATTCGCAAAATCTTGGGTTATCATGTTCGTTTTGAATCAATTGTAGTTTGTGATAAGACAATAACTTAGTAAGAAGCGCTTTAAGCTTATCATTCCGAGTTCAGTGGTTCGAGCCCCGCACCTGGATCATATTTTGTTTGCAGGAAACATGTTATTATGTTAAACCCATTTACATGTTTACGAGGGGTTACTGGAGTTGGTCCATTGCAGAGACACTGAACAGTGAGTTCTCATGCTGGTTTGGGGAAATATTCATATACTCATACAAGCAGCTATTTTCCGAGGGTATTTAGAAAAGCATGACCCCATTTTCGCAAGTAGGCACTTTATCTTATTGCGATACCTTTTATGAAATAGATCTTTACTTTTAGTTTCATTCTCCGGATATATAACATCGATGTTATAACAAACTTGTTTTAAATGCCATAACCTTGTGTCTCTAGACGAGGTATATGTTAAATTGATGGCAACTGGGTTTGTCCCTGTAGTAGCCGTTGTAGTATGTACACGTTCCAGTTGAACGCGGAATCTCTCATTATCTTATACTTCATTGAAACTCGCATAGTCACTCTCTTAATGTTTATGTATGTTCAATCGTTAACAATGAACACACACTTCATGCCTATAGAATACACTGTAAATTACTATGACAGCAGATTTCGGCTTTCGTATGACAAATTCTTTATTATTGTTATTTTGATAAAATGGAATTTCTGTGAGGCTACATAATACCAATTCTATTAAATATGTTTTTCGGTGATTTATTGAAATAAACAGCGGTGATTAATTTACTATTTGACACATATAGTTAAACAATATGTAATTGAACTGTTTGCTACCGTTTCCTGACAAGAAAAGAACGTAAATGCACACTGTGCTGGAAGGAAATATCAAAGACGTCTTTAAACTAACATTTGGCGCTAATATTTCAATTTAAATGATTTACAATCCCTCGTAAACGCTTACGGTAATGAGTTCACACGTAGCAAAGCCAGGCTAAAATAAACCTGTTTGTGCTGGCTCAGATATTGCCATTTTACAAATATCCTCTATATCCTTTAAAAAGGCGCACACTTTCATAAGCAATAAGCTTTAAAATAACTTTTCAATTTGGTCTTTGATATTATCATTTCGCAGTACTATACTACATCAACTAGTTTTTAAAAGAATGTATACTATATTTTACGTGAATATGTTTGAAAGTCTGTATACCTTTATTTATACAATTGAATTCATGTTACTTGTTTATTCCGCTACATTGAGCTACATATTAGTTAAATGTACATACCTTTTTATGTTGCTTTGACATATCTGTTAATGTTTTGAGATCTATTGCAGAAAGTTATACGTTCCCACACAATTTAACATCGCATTGACTTCAAGAACACTGCATCCATATGTACGATGAAGTTAGATATAGCGCTTCTCGTGTACGTATTGAGACATAGCCGTTATTGGAGACCTCGGTTCCATAGCAGGCGACACAGTCAGCAGGGGGAATTGTAGGAGGAACAGTTATAAATCCGAGTAAATGCATTCCTATGTTAAATTCCAATTGCTAGCGTGCTATGATATCAAAAACATTTAAAAAAATATATGCAAACCGAAATTAATTGCATTCATACGTATTTTAATACATTATACCTTCTTGCATGTTTGGACCAAACAGTTATTTATTTATAATACATTTTTGATAAATTTGGACTGATAATGTTCTGTCGTAAGTACATACTGAGAATGGCCTGTATTTACATGGTTCGTTTGTCTGCATGTATAGACTGAGAATGTCATGTCTTTACTTGGGTAGTTTGTCTGCATGTACAGACTGAGAATGGCCTGTATTTACTTGGGTAGTTTGTCTGCATGTACAGACTGAGAATGACATGTCTTTACTTGGGTAGTTTGTCTGCATGTATAGACTGAGAATGACATATCTTTACTTGGGTAGTTTGTCTTCATGTATAGACTGAGAATGACATGTCTTTACTTGGGTAGTTTGTCTGCATGTACAGACTGAGAATGTCATGTCTTTACTTGGGTAGTTTGTCTGCATGTACAGACTGAGAATGACATGTCTTTACTTGGGTAGTTTGTCTGCATATATAGACTGAGAATGTCATGTCTTTACTTGGGTAGTTTGTCTGCATGTATAGACTGAGAATGACATGTCTTTACTTGGGTAGTTTGTCTGCATGCACAGACTGAGAATGACATGTCTTTACTTGGGTAGTTTGTCTGCATGTATAGACTGAGAATGACATGTCTTTACTTGGGTAGTTTGTCTGCATGTACAGACTGAGAATGTTATGTCTTTACTTGGGTAGTTTGTCTGCATGTACAGACTGAGAATGACGTGTCTTTACTTGGGTAGTTTGTCTGCATGTATAGACTGAGAATGACATGTCTTTACTTGGGTAGTTTGTCTGCATGTATAGACTGAGAATGACATGTCTTTACTTGGGTGTTTGTCTGCATGTACAGACTGACAATGACTTGTCTTTACTTGGGTAGTTTGTCTGCATGTACAGACTGAGAATGACATGTCTTTACTTGGGTAGTTTGTCTGCATGTACAGACTGAGAATGACATGTCTTTACTTGGGTAGTTTGTCTGCATGTATAGACTGAGAATGTCATGTCTTTACTTGGGTAGTTTGTCGGCATGTATAGACTGAGAATGACATGTCTTTAATTGGGTAGTTTGTCTGCATGTATAGACTGAGAATGACTTGTCTTTACATTGTTCGTTTGTCTGCATGTATAGACTGAGAATGGCCTGTATTTACTTGGGTAGTTTGTCTGCATATACAATGGCCTGTCTTTACTTGGGTAGTTTGTCTGCATGTATAGACTGAGAATGGCCTGTCTTTAATTAGTTAGGTTGTATGCATGTACAGACTGATAATAACATGTCCTTACTGGGCTAGTTTAGTGACTGAGAATGTTATGTCGTTACTTGGTGATTTTGTTCCCCGTCAACTGAAGAGATACATCTTTTTTATGGCATGGTTGCCTGTCTGTCCGTTACAAATTTCTTTTGTGTATATATCCGAGATCATATTAGGAAGAGGAGTATTAACTATCCCGATAGGTGTAGAGTAATGGCCTTTGACTTAGATGATAAATACTAGAGCAACCGTCCGTCGCAAACTCTTGTTCCCGCGTATTTCCAAAAGTATGTTGACCAGAGTAATGACAATTTACAGGAACGTTAAGCAGCAAGTGTAGTTGTGCACCTGCAGTCTTGTGTTTGGCGGCAACGAGTAATGTAGAGTTCTTGCCATTGACTACGTTAAAAGTAGCCTAAAGAGCATGCAATCGTCCAAACGTCTCCAAACGTAGTTGAGCTACAGCCATAACAGTTTAAAAGAATTGTTTATCAGCATTTGGAACTGTTCAGATGGGGTTCTGTTTGTGGTGAAGTCCAGATACAGTACAGTTATGGCCGTATGTGCTTTGATCAAGATAATACTTTTATAATATTTTTGTCACAAATCTATCCATTCAAAATTATTTTAGTTAGATTCATAACTATACTTTTTAAGGAATGAATTTCAGGGTTGATGTCATTATCGGGGTATGAACGCAGTTGGTGTGGTTAAAGTGTGTGGAGTCCTAAGGACTCTACGCGAACTTTAGCCAGCTCAAATACAACTCCAAACATATTTTAGCTGCAGCCTTAAATATTTACAAGAATGTTATCAGCAGATATATAGCAGAGTTATGGGCCTAAACCTAGTCAAAATTATCATAAAGAGGTGTGAATTTTCTAATGAGCATATTCTGATGAAACCATGTTAATTAGTTATGCTTATGGTATATGCATTTCAAGTATTATTTAAAGCCATGTGACATTCTGTTTGAACAATTGTTCGGCAAAAAGAATAGAATAAGTATTTATTTTTCTTCTAGTTCGTCATCACATTATAAAATTTGAACATATTTATTTACAGAATATTCAGAAGGGTAAATTTTAGGTTGTTTAAGACCTGACAATGTGACTATATAATTATCAGAGTTATTTACGTTGTCTCTCTATTAATTTATTTGGTTAATAAAACGTAACATGATTTATAGGATGTTGTCTTTTAATTAAAGAAACATAACGCTCTACTTCGGGCCATATGACATTAGAATGACTGGCCATGCAGCCCCTGAAGGTACGTGTATATGTATATGTATATGGGTCGTATAAAGCGAAGTCGGGAACTGAATGGACGGTTATTACAATGTCATAAGGCCCGAACTGGTGTGTTCTATTTCTTATATTATACCAAACATTTTATATTACCATCTACTATTTTAAAGCGCTGTTGATGTGTTTTATTGAACAAAGCAAATAACGCACAAATAGTTCAACATTGCGACAATTTTTCGTAGTCAACACTTTTATGACGTCAGTGGTCAATCAAATATGTTAAGACTGCTTCAAACCGGCCAAAAATATGCTCTGAACCGCTGATATAAAATATTGATTTAACCCCCCCCCCCCAGCGATATACGACCGACCGACTTTATATAAGCAAAAAGGCACACATGTATGTAAGGTATAATATGAACACATATCCGTAACTTCCTAAATCAGACAACCTATGTAATATTCATACCTGAATCGATTTAGATAAGTTTAATTACCCGAGACAATCATTGCCAGCCTTATGTACAGGTTTAGCATAAACAAGTATCCATACAGACAAAAAGTATTTGCCAAAAAATGAATAAAATTATTAAAATATTTCAGTAATCATGTATACTTTTAAAAGCGCACTAAATTTGCTTGAGGTAAGAGTTACCACAATAAATGTATCTCATGCAAAATTAACGAAACAATCGCTAACAAATTAGTTTTACTATTTTCTTAAAGCTGAACATTGGCTAATGTATCAATAATTCACTTATAAGCCGCATAACGCGAATGTGAGCCATTGGACAGAACTATTCCAAATGTAAAAATTATCATTAATAAAAATCTAAAAAATAATTGGAGTTTTCGATGTGCTTTAAATATTTCCAAAATCTTTATTATGATAACCGCTCCTCCTCTCTATCTCTCTATATATAGTATCAAACCCGAAAGAAAAGGTAAGGAAAGAAAATTGAAACATTACACCAATGAAAGGGTTATGTGATGTTATGCAAAAAAATGTTTTTTTATTTGAGAGTCAAGAACACACAAGTCCGTTTTCTATTGTTTTTACTTTTATAATTTCTTCTTTAAACAGAACGCTTTAAGAACACTTAGTCTCTAAGGCAACGCGTTCCACCGCAGTTTTAGCCTACCTACCCCCGTCATCTTATCATTATTTAGGGCGTACATTTTGATTATACAGCGACGCAGATATGTGTTACATATGTTCAAGTTAGTATAATCTCCCGGGACTTTGTTATGGAAATTGCACAGTATAAATACTCGGTTGGATATTAAATATTAAACATAGACTGCATGACATGATATGATATGAATACGTGGTTTGGTTCAGAAACCAATAGCCCACTTTGGATAATGGTCAATAGGTAATTGTATTCAAGTTACGCACGACCGAATAAATGTTTAACCTCCCAGCAAACATTTTATATCGGCCCGACGTCGGGCCGATATGGAACACTTCATCGGCCCGACATCGGCATTTACATCGGGCCGATGTCGGATGTGCAACACGGCTCGATATCGGGCCGATGTCGGCATATTTTTAATAGCCGACATTTAGCCAGCATGATGCCGATATCCTTCCTATTTCGTCCCTATTCTTATTCAGATGGATTGCCATGCTCAATGACAACAGAACAAGATAGTTAAAACACAAGATTTTGTCTTGGTTTTTCTTCTGAGAGAAAAAATAATAATGCAGAGAAAATCAATCGTAAACCTACATGCATATTATATACTCGCAAATTACTACATAATAAAATAAGCTATTTCATCTTATAAATTTTTATTTTTATTATCATTGCTATAAATATTTAAACAATTGAATTATCACAGAATGTGGATAATACCCCTGAACAGTTTATCAAAATGTTCAAGTTAAAATACAAAAACATGCCATAATACACACAGGCTGTTACTGTATAAATAAACAAAATAAGACTTGAAATAAAAGTTATTTCATTGAACAATACTTAAGGTAACGCTACTGCATTAAACATTAAGCGTTTTTAACATAATATTGTTTTGTTTTTTCATCCCGGTGTTCCAAGGATGCACTCCGATATTTGCGTTTGCCTCATTTCCCTCCCACCATCTCTGTCCGATGCTGTCTTCATCCAGGCGGCATTTTTCGCTGCACCTCTGTTGTGAGAAACGACGGAATTTCACGACACCCTCTGGAATAATTGCATGTACTGTTAATACATAGGCGAGATAGGTCTTTTCCAGGATATGGGTATTTACATAATGAATTTTCAAGGAAAATGGTATTCTTAATTTTAATTGGGTTTTTGTTAAATGTGATTTTTTTTGTGTGTTGTTTGTATAAAATTTGCCTACATCCCTTTGCATATTTCTGGGGGGATTATATATTGAACTGTGCTTGAAACAAAGGTTAATAGCGGTATATACCTGTAGAGATGGTGCAACTGTTTGGGGATCTTATAGTAGCTGTTGTGATGCCTGCAGAACAGTCCTGCCATAGCCACTGTCACCTTCGAATGCCTTGGTGGTGTTGTCACTGACATTTATTCATCCTCATCTGATTAAACACGCTTCCTCTGTAATGCATCACATTTTGTTACAGTTACAAATGCATTAGTCGGTTATCCTGATCATTCTCCCCTTTAGGTAAATTTAAAGGTTGGTATAGTCAACCTGCTTTTCTTAAGTGTGAAATAGTCAAATACCCTAAATCACCTGCTTTTTATCAGTACTTTCGATCTTAATTCATATAACAGATGTATCATAAATTAACTTGCTTCACAAAAAATATACATATGCATCCTGACAGACTGATTGTAACTAACATATTATGAATATGAACACGTTCAATATAAATGGTAATGCACTAGTCAATCGTATCCACGGTCCCCAGATCCGGGGGTATACCGGGGATAGCCGGGGAAAAGGGCCGGGTGACTGCGGTGGTTTTGTCATAGCGTCAAATTTAGCGGGGATTTGGATTTGTAAAGACATACCTCCCCTATGATTGCCTTTATTCCTCTATTTCAGTGTCTCGATTTGCAGTTGTCCGCTCTCTGCAACTTTGATCGATCTTTCCACAATATACGATACTGTAAATTACAATGTCTCAATTATGATTCATAATTGATAACAAAATGTTCTTTTTAAATTTGTCTACAATGGAAGCAGATAAATTAATCGTTCAAACCCAACCAAATCATCAATGTAATACTTTGCTTTTGTGTGCACATGCTACCTAAATGTAGATTTTAATCAAACTCATAAAACAACAAACTTACAAAGAGAACTAGTCACGAAAATATGTTACACGAATTCCTTTTCAACATATTTACTCGAAATAAAAGTATTTATATCACTTTTGAGAATAAAACATTAGATTAACAGAATAGTACTATAATAATTCCTTATATTCATACGTTCAACAACGATTCAAAGATTACTTGCCATTGATCAATACCAAAAGTACGGCAAAAGTATGATTTGACTGGCATCATCTTTTTGAAATGGCACAAATACCGCAGTGAATATAAAACAAACTAATTTCGTTGATAAAAATCAAATAAACATGAACTGAATCTATTAATTACAGAATTAATTAAAAATAACCATATAAACTTAAATTGGTTTTATCATTTAATGATAATGAATTTAAATATTTATTAATCGCCAGGGGAATGAACTGCTAGTGAAAGTTGCAGCATATGCATTGCTCTCCCTTGAAGCAATACAGAGTATACATCGGGCCAATATCGGACCGATATCGCGATATTTATAAAATGTTTTTTTGTCCATAAAAAACAAAAGCTATTGTTTATGTTATAATGTTTAAACATTCAAATTAAAATCATATAGTATTATTACAAATACAATGTTTCAGTCAATAAGCCCATATCGGGCCTATGTCGGGCCGATATCGGCAAACACTGGCCGATATGCCGATATTCAGCCGACATCGGTCCGATATGGTCATGTTTGCTGGGCTATGCCTTAAGGTGGAGTTATTAAAGCCCTGTTCAAATTCAGGTACGGATTCGTTACAGAAATTTTGATGTTTTAGTAATATTTTATCAGTGGAATGCATTTGTTCCACAACTGATTGCAATTCACAATATAAGGGTAAGGCTTTAAGCATATCATGAGTTTTACCAGGATCGTTGATGTCCTTATACATTATCAATTCACCAAATAAAAAAAAAGGTTCGTGGCCGTCGGCCAAGAGGAGCAAAGAAAACAAAAGGAACGAGCCAGCAGCCATTTTTTCATCATAGACCTTGTTTAACAACACAGACAGATCACTCATACGTAAACATATATTTATCCATACATGATGAGGTCACCGCGTCGGAAAGATCAATGAGAGATTCAAAAGCAATATACCAGGCCCCAATTTCTCGAAACTTCTTAAAGTCCCTTATAATATTGATTAAGCTAATCTCACCATTTTTGTTGTTCTATAAAATGTGTTATATTTACCTCTTCAAGAATTTTTAGAAATTACGTAGGAATAATCTGTATGATTATCAGAATAAACCATTTTTCATTTATCAAAATCCAATTTCAGTATGTATTTTGGCTAATTGAAATAAGCGACTTAAGCCTGTTAAGCTTAAGAAGATTCGAGAAATTGGGGCCAGAGGATTAAAAACAGGCGAGCGCAACCGTGGACAAAACCTTACTGTCACACTATGGGCCCGTTTTCTACGAGTTGCGGCTAGTTTTTAACTCGCCTCATGTCGTATGAAGTCAAATAAATTTTAAACTGTTCTCGCCGTCCATAATGTTCTCATACAGACCTGGTCACTCTCACGTGCATCGTTTTAAGCACTATTATTTGTACAACTGCCCAATCACAAGTACTGAATTCGCCATATTCGGTACGAAGTCGTGTTCGTACCGTGCTCATTTTGAAACTTATTTGCCCCATGTCGAAGAAAGTCTGCAAACCCGCGTTGATCAGCTGCGAGTCATGACGAGTTCAATCCCACAGTATATTGGGGCATGTCGGGGAAAAATATCGTGACGTTGTGACAAGTTTTTTTTTTAAAGAAACATTTTAAGTTTCTAAACTGTAACATCTTATTTTACAAGTAATAATTATGATCACTGTTTCAAGTCTTTAAAGAATTAGACCTTATAATTATTGTGTATTGTAATGTAAAAAAATCTAGGCAATTTAGCCTAACAAAAAGAAATGTTGTCTTTGCATTGCAACCCACCAGTGACATAAATGAAGGTTCACGCGAGAGAAAATATCTTATCTGGTTTTGGCTTCTGTTTTTTCAAAGTGATTTCCATTACATTTTGTTTTATTAAATAGCTATGTGCTATTTCACTCAATCTTTTGTCATTTTGGACAATGTGGGTATTGTATTTCCATCACAATCGTTGATTTTACAGTTCGAATGGTGTTATGAATACAACAGCGGCTGCCTTCCACGCGGGGAAACAATCTCAAGTGTGCTCGAAATAGTGGAGAAATTAGTGTCCGCAATGAATATTTTATAACAAAGGACATTATTTACATCGGCCCATTAAATTGACGACAATCAGAGAACCATAATGTTTGTCTTTATTTATCAAATTGACATCCGTTTTGTGCAGTGTTTTAAACAAAAACATCTTTAAAAATGATAAGCGACATAGATGTGTTGTCATGGACACCAGAAATCTTGTTATGATATTCTTTTCATTTTACAAACCAATTTACAAACATTTTAATACCATAAATTTTGTCGTTTTTATGCGCGAACCCCGTGACGAACCCCGTGACGAACCCTCGTTTGGTGATAAATAAGGCCAAAAACACGATACTTGAAAAATGAACAACACATTTAATGTTCTCTATTTCATTATTTACAAACATGCAATATTTATTAGTTAGCCCTTAAGTTAAACTAACAATGAAACACAATGTAGGTGTGCAAACAGACGGGGTATTATATCGACGGTAAAAGAGTGGATGTACAGATAGACCATAACACTGAACATTCAATATTTTCAGTTCAGTAGTTTAAAGTTTATAATAAACCCAGTTCAATGGCACAGGGTCAACGACAAAGAACAGAAAAATAAACAATCACAAAACAAATAAAAGGCCGTATAAAGAAGGTTTTTTTTCGAATAGGAAACTAGACACAACAAACACTTTTCCTTTTTTTTGAATTGATAAAAAACTGTTACACCATGTCGAAATGGTCTGTTTTTTTGCTTTTTATGCGCTCTTTAAGAGTGTTTAACACAATCTTCTTAAAAGGATAGATCTGACCTTTTATATAAACTTTTTCATTAAATCTTCAGGAACCTGAAAAACATTTTGGACTCATACTGACAAATAAATTCCAACCCACATATCTGATCTTCCAAAATTGTGAACAATATATTTTTCATCAACAGAATGTACCTAATAATTTCCTTAAAAAACAATACCATTAACTTTTGTAGCTGACATCTTTTAATCTTGATAAACTGAACACAAGCGAATATGGTGATCCTATGTCGGCAATGATATATGAAAGCGTTGAAAGGCAGATTCAGTCACAACAAGCCTTATTTGACTTTTTCTGTTCACAAACAATACAATCCAAAAAGTATTTTGTATGGTCCCAAACTGGAACCTAAAAGAGCCTGTCATTACCAAAGAATATGTTATGAAAATGGATGTATTTAATACAATTAGCTAGTTACATAACAATTACTGATTAACCTATCTGTACTAGGATATATGAACTTTGCTTTCATCTCGCAAGTGTTTTGCTTGTGTCGAGTTAATTAAATGTAACCCGATATTGGTTGGGGACGTTTTGGCTATTTGTAGTAGATGAAGTAATACGTTTACACTCTGTTCGCGGTTGCCACGGCAGCCCCGTTTGCCCGAAACGTTTTGCGCCGTGGGGTTTTGACCATTTTTGTCTCCATATACAAGTTTTGTAAGGTTGTGCTAAGTTTCCTCACGTTTTATCAAGGTAACCGTAACAAGCCGTAGGGGCGACAAAGTGGTTCGTCCAAGGCGCACTTAGGTCCGGGCGCGGTCTACCAGGGATGCATGTACGTTGCGTCCCGGTCCGATACGTTCTGATGGGATCCCTCACATTGTTTTGAGTATCTCAACAGTTTTGTGTATTCTTGAATTTCATATATAAACAGAGGAGGCTAAATATCAAGATTATTTGTTATTCCTTCGTCAAAAATGGAAGATCTACAACGCCTGACGCTGCAGTATGTGGCTGCTATGGCCCACCAAGAAGTCTTCCAGCAACAACTTAACATCCACCAGATCATCAGAGGCCGATTTAGGGGGAGAAGAGGAGCCAGAGCACGTCGCATCTGGAGTAGACAATGGCGGCATCCCGAGAGACGGCGCCAATTTGGCATCTACGATTAGCTCATGGTTGAGCTCAGAAGGAAAGATCCTGGAACCTTCAAGAAATTCCTCTGCATGCCAACTGAAATGTATGATGAAATATTCGAGAGGGTCCGCCACCGCCTCTCGAAACAGCACACCTGGTACAGGGAGCCCTTGGATCCAGACCTCAAGTTAGCTGCCACTCTACGCCACCTGGTTTCTGATGCCAAGTACTCAGACATGCAGTACTCCTGAAGGGTCGCTGAGAATACACTTTCTGAAGTAGTTAGAGGAGTCTGGCATGCTATATTTGAGGAATATGTTGATGAGGTTATGACAGCCCCCTCCACACCTGAAGAATGGAAACAACTGGCTGATGGGTTCCTCAAGAAGTGGAACTTTCCAAGTTGTGTTGCTGCCATTGATGGCATAGCCATCAAAAAGCCTGCCAGCTCTGGTTCCTTATATTATTATTATAAGGGTTTCTACAGCATTATCTTACTGGCCCTTGTCGACTCAGACTACATGTCAAAACTTTGCAATTTTAATTAATTTGAACCATATCAAGGGGATGTGGGTCTTATGGTGTTGCAAAAAGTTCCTAATAAAGGGATTGAAGACAGAGCAATAATATACCCGACATTTTTTTGAATTATTGGGCTTAATAAGAGAAGTAAGTATACAAAGACAAGAAAATCTATATTCAAAAATTCTTTAAAAAACTTGCAGTCAATATACATACAATGGTACAAAAGCAACCAATACAGTGATCAATACAAAATCTCACTGACAAAGTCTCTTAGTGCTTCACTGACTACGTGGTGTGACGGCCCGTGAACTTAATGAAGCATCCGGGTCAGACAAAATAACTGGAGCAGATAGGGGACGGGTGGTAGCACAAAGACTACTATCCATGCTGTTTCCTTCTTGACCAAGGACATCTAGGTTCCTGATCATTGCGAGCATGTTGGTATCTTCCTGTGTGAAGTTATCTTGGAGTGCTGATGCGTTAACACCAGAGGACAATAGTGCCTGAGTAAGAGGGGAGGCCACGTTGGCCACAGGCGTCACAGGGACAGTATACAGTGGACGTTAATAACCCTGTGATAAGTACGCTTTCGGAAAGCTTCGGACGGATTCGGATGCATGCGCAAAGTGGCGCTTAAGTTCGCATGTTTGCGTTCGTAGTCGCTAATAAAAAGAACAAATATTGTTCGCGCGACCGAACTCATTTTAGCGAACAACAGTAACCGTTCGTCACACTTTGTAAATCATTCGCAACAGATAGTTCCCCTACGTTTACTTTTCGTTATATTTCAAATAATGTAACAAATTTTTAAACAGTTTCGGTCAAAATTCGCCAAAAATGACAAATTTACCCAATTCGCTAGACTGCGTTTAATGGATTCGCCTATGTGTGAGGAGGCTTTATGGCTTTGCGTCAGCCAGAAGGCCAGCATGAGTTGCAAACAGTTCACAAGGCAGGACGAAGGCCAAGAAGGCATTTCAGAGCTTGATTAATATAAACAGTTATTCGATATTACCTCGTCAAACTAAAAGTTCTCCTGCCTAGTGCGGCCTTTTTATCCACATTTCAAGACTGCGTGCACCGTGTCAGCCGTAGTAGAACTCAACGTTCCCTAACCCACCGGCCGGCAAAGCGTCACATATTGGAACGCACCGTAAATGAAACGTAACGAAACGGCTATCGTCCACCCTAGCTAGCCGTGAAAACCGTGACAAAACGATGCACAACGTGACAAAACTGGAAAGGAACTTCAGATGCCGAAGATTACATATGATTCCCGCCCACACGGACGATTTATAAGTTGTGTAACGGCCTATTACGTACTGTCACGTGTCATTGCGTTTACCCCGTTCTACTACGACCTACTACGTTTCTCATCCACACCGTGGCTGCCGTGGCCAAATTTTTGACAGTTTAAAATTCTGGCCAGGCATGCACGGCAATAACGGTCTGTCACGTTTGCATATCTCGTTCCCCCGCGCTAATCTCACGTTTATCCCGTTTTCTCCACGGTGGTCTGCAACGGGGCTGCCGTGGCCACCAGGAACAGCGTAAACGTAGCATAAGGCAACACATTTCCATTTTCTGCGTAATCATATATAAATACTTATTCCCTCGGTTCCTGATCAAGATTTATTGAAGATTCTCCGGCTTGCTTTAAAATTTTCATTAACGTTGCAATCTTATGAACGTATTTAATTAAAGTGGTCTTTGAATTCACACTATTCTAAACCGCATATGACCGGGGTCAAATATTTAGTATGAACATGAATGCACGTATATTGATAAACCATGAAGTATAAAGTTTAAAAAAATATTCGATACATCTCGCTCACAGAGAACGACCTCGCAAGTAGCGGATACAAGCGGAATATGTCCAGGGGACTTAACATAAAAAATGTGATATTTTAACCCTATTTCCCGTAATCTTTCTACATTCTTCGCATACATTGTACAAACTCAATTTACGTCAAATATCTAGTGAAAATACGAATGCACGTATAATAATTAGCAAACCTTAAAGTATAATTTTTAAAAAGGATGTGCAACATAATCTCGCATTTAGAGTTCGACTTCGTTCAAAGTTCTTAACCCCTATACCATAATCTTTCTACATTCTTCGCACACATTGTACGCACCCCATTTACGTCAAATATCTAGTATGAGCATGACTACATGGGTAATAATAGACATAAGTTTAAACAAAAAATAAAATAACAATAACTCTCGCAGTCAGATAACTTCGCAAGTGTCTGATACAAGCGGAAAACTGTCCAAGAGAGTTCGCGTACAACTTTGTAAAAATTAAGTCCCTTATAAGATTGGTTGTGCCCCTTGTAATGGCGACACGTTGTTTATAGTGTGCACGAGAAAACCGTTAAAAAATTAAAATGGGGGTTGATATATGTACTTATAGAGCCAGGATTGGTACGTTTTCGATGCCATTTAAGTCAAGGAGTATGGATGGATTAGTTGTCAGTGCAGGGACTTTAAGCATGAGTTTGATACTGTTTGTTGTGTTGTGTTCTCTCATGGTGCTCAGCGGAGATGTAAAGGTCAACCCGGGTTAGAGACAGCTTGCATTCGCAAAGGTTACGGCTTCACCCCCGCGAGACCCCTCGCCAAAAGGTAAGGCCGAAAAGACATCGAATAATCCAGCAACGTGTAGTGCGGACGTACTAGCTTATTTACAAGATTTGAGGTCAGAGGTCAGAACTGACCTAGCGGCTATAAATGGTAAAATTGACGATGTAAACACATCTTTAAATAAATTGAAGCAGGAAAATGAGCAGTTGAAGACTGAGAATAGCTTGCTATGGAGGGAAATTGGGTCTATCAAGTCAAAATAGATAAACTAGAATCTCATTCTCGGATTTAAGATTTTTTGTTCACAATGTACGAAACTTCATTTACAACATCATTAACATATGACATTTATGGTATAAGGAGAAATAGACACACTTGCACATATTATTCCTTTATATAAAGCTCATATGTAATGACTAGAAAAAAATGAAATCCGTTAATTTCTACTGACATTACATCAATGACAAAATTTAACAAAACATGTTTTCATTTGACCAATATATGTATGTTTTCCAGTCATCACATGTTATTTCCTCTTTCCAACTACATTTATTTCTAAACTCAAGGACATTTTTTTTTTAACAAAGTGAACAGATACACTTAAAGGGCTCACCACTGTGGAATCATTTTGCTTTCAGAAAACAACAGTTATCCACGGTTACCTGAACACAGCCCATATTAAAAACTGACTTAAACTTGTCTAACAATGCATATTAATGTCATTTGCTCCCAAGTTCAAGGTCAAAGATTCCAGAGTCACTATGTTGAGTTGAGTTGAGTTGAACTATGATCATGAAAATACTTATCAGTTGGCTGGAGTATGGTTCTCTAATAACGATCTCTCGCAAAACGGCGATAAAGAAACCTCCGAACAACTCGTACTCTCACCGGTAGTACCCCTTGCGTCCGCAACCGAAGCGATTGACATAAAACTTGGCTTCACATGGATTGTAGGATCGAAACCATTACTGTCTTTCCATTCCAATGACCAAGGATGTGGGTGGACTGGGGAAAGGGGCGGGATCGGCGAATTAGCCCTGACCGGAAGTCGCTAAAATAACATATACTGTTGGTGGTGGACAATCACGTCGAGTAAGAGACATATAACTGTTTTATTTATCAGACTTAGGTTTTTTAATAGCCTGAACTCGGCCTTGTGAATTGTCTTTACATCAACACTGTCTGAGCTGTCTGGAATTTAATACCATTTGACAGTGGCTCAGCCCCCGAGGGAAGAATCTGCTAAACACACAGCGTTTATTTCTGTGATTAAATCTCTTTACAAATTATTATGCTTTCACTTTGGCCTTGTCCAGTAATAACAAACAACAATTGATTAACAAAGAGAAGAAATATCGTAATTCACAACAATCATATTGAGTACGACACGAAATTGAAGGTTTCTCCACAATGTTCCTATTTTTCAAAAATGCTGTCATACGACTTTCTAAATGTCAAAATACTGTCTAGACAGACCAAATGCATGAACATGTCTTCCTTACCCCCGAGGGCCCAACTTGTTCTCCAACACGTGGCGGCTGGGCTCCTACTTTCAGTATGCCGCCGCGACCATGTTCCGACTCATTTCGCAAGACACGCAATTGCCAGCAAACATAGACAAGCATTTGAAGTGAACAAAACAATTATTCCAATTTCATTGGTCATAAATGAGTGGTTACTAAATAATTAAAACACGCAATTATTTTAAAATATCGATGTTTACTGCACCTTGCTTGCTAGTCGAATAATTTGCAATAGCAGCATATCACCAAATACTGGCAATTGTCACAAGGAAAATGTAAAACGTATGTAACCCAAAGTACCGTATCAAATAAAAACGTAAATCCGTAATTAACATTGTCAATTCCGATAATAAAAACATAAGTATTCAAAAGAAAAGAGTCACACTTTCAGCGCATTATTTTTGAGAGCTGTGTTTGTGTGCATGCGTGCGGGGTGTGTGCATGTGTGTGTGCGTGTGTGCGTGCGCGTATGTGCGTGCGTGCGTACATGCGTGTGGGGGTAGTTTTAGACTGGTATAACCCTAGTTGTTTTATAGTTATCGTCTCCGCTGTTTTAAAAGAAAAATTAAAAGAAAAATTAATATATATATATATATATATATATATATATATATATATATATATATATATATATATATATATATATATATATATATATATTGTTACACCACCTTTGAAGAGCAAAACGTGTGTAACTTTTGAGAAAGATAATTAACTATTGTATACATAGACTCTTATTTGCACTTAAATATACATGTATATCAGTAGCGCTGACTGTACGGACATAAGTATATATTAGTGGAATTCAAATACTTAACAGAAAGCGCAAATCCCATGGACAGTTAAAAGAAACTGTTTGTGTATGGTTCTGAATAATTCAGTTGTCACGCTTACTCTCGTATCAGAGTAATCTTTTCCAGGCAAGAAAGGCAACATTGCTCTTGTCGATTCAATAACACTCCAACGATTTAGTTTCCCTTTAAACTGATCTGTCCTCTCCCATTGCTTTTAGCGACGCGTAAAGCCTTTTATGTTGATTAAGCTTGACTGGGACTTAATTCTCTTGAGGGCACTTTACCATATTATTATACACGTTCGAACGCAAAGTTTTTATTATCAGTTATCTAAATACATGTAGTGGAAAACAAATGGACTATTTACAGAACAGGACAGTTCATGTATTATCTTCCGCTCATCGTTTTTATAATAATATAAACACATTGCGTGGCAATAGCAGTCATATGTGAGAGGACAAAAACATATGTCGAATCGAGTACAAGGAATCTAATTGCACACAAGAAATTTAAACAATAGTAAATATATTATTTTCATAACATAATAACCTAATTTAAAGGTATGTTTGCAATACAAGATTAGTTTCCTTAAAAATAAAGAACTATAAAGGTTAAATTATTCTTTAAATTTGAATAAACTTGGTCGTACATATTGCAATTCATATTTGTAACGTTTTCATATGTCTTTATGTATTGGGCAAATCAAAACAAAGTGTTATTCATCTTCCACATCATCTAAGTACATCCAAGGCATTTACACTCATTTTGTCAACAATTACATATATAGCTACCTGTTTCAATACCAGTAAAGGTATATCGTGGGGTGGAGCAATGTTCCCAGCTAGCATGGATGTATAACTGATAATGCCACAAATATCGGCCCGATATCGGTTAAAAATCGGCCTGACATCGGTGCGCCTTAAATTTAAAATTAAGCTGGACCAACATACTTTGCCGTTTTCCGTTCGACAGTAATTGTTGTCGAGAATAATATCGACCCAACATCGTTTGATATCCGCGGTCCACATTGTTTTTGCAACACGGCGCGACATCGATCCAACAACGGGTAATAAAATAAAAATATCGTCTTTCAAGTTCTAATTATGTAATGCTGAACAAACAAACAAATGATCTCTGACTGATATGTAACCGATATATCAATATCCAATATATGTCGGGCCGATGATATTTAAATGTTAAAGTCTAGACACTGCTTTTCACGAATCATATGCTTAATATTGCGGTAAAGCAGAGGAAAATGCATATATGACTGCAAAAATAAATAGGATACCGATGTGACAGTGCAGCATTAAACACCAATGTCGGACCAACGTGAAGTTGATATTAGTCAGATATCGCTAGGATAGATAGTTCGTTAAGCTACCCTTAGAGTTAACCAAGTATACCTGCCGCTAAGACAAGCAAAACTAGAGGTATCACTGGATATGATTAATACCCTCACCACACCACCTTCTTGTAATAAGAATATCACTGGGTGTGATGTATGCTCCTTTAATGCCCTACGTTGGCGAGAAGGCATCAACTAAGTTAAGAGTCTAACTATATAGAACTGATGACTATAACATCTGTGAAATAAATTTCTTTTAGTTGCCAAAATCATAGCACAGATTCTAATGAAGTTTGCCAAACACTTTTTTTTCTTTTGTACAATTGATGTCAATACCTCAAACAAATTTCAACTTACGGAGGGAAGTAAAAATATAGTATAACAAGAGCAATCACAATGGGCAATAACTAAAAAAACTGCACCCAGAGTTATGGTTCCCGTGTACTGCAGTTGTCCTGAATGAGATGTATCTGTATATTAAGTTTGAAGTCAATACCTGAAGGAAATTGCGAGTAATGAAAACAATAAGTATGAAAAATAAAAAAGGGTAATAACTCAAAAAAATATATATACATTTGTATATAAATTTTGAAGTAAATACCACAAAGACTTTTCAAGTTATGCTTTTGACAAAAGTAAGTATGAAATTAACGAAGGGCAATAACTCAAAAGACTTTTTAAGTTTAGCTCCATGAAAGATTGCCCGCTGGAGAGATTATAAAATTGTAAGTATAAAAACAATCAAAGCGCAGTTGTTCGAAAAATATTATACACAAAATAATGTTTGTTTTGCACAGCTGTAATCAGTAGTCAATATGTTTATGAAGTTTGCGTCAAATGGGGAAAAGTAAACTTGTCCCTGTGTCCCGGGACGGTTTAACGGACGGGCGGTCGCAAGGGCGGACGTTCCAACATATGGGCCGTTCTTGGGAACTTTCCCATTACTTCTCATTCTACTTTAACCCAAAATCACTCTACGCTCTGAAATTTCTCTTTTCGGAACTGAGTGAAAAAGGTGAAACTCTAAATTGTGAAGAAGTCTGTCTATTGGGATACATGTGTATAATTTGAAGTTGACAGGTGTGTATGGATAACTTTTAGATTGTAAGAGATCAATATTTAGTTATAACACACTTCTTTTATAATTATCTTCTAAATAAAATATTTATTGTCCGTAAATAAATAAAACACCGACATAAAACATATTTTACAAACAAAAATGAAAGTCAGATGGCAGATGGCTATATAACGAGAATCAACAAAGTTATTCGCTATCCATACAATGTGACTGGTCGCCGATCAGACTCAGTGATTATTTCCCCTTTTCAAGTCAAAGCATCGTGCTTGTAAATCGTTAGACATTCACTCGCATACCTCATGTACCTGTCTCAAGTAAATCGCTAAGCGCTAGTTCTGATACAGAAAACTCGAGTATGCCATTCCTGTATGCATATGTAAAGTTACTCCCCTTGTTACCATATACACTGTAACTATCTGACTAATAGACCACGCTCACTCTAATCCAACCAATCGGCATTCGCTATTTCATTGCTCCATTTCTCATGTTCACGTTGTACCTTCAGAAGTATATATACAACTCCTAAAACACGATTTCCTCGAGGCAAAATGGATCACATTTGATGAAGTTAAGCATGCAACTGTTATAGGCCAAGAAAAATAATCTGTAATTTATCAGGCATCTATTTTTAGAACTCCTTTCATTGTCGAATAATAATCATTAAATATACTTCAATAGCAAACGGAAACACTCTTTCATACTGGAACAAAAACTAAAATGCGATATAAAGAAGCGAATTCAGAGGAACCAGAGTAGCTAAACATGATTTTAGTTGGTCTTTCCACTTTTTAAGTCGCTTAAAATTAGTTGTTACCACTTGAGGTTTAGTTACGTATTCAAAAAAGGTTCAATGCTATATACTTTAATCAAGATTTACATTATAGTTCGTACAGGTCACATTCCTCAGTTGTATTGATTTATTTATAAGTTGATAATGTAAACTTTAGACAGTTTTTCAGGTTTTATGGTTTGACCGTTCATCAGTAGGTATCTGTTTCATACAGAAAGTTCAAGGATGGCGTTCTCAGCCACGAATGTGGTGTATCGTCCGATGTATAAATATCAAGTCAACTGTATCACCAAGAGACCCCCCTCCCACTGCACAAACCACTGTGCCAAATTTAATAAAAACACTGACTTGTGCATGATGCTGTTCTCATTTTAGATATTTTTGACTTATTTTTATTAGCAGGCACTAGCGTTGGTAACTAGTTCAGTGGCGATATTTATACATCCAAACAACAGTTAATAATACTGAAATAACTTTACATATTTTCCCACAAGTTACAAATCAGACTTAAAGTGCATTTATTTGTAAGGCCATACCATGAACAAACATGAACCCTTTTTGATGTAAAAAAAAATAAAAAATACGTTTCATGTCGATCTCAATATCAATTATATTTATGCAGAAAATAATATTCAATTTAGTTTTTCGACTACCTTTTTCAAAACCATTTTTTGGACTCTTAACGGAATTCCGATACAGCAATTTCAGTTCTGGCAAATAAGTTAAAATCCCTGCCTTGCAATGTGTATGGTAAACATAAATCATCTAACCATAGAAAATTGAGTGATTGAGCTAAACCCAAATACGCATTGTCTGTGGTATACAAAAGTAAATGGTATTTGGATTGTATGAGTCGTATTATTGAAGAACAAGAACCAAACCTCCTCGCTTTAGTTCATGTGGTCTAAGTCGGATAGACAACGAGTGGACGTATCTATGACAAATATACCCTCGCTACGCTCGGGTATATATGTCATAGATACGTCCACTCGTTGTCTATCCTATACTTAGAACAGCGAAATGCTAAGCTTACTGAAATATGCAGACATTAGGCGAGTACGCACCTGCTATCGGCCTTATATGTATGGAACATTTTCCATATTCCCCCTTAATTGTCCCTTATTTCAATCACTTGTATGGACGTTTCAACTCATGTTTACCTTCATTCGGATTATGATAAAAGTAACGATTCGCATTTAAACCTATTCAGCCGCATCATAATTCTTCAATACGAGCATCCGAAACAAAATTGCGAATATTTGGAAAAAAGATATAGCAACTTAACCCTTATCTCACCCAACAAAAATCATATCGACTGTTTCATTCCCACCTTTTGGGGCGTTCTGCAAACATGTATTTCGTTGCTACTGAACATCACGTTTTAGTGTCAGTGTGACGTCTGTATGTACGTTTGTGGTGCCGTATGGGGGCCATTAAAAGTCGTAAAAAGTACGCACATGCTATCATGTTATTATTTCCATCCTTACAGAGAATGAGTCCTTAGATTTTGATATATCGCCCTACTGATAAAACGTTTGATGCGTGCATGGTCTGTTTGTTTTGTTAGTGGCTCTCGGGGCCTGACTTTGTATCTAAAACAAGGTTTATATTTGAGTTATTTTGACTTCTGCGCTCGTCCCTTCAGTTTTCATTGTATTGACGTGCCCTGGGTACATCTGGAAAGTGTCGTGAATGTTCTTTCCTTTAAATGGCTTTATTCGTATTGATTAATGGTTACAATTTGCGAGCATGCGTGATTTCGCTGATTGTTGCGCTGCATCTCTATTAATACAAATAGACTGGCTTTAAAATTGCCTTGTAGCATAATAAATTAATGGCGAACTGGTCATGTTCTTTATTTTTGTAGTAATCCTCATTAACTTCATACTTGGCATCGTCAAATTAATTGTCTCTGGTTTAAAATTTCATGGTTTACCGCAACTTCACAATCAGTGCTACTAAAGGTTTTATTGCAAATTCCCCTTTTCATTACAAATATGTGTTTCTAAGATAATAACAAGATGATTGTTTATTGCGTTATGCAAAGGTGCATACATTTGTGAAATAAACTGGTTCATGTTTTGTTCAGGTTTAAACTTACAAACTTGATAAATGTAAATTCGTCTGACATTGATTCTAAGAAGTAGCCTCATGGTGTTAAGGTTTTGGCAGTTCTAAGGTATATGCATAGTTTAATAAAGTCGTTTGATGCTTAGAAAAAAGGCACGATGTGAGAGGTGAGCTAACAACAAGGCTATCGTTGTTGACGAAGAGACCCCTATCAACACATTGGTAACTGCAATACTTACTGGCAAAAGCGTCCTTGGACGGAAATACAGACACATCATTCAAAACGGTGCCCTAAATAAACTTTCTGTTCAACGAATACAGAAACATGATTCAGAATAGTGCCTTTCGAGTACTTAGAATTACAGGCATCGCGGGGATGTAGTCTTCTACTCGCAAAGATTCACCAGAACGCAGATTCTTTAAGTCGAGTCTTCTAGCCCTTGACATGCACTTCTACTCCAACAGTTCGATAACATAATACTTTAAAGACAGTTTGCTGAACGTACAAAAGACAAACTGTCTTCCATTGTAAACATAATAGGAACGCCTGGAATCTGATGCTTCGAGCTAAATATGACGCTATGACAAGTATTATCTGTCTTTCAAACCTTAAGTTACCCTAAAATCAACGCAAGAACGTATCACTTTTTTCATTAAATTCAAAACATGTTTAGATCATGTGCAGAAAAGAAACTCCAAACGTAAGTTAACGAAATAGCTCATACAGTTTATTAAGTTATTTTAAGTTAAAAATAAACTAGTTGATGGAAATTCCGGACATTTTTCACCCACCCTTTAAATATTTAATTAGAATTATTTCCCCACAATAACCAATGTTACAAAATCAAGCGCAGGATAACCACATAGGGATAAGGTATGTGTACACAAAAACGCATTCAGTACCTCAAGAGAGAAAGGGACGTGAACTATATTCACTTGCTGTAAATACTGGAGAAGGAGGGGTTGGGGAGGAAGGGGAGGAGGAGAAGGTTGGAGGCGGAGAAGAATGTTGGCGATCTTCATCAGACACGAACATCATTTATGTCGTTATATATCCTCTAAAACTTTCGTCTTGCAATCCCTTGCCTCTCATCAATGTAGCTGAAATGTCACGATCACGTTTCCATTGTACACATGCATAATAAGTTCCGCTTGATTTTCTGTAAAATTAAACTTTCCAAGCGCATGCGCGTACGCAATATGCACAGCGATATATGGAAAATAGACTTTTACCCTATGACGTTGGCTCTTTTGCCAAAATTGATATCCAGAGAATTAGAACACGGAAAATTTGAAAAAATCCTCGACCGTAAGAAAAATCACAACTATGTACAAAAAACAAATACAATTACGCAACTGAAGATTTAGAGAACACTAGACTTCCAATTGACCACCAATATGTTCGCACACCACCTTTAAACTTTATTTATCAGAACAGGCAATGTACTCTGTAATTGAATATACCAATAAAGCTTTGACTTCACTTAATAGTTTTATTAGGCATATCTTATATGTTAACTTAATTTTATGTTTGTTGTTGAAAGCATTTCTAGTACTTATGCTCATACAGTTTATTGACATGCAAGAATCATCCACATGTTTTGTTTTTAATTGGCAACATGGTGATATTTGCGTGCCAATTTATAATTAAAAAATTGTTTTCATATTCACAACGTCGATCTAATCTGATCCGCATCAAAGTAGTAGCCTGGATTTCATTACCTGCAAAAAACACACGATTTTATTCACTTCTACTTTTCTTCCGTTTCAGGCAAGTGAATTATAGGTAGTGTATTCTTCACCACCTGTCTTAAACAAGCAACTAACAAAGCCTAGAATCAAGTACAGTCTGATTGCTGCTAATCAGAAATTCATATATCAACATAATGCCAAAATAAGTGGTATTTACGTTTACATGTATGATAATACTTTCGTGCTTCTTAACATTGGTCATTATAAAGAGGCACGAAAGTATGATCATACATGTAAACGTTAATACCAAGCGGGTTTCCGGAAACACTATTCTACCATTGATAATATATTTGTTCTGCATATGTTGGCTGAGTACCTTAAATTCAAAAAAGAAGAAATTATTCTGCGCTATTGTTGATTTCCAAAAAGATTTTGACTCGGTGTGGAGAATAGGCTTATGGTCTAAATTGGTAAAATACAGTTTATCCGGAAACTTCTTGAATGTAATAAAAAATATGTATAGTTCGATTAAGTCATGTGTATCGTTAGACGGTAAATATTCGAACTTGTTTGCATGTAACAGAGGACTTCGCCTAGGAGAAAATTTATCTCCGTTACTGTTCTCGCTTTATCTTTATGATTTAGAACACTATATGGTAGCAAGAAATGTCAAAAGTTTACTGGTAAACGATGTGAACTTAGATATGTTTATTAGATTGCTTGTTTTATTATATGCCGATGACACAGTGGTGTTTGCCACCTCTGAGGATGACCTTAAATCTGTACTCAAGACATTCTATTCTTATTGCTGTCAGTGGAACCTAAATATTAATTTTGATAAGACAAAAAATATGGTATTTGGCGATAAAATGAAACGGAATAGAGATATTAAAATTAATGATTGTACAATAGAAGTCGTTGATCATTTCAAATATCTAGGAGTTTTGTTCTCGAAAAACAGACATTTTGCATTAGCTAAGAAACATGTAACAGAGCAAGCTCGTAAAGCAATGTTTAGTTTATATAGAAAAATTAGGAATTTAGACCTCTCCATTGACTGCCAACTTAAATTATTTTACCACACCATTGTACCAATTTTGACATATGGTTGTGAGATCTTGGGCTATGGTGACTTGTCACTTATTGAAACGGTACACACTGATTTTCTAAAACATTTTCTCGGAGTTAAAAAGAGCACGCCTCATGTCATGTTATATGGTGATCATGGTCGCTATCCATTGTCGATTTTAATGAAAAAAAAACGTATGGTTGGATTTTGGCATAATTTAGTTACATCGACTGAAGGCAAACTGTTTACAAAGCTTTATAAAATAGTATATACCCATTTAAATGACAATGATACTCATTTCAAGTGGATGCATCATGTTAAACATATTTTTGACAAATGTGGAATAAGTTATGTATGGAATAATCAATATTTTAATGGTACAAAACAACTGCTATTAACTAGAATCAATCGAACACTGTCTGATCAATATATACAGAGTCGGACATCTGATGTTAATTCCTTCTCCAAATGTTTGAATTATAGAATGTTTAAGAGTACGTTTGGCTATGGAAGCTATTTTGACAATGTTCCTGATTTCTATTTGCAATATTTGATAAGATTTCGAATGTGTAATCATCACCTCCCTATTGAAAAGGGGCGATGGTTTAATATTGAACGTAATAATAGGAAATGTCATCTTTGTCAATCAAACGATGTCGGTGACGAATTTCATTATCTTTTTAAATGTGCTCACTTTGTTGATGCAAGAAAACGACTACTACCGCATATTAAAGGTGATAACTGTAACACAATTATGTATAAAAAATTGATGAATGAAACAGATGAAAAGAAATTGATAGATTTAGCGAAGTTTCTTAAGATTATACTGGATTAATTCATTAATACACCAGGCTAATTAGCGCTTACCTCAATTTTTTACTATAAATTGTTACAAATTAATATGAATATATTTATTATATTTGTCATAGTTGACTCCAGAAGATAGAAAATAGCATTCTTCTTCTTTTTCTTAGTACTTACACAGCTTGACCGATTTAATTTGTGTATGTTTATTTGTTGTAAACCTCGATACACAATAAAGTATGCATGGAACGCTGGTACTGTCTTTCGTAGTCCTTAAACTGTAATGTATTTATGTATCATGCTTGTTTTTATTACATTACGTACTTAATGCTTTACATGTTGTGCAAATACATTTATGTTATGTCAGAATATCGTTATATGTTGTGGTTCTCTACTTATATACATAGTTTTATTATGTTATGCGGATATATCTTTATTCGGTGTAGACATTTTATAACGTTACGTTCAACTTTTAATCCGTATGTTTATACACTTAGTCTAATATATTGTGTGCACACTTTATTTTATGATGTCCATACTTGATTATATAGTTTAGTTGCTTATATTTTTTTTCTGTCGTGACGGTATTTGATCTTGGGCAAACGCTGTTATAAAGCGGTATCTTTTTTATATCTTGCGCAAACTTTGTTATATTGGTAACTTAAGTGCACAGCAAACGCATCAACGCTGGATGTAGGTTGGATTTAGGGCGTGACGTCCGCGACTTAAAAAAATAGAGGGTCTTTGTTGATTTCAGTGTAAGACCGTTTTTTATTTCACGAGTGCATAGAAAAACATATTTTTTACGAGTGGCGAAGTGGCGAGGCCACTTTCAGTCTGCACAATGTATAAATAGTATACTTTAATGAAGCTGAGGAGGAAGGGCGCATGCAAACCCAACCAGAATTCGTGACATTTTGATGTCACGCTGTTATTTAACTTTAATGTACACATAGTACAGACAAAATAATAATATTATTAGGCAAATTAAGTAGAATGTATTTCACGGAATCATTTTCAAAAGCAAAAACGCTCTATAGAATATATGTTCACCTGTTAAATAAAACTGATTCTAAACATTCCTTAATTAGGTCCTATTTGTTTTTATGTGGTAACATGATTTTCGGGAAATACCATACATTTGATCTCGCAAATGTAAAGTTTATTTTGAATGATTAGAAATCAAACAGGTAACACATGTTGAATATATTAATTAGTTTTGTTTATTTAAATTATGTGCAACCTTTTCATTGTTGTTCAACAAAATAATCAATGTGATTCCGAGATTAGAATAAAGCGTCATTTGTTTACCGAATCTCGTGCTGGAATTCGAAGGCAATATTGACACATTGGTAATTGACTCCAAATTAAAGGCTGAGTAAGTATATGATATATCTCACTTATTTATGTTAACGTGTCATTTTTATTGGATCATCGAAAGCAGTTGACACTGATTGAGGTTGGCTAGGGGGTTATGCCACAGTTTTTTGCAGCAAACAGACCTAAATGTTTATAAAATATATATTAAGAACAGGTGACAGCTTATGCTTATGCCTGATCTTGTCAAAAGTACATATAAATGCTTTCTATTTAACATCTAAATAGTTGGAGAGTCCTCTTTGAATGCACCTGACCTTTTTACAGTTACACACTTGTACTCACATAATTTTATGTCTTTAAGTTGTTTTGTGTTGTTTTTGTGCAAATATCTTTTTGCATTATGTCATAACTAGTTTGGTATATAGGTTATGATTCATTTTCGTTTTTGTATCTAATATTAGCATAAATCATATGTTTATTCTATCACGAATTGCAACAGTATCATTACGTACGTATATGATATAATTGATTCACTTGTGTTAATGCACAATAATGTTAATGTTAATGATTTCATTCAAACTAATAAGCATCAAAACTCCTGCTTGTGTTTTATTAATCGTTAAGGCCACAACAAGGTCATCATTTGTTCGTCGGATTCGCCGCAACCAAAAAAAAACACGAATGAAAAATAATTGTTTACGCCCGCACATATTTATTGGCTACAAGGAAATTATTTTTCTTACTTCTGTATGGTCGCCAATATTCTGAATTTCCTTTTCCTATAATCTAAACATGGAACGTCAACTTCGCATTTGTAGGTATTTCTATGCCAGACATTCTTCACGAGCAAACTTTCCGAGACTATCTGTCCTCGTTTTCGGACAAAATTCGATCCGGTAACCGCAAAATAGCTGATATTTCTTTACAGTCTTTTTGCCGGGATTTTTTGCAGGACGCATTGATGTTATTTTTTTCCCGGTAATTTACTTTCCGTTTTCCTAGTGTAAAATACACGTTTTACGTGAAATGCAAAATACACGTTTTGCGTGAAAATTAGTGTCATAGA
This sequence comes from Mya arenaria, assembly GCF_026914265.1. Taxonomy (NCBI): domain Eukaryota; kingdom Metazoa; phylum Mollusca; class Bivalvia; order Myida; family Myidae; genus Mya; species Mya arenaria. The sequence goes on from NC_069124.1 coordinate 84,877,874, forward strand.
CAATGGATTATAGTCTTCAGTTAACAACAGCAGTTTCACAGCATCGACGGAAATAGACATTGCCTGATGTACGTGTTTGGAACGTTTTCTGCACTTACTCTAAGACTATACAATGTGCGTGGTATTGTCCTGCACTTATTCCCATACAATAATAGGGAAACAAACTTGGTGCGTCTCCAGCACTAACACCAACACCGACCCTACATGGGGTACGTGCCTGGTATATTCCCTGCACTTACACACAGACCTTACAAGGGGTACATATGTGGTTCGTCTCCTGAACTAGCACCCAGACCGTACAATGGGATCTTGCGTGGTATATGTCCTGCACTATCAGCATTACCTGAGGTACCAACGTGGTACATGTCGTGCACTTACACCCAGACCACAAAAGGGTAACGTGCCAGGTATGTCTCCTTCACGTACACCCGTACCTTTCCTTGTGACCGTGCGTAGTATGTGTCCTACATAAACACAAAGACCACAAAAGGGGAACTTGCGTGGTATATCTCCTGCACTAACACCCAGACCTTACAAGGGGTACACGTGTGGAATATGTCCTGAACTTACACCATGACCTTAATAGGGGTACATACGTGGTAAATTTCCTGCTCTAACACCCAGACCCTAGGAAGAGGAACGAACGTGGTACTAAGTATGTGTCCGGCACTAACAGCCAGACCTTACAGGGGAGCATGCCTGGTTTTTGTTCTGCACTAACACAAGACCTTACCTACATACGTGGCATGTGTCCTGCACTAACAAACAGACCATTCAAGAGAATGTGTGTGGTATGTGTGCTAAACTAACACCTAGACCTTACAATGGGAACCCTAGTGTCCTGCACTAACACCTAGACCTTTCAAGAGAATGTGTGTGGTATGTGTGCTAAACTAACACCTAGACCTTACAATGGGAACCCTAGTGTCCTGCACTAACACCTAGACCTTTCAAGAGAATGTGTGTGGTATGTGTGCTAAACTAACACCTAGACCTTACAATGGGAACCCTAGTGTCCTGCACTAACACCCAGACCTTACAATGGAAAGCCTAGTGTCTTGCACTAACACCTAGACCTTACGATGGGAACCCTAGTGTCCTGCACTAACACCTAGACCTTACAATGGGAACCCTAGTGTCCTGCACTAACACCTAGACCTTACAATGGGAACCCTAGTGTCCTGCACTAACACCTAGACTTTACAATGGGAACCCTAGTGTCCTGCACTAACACCTAGACCTTTCAAGGGAACGTGTGTCCTGCACTAACACCCAGACCTTACAATGGGAACCCTAGTGTCCTGCACTAACACCTAGACCTTACAATGGGAACCCTAGTGTCCTGCACTAACACCTAGACCTTACAATGGGAACCCTAGTGTCCTGCACAAACACCTAGACCTTACAATGGGAACCCTAGTGTCCTGCACTAACACCTAGACCTTACAATGGGAACCCTAGTGTCCTGCACTAACACCTAGACCTTTCAAGGGAACGTGTGTGGTATGTGTACTAAACTAACACCTAGACCTTACAATGGGAACCCTAGTGTCCTGCACAAACACCTAGACCTTACAATGGGAACCCTAGTGTCCTGCACTTACACCTAGACCTTACAATGGGAACCCTAGTGTTCTGCATTAACACCCAGACCTTTCAAGGGAACGTGTGTGGTATGTGTACTAAACTAACACCCAGACCTTACAATGGGAACCCTAGTGTCATGCACTAACACCCAGACCTTACAATGGGAACCCTAATGTCCTGCACTAACACCTAGACCTTTCAAGGGAACGTGTGTGGTATGTATACTAAACTAACACCTAGACCTTACAATTGGAACCCTAGTGTCCTGCACTAACACCCAGACCTTTCAAGGCAACGTGTGTGGTATGTGTACTAAACTAACACCCAGACCTTACAATGGGAACCCTAGTGTCCTGCACTAACACATAGACCTTACAATGGGAACCCTAGTGTCCTGCACTAACACCTAGACCTTACAATGGAACGTGTGTGATATGTGTACTAAACTAACACCTAGACCTTACAATGGGAACCCTAGTGTCCCGCACTAACACCTAGACCTTACGATGGGAACCCTAGTGTCCTGCACTAACACATAGACCTTACAATGGGAACCCTAGTGTCCTGCACTAACACCTAGACCTTACAATGGGAACCCTAGTGTCCTGCACAAACACCTAGACCTTACAATGGGAACCCTAGTGTCCTGCACTAACACCTAGACCTTACAATGGGAACCCTAGTGTCCTGCACTAACACCTAGACCTTTCAAGGGAACGTGTGTGGTATGTGTGCTAAACTAACACCCAGACCTTATAACCATAGTGTCCTGCACTAACACCTAGACCTTACCAAGGGTACATTGCCTGCATTACACCCAGACCATACCCGGGGTACATACGTTTTATGTACTATTGCACGACCTATCCGGGGTAACGTGCGTGGTTCGTGTCCACTCATGTTTGGTTTATCCGTTTGCTGTTCACCAATATGTATCCCCTTGCTGTCAGGGAGAAACAGGAGACATAATTCGAACCAATGCTATACTATATTGAGGTCTGACTCAATTGCAACAGCATCATGTTAAGAAATGTTTAAACAATTCAAATTGTAGATTAGTAATTTAAATAACGAACATACACACCGCTTTGTTTGGCTGGAGAATGTTCAATATGATCAATTATTCAATTGCTAAAATACTCTCAAATTATTTGTCAACAACCGGTGCGAGGAGTGACCTGTCCTAGCAATCCTTGGTTTAAGGAAGGGTTTGTTAATCTTGTTTGTTTTGGAATGATACGTTTAACGTTGGTATTCATGCAAAACCCAGTATAAACGATTTTAAATATGTTCCGGGCCAATAACGAAAAACACACTTTCCCAATTGTTATGGAGTTCTTACCGCTATTATTATCATTATTGGACGTGAAATCATGAATGCCTCACCTCATGGGAAGCCCTTGACCACAAGAGGTTTCACCTGTAAGAACTGACAGCACCGCTATTCATTGACTATCAGTCAAATCAAAAAATCATTGTCTTTAAAATAGCAACAAGGTAAACACGAGTGATAAATAAATCCAATTTGATGCTTCTCTAAATGGACAAGAAAATAAACGAGCCACGAGTTTGACAATCAGAATATCTAGTCTACATTTCTGCTGAAACCTTATTGATTGTTGCCATAAAGAGCGATGCTGCATTTGTTTCCGTGCAAATTTTCTTTGGAAACCAACTACCGCCACCCGGCTGGTTCCGTACTATTACCATTTAAGTGTTTTGACCAGTTGTACTAAGCAATTACTTCTGAGTGGAAATTACACTGTTTCCATAGTGATAACATAAACTGGTTTGTTTATTGTCGCTACTAATAGACGTGAATATTGTCGAATTAGCCGACAATTTTACTTAATTGTTCCGTTTATTGAATTGCTAGAAGCGAGAGAATCTGTTGGGATTAAAGGATCAGGCATCAGGTAAGGATATGTCTGTTGTTATTTCTGTAATATATATTACGTTCTGTATCCAGTATCTTAACACTCTTCTTTATTCAAACAAAATACACATTGTTTATCCATGGCAAAATTACAGTATATGGGCATATTTTCCAATATACATATACAGCATCCACTTATGATTAAAGTTTATGTAGGATTTAGATTTAAAATTAAGACAACTTTGATTAAAACATTAAAATGAAATTTTTGAAGAATTGAGTTATGGACCACCTATAACTTCTAAAATTTCTATGCGACACTTTAAAGGTTCGACTTGATATTGTAACCACTAGATTTATCCGTGGTTCGTGATACGGTATGATATGCCTATTATTCAAAACATTGGTTTAATACACACTATTATAATGGTTATGCCATATATGAAAAAAGAACTTGGCACTTTTCATGATGGTGCGGGGGTGGGGTGGGGGGATAATAAACGACTGTAGTGGATAACGATATTTACATTAAATAAACTACAAGACATAACATGTAACATGTTAACAGTAGGAAAGCAGAAAAACCTCCACCATATACAGCAACATTTTCCATGCCATGAATGCCACCATAAAAAACTTGAACGGGCTTAAATGTCTTTGACGTTGTATATAAATAACAATCAATACATAATCAGCTCATAACGCTTTTTTGCGTATTCGTTTTAGCTAGTTGAGTTTGAAAACCGAAATTATACTTACTTTAGGCAATATGTGTTTGGTTTAAATAATAGATAAAGAACATGCTTACGAGCCGGCAGTCTGGGTATGTTATGATGTGACTGTTATGCTAGCATAGACCGAATTAGAGCAGAACTAGTAGTTGGATTTCTGATAAAACATGCTCATCAATATTACCACGTCTGATAGAAACTGTTTATATCATTGGAAAACTCTTTTGTTCGGTTTTTCATTATTTTCCCAAACCTTTGATAGTTTCGGCCATGTTCATGTACATTTGATATCATATAGAGGTACATTATACAGTATACCGCCTTGTTAGGTTGTCATTAATAAAACACAACTTTATAGTTACCATACGAGTATGGTAATCTGGATGGTTAAATACACAGGCGAGGTTGGGTGTGGAGGAAGATGGGGTTTGGTGAATAGGCTTGCGATCAGACTACTGCAATAAAAATTCGAACAAGAACAAATGTAAATTCAAAGTCACCAAATGCCATATTACTCGACGAAGTCATTCTAGAGTTCGCTTCCCTTATTTCGTGTCTGTTTTACAGTTATGGCACTTTAGAAAGTGGAACGAACTTCGTTCCTAGTTTTATACGGGTTGTTCAGATACAAATGTATTGTCATAATGTTTTTTTAATGTCCAGTTTTATGTGATTTTTTTTCGGAGACTTGATATACATTATCAACATTAAATTTACATGATATTTTCGTATTAACACGGTTCCACTTGCATTGATTGGATGGTCTTTCTGACAGGCGCACGGTATACTTTAAAGCTGATGCAATTTGGTAGGGGCTTACACAAAGTCGAATTACTTTTTGGTGAATAAGAAACCATTTCGCCGCGCTCCGCTCCCTTAGGTTACTAATATACGAAGAAATTACTTAATAAACTCTAATCTATACTTAAGTTGGTATTGGCAACTTGGTACATGTACAAATGGTTCATCTGGCGCTTAACATTCTGTGGGAAAGCTTCATCATTCGTTATAAACAGTGTTGGTTCTCCACATACAGTCTTCTGAAAATCTGATTTGTGCAAACCTCTTGTACAGCTCCTCTTGTGAAATTTAAGTAGTTTATTCATGTAAATAAAATCAGGTATGTTACCATGAATGAACTAACTTGTCAATATAATACTAACACATACATGTAACAATGTTAATGCAAAAGTACAAAGTCCTAAATAGTACAACAGAAGTGCTAACTGCAAATGAATAGTAATTGATATTGCTTTATTGCGATAAATTGATGTTTTCTAGCTTCTGATTAACTGGTAATCTATATGACCACATAAATGACAATATTATGATGCTATGCTGTGGGTCAGAAAGGCAAGCGAACATTGTGACTTTAGTTATACATATCTTACAAAAGGCCTGTCATCATTATCGGTATGTGCTTATATATGTTAGTTTGGATACTTGGCGATGAGCATTCAAGGAACAAGTGTCTATCACACTTCACATTGAAAAGGATACCCTACCCTAAGCATGAGACCACGAGATACCCTACCCTAAGTATGAGACCACGAGATACCCTACCCTAAGTATGAGACCACGAGATAACCTACCCTAAGTATGAGACCACGAGATAGCCTACCCTAAGTATGAGACCACGAGTTACAACAAGTTTTAACAATGACAGGGGACAACTCAGTTCTGGAATGAGGAAATTGTTTTATACGTATTATAAGTATTTGCTGCATAAATTAAAAAAGAGAGCAGAATACCAAACACCTGAACCTATAAGCATTTGAAAAAATAATTCGTTTCAAGGTTGATTATAAAAAGGCAGGCCAGTGTCTCAGATGATAGATAACAACAACGTATCTTGAAAGTTCCTGCAGCTAAATTTATCCATTTGTAGCTGAAGTTCTCATCTAGTTGCTTAGCTTTTTATGTTATTAAGGTAAATTAAATCATGCTTTGAAGCGATATTTTTTATTAGGGTAAGTGTGAAAATAGGTTCTTTAACATAGGTTGATTAGTTTCATGTTACGTTTAACGCCGAGTTTGTAGTTTAATGTCGGGCTGTTTCTTGTAGGCTTCGTTCGACTAAGTGTTGGTTCTGATGTTGTAGTAATGTTCTTTCTCTTCGCGTTGGTGCTGTTAAAATAGACCTGAATATATAATTTGCGTATAACCCTGTCATACTGTCACACCATTATTGTCGAACGTGGCAAAACGCGGCGGGTTCATTTACATTTAATAATAAACCGTTAATAACGCCTTAGACGCCTGACACACTGTCACGATGTTCGCAATAAAGTACCTTGAATATGTTAAATAAAGTTGCAAACTCATCAACGAAATGTCGGACTAGTGTCGAAAAGGCTCTTTGTGTGTCGTTAAAACCTCGTACTTATTACACAGACATATCTCAGAAATGTCGTACACACATTGTGACCAAACGTTTCTTAGGCAACTCTGCCATCTGCCTCGGAGTTCGATCTCGGCTGATGTCGAGCATTGTCGTACACTGGTCAAACACACTCGGAAGAAGTATGTATGTTGACCAGCCATTTCTCCACTTGATGCTTCACAGTGTTAAGGTAGTGTGACCTATTTTATCACAATGACTCGCCAGTTGCTATCATACAGTGTTTTTCCAACGTTACTTAAATAACGTTTTAGATCCATGTAACATATGTTTTCTACGAATGTTCAATACACGTATTTTATAAGGAAATATTCGTTGCAATGCATGGCTTCATCAGCATAGTGTTCCACATATCACTGTGGAAATAATTATGTTTTCATTGACAATTGTGCAAAATACATCCGAAAATTATTGTAATCATCCTAGCTTAACGCTGAAGCAATGTCAGCTACCTTGGGAAAAGTCATTATCACAATCTGTTTTATAAAATAACTACTACCAATCCACTTGGGAAATGTAATATCAGGCATTCGTTCAAATCATGATTTATTTTGAGAATGAGAATAATTGATAAATGATTAAAGCTGATCTTAGCTTTATGCATATAGCGACAAATTCTATACCGAGATGCATTAACATATTCAAGGTACGAGGGAAAGCCTACTACTTTATTTGTCAAACGTTAGCATTTTAGGTGTGGTAATAGTTTAGTCATCAGCTATTTTAATGAACATGATTACCAAGACAGATTGAGAAACAATCAAATTCTCATATCGCTGGATACAATTAAAAGAACGATTATCAATGTTTTAAAGATGTGGTAATATAATTTACACTGTTGCGCATAGCTGTTGTATCGATGAATTAATGCAATTATCATATGTGTATATCATTTACAAACACATAATGACGAAACTTTCAAAGCCAGTGCGTCGCCCAAAATATCATTATCGTCGCCAACGCTTAATTGGAGAAGCATTTTATGTTTAAAATTTAGTACACGTGTACTCAGGAAGTCATACACTTACCCAAAGTTTTCATTAACCGGTACACTTTTCGCCCACGTATTAAAATGCCTAATAATAAAACTATTCTACCAAGAATTCTCGAACAAATCATGGCAAATAACAACATGACAATACAATTGATATGGAAAATAAAAGATCATATTTTAATGCAACAGCTGTCGTCATTTATACAGGCATTTGTGGCTGGTTTTCAAGACTGAATGTCCTTGTGGTGGTCCACATGTCGGATCACACCTTTCCTAGATGAATTCGCAGCCAGATGTCTGGGACAGCAATGGTGTTTACATGTATGTATCATGGCAGTTCTGACAACAATTACATGTATGTATCATGGCAGTACTGACAACAATTACATGTATGTATCATGGCAGTTCTGACAACAATTACATGTATGTATCATGGCAGTTCTGACAACAATTAAATGTATGTATCATGGCACTACTGCCAACAATCACATGTATGTATCATGGCAGTTCTGACAACAATCACATGTATGTATCATGGCAGTTCTGACAACAATCACATGTATGTATCATGGCAGTTCTGACAACAATCACATGTATGTATCATGGCACTACTGACAACAATTACATGTATGTATCATGGCACTACTGACAACAATTACATGTATGTATCATGGCAGTACTGACAACAATTACATGTATGTATCATGGCACTACTGACAACAATTACATGTATGTATCATGGCACTACTGACAACAATTACATGTATGTATCATGGCACTACTGACAACAATTACATGTATGTATCATGGCAGTTCTGACAACAATTACATCTATGTATCATGGCACTACTGACAACAATTACATGTGTGTATCATGGCACTACTGACAACAATTACATGTGTGCATCATGGCAGTTCTGACAACAATTACATGTGTGTATCATGGCAGTACTGACAACAATTACATGTGTGTATCATGGCACTACTGACAACAATTACATGTATGTATCATGGCACTACTGACAACAATCACATGTATGTATCATGGCACTACTGACAACAATCACATGTATGTATCATGGCAGTTCTGACAACAATCACATGTATGTATCATGGCACTACTGACAACAATCACATGTATGTATCATGGCACTACTGACAACAATTACATGTATGTATCATGGCACTACTGACATCAATTACATGTGTGTATCATGGCACTACTGACAACAATTACATGTGTGTATCATGGCAGTACTGACAACAATTACATGCGTGTATCATGGCAGTACTGACAACAATTACATGCGTGTATCATGGCAGTACTGACAACAATTACATGCGTGTATCATGGCAGTACTGACAACAATTACATGCGTGTATCATGGCAGTACTGACAACAATTACATGCGTGTATCATGGCAGTACTGACAACAATTACATGCGTGTATCATGGCAGTACTGACAACAATTACATGCGTGTATCATGGCAGTACTGACAACAATTACATGCGTGTATCATGGCAGTACTGACAACAATTACATGCGTGTATCATGGCAGTACTGACAACAATTACATGCGTGTATCATGGCAGTACTGACAACAATTACATGTGTGTATCATGGCAGTACTGACAACAATTACATGCGTGTATCATGGCACTACTGACAACAATTACATGCGTGTATCATGGCACTACTGACAACAATTACATGCGTGTATCATGGCACTACTGACAACAATTACATGCGTGTATCATGGCACTACTGACAACAATTACATGCGTGTATCATGGCACTACTGACAACAATTACATGCGTGTATCATGGCAGTACTGACAACAATTACATGCGTGTATCATGGCAGTACTGACAACAATTACATGCGTGTATCATGGCAGTACTGACAACAATTACATGCGTGTATCATGGCAGTACTGACAACAATTACATGCGTGTATCATGGCAGTACTGACAACAATTACATGCGTGTATCATGGCAGTACTGACAACAATTACATGCGTGTATCATGGCAGTACTGACAACAATTACATGCGTGTATCATGGCAGTACTGACAACAATTACATGCGTGTATCATGGCAGTACTGACAACAATTACATGCGTGTATCATGGCAGTACTGACAACAATTACATGCGTGTATCATGGCAGTACTGACAACAATTACATGCGTGTATCATGGCAGTACTGACAACAATTACATGCGTGTATCATGGCAGTACTGACAACAATTACATGCGTGTATCATGGCAGTACTGACAACAATTACATGCGTGTATCATGGCAGTACTGACAACAATTACATGCGTGTATCATGGCAGTACTGACAACAATTACATGCGTGTATCATGGCAGTACTGACAACAATTACATGCGTGTATCATGGCAGTACTGACAACAATTACATGCGTGTATCATGGCACTACTGACAACAATTACATGCGTGTATCATGGCACTACTGACAACAATTACATGCGTGTATCATGGCACTACTGACAACAATTACATGCGTGTATCATGGCACTACTGACAACAATTACATGCGTGTATCATGGCACTACTGACAACAATTACATGCGTGTATCATGGCACTACTGACAACAATTACATGCGTGTATCATGGCACTACTGACAACAATTACATGCGTGTATCATGGCACTACTGACAACAATTACATGCGTGTATCATGGCACTACTGACAACAATTACATGCGTGTATCATGGCACTACTGACAACAATTACATGCGTGTATCATGGCACTACTGACAACAATTACATGCGTGTATCATGGCACTACTGACAACAATTACATGCGTGTATCATGGCACTACTGACAACAATTACATGCGTGTATCATGGCACTACTGGCAACAATTACATGCGTGTATCATGGCACTACTGGCAACAATTACATGCGTGTATCATGGCACTACTGGCAACAATTACATGCGTGTATCATGGCACTACTGGCAACAATTACATGCGTGTATCATGGCAGTACTGACAACAATTACATGCGTGTATCATGGCAGTACTGACAACAATTACATGCGTGTATCATGGCAGTACTGACAACAATTACATGCGTGTATCATGGCAGTACTGACAACAATTACATGCGTGTATCATGTCAGTACTGACAACAATTACATGCGTGTATCATGGCAGTACTGACAACAATTACATGCGTGTATCATGGCAGTACTGACAACAATTACATGCGTGTATCATGGCAGTACTGACAACAATTACATGCGTGTATCATGGCAGTACTGACAACAATTACATGCGTGTATCATGGCACTACTGACAGCAATTACATGCGTGTATCATGGCACTACTGACAGCAATTACATGCGTGTATCATGGCAGTTCTGACAGCAATTACATGCGTGTATCATGGCAGTACTGACAACAATTACATGCGTGTATCATGGCAGTACTGACAACAATTACATGCGTGTATCATGGCAGTACTGACAACAATTACATGCGTGTATCATGGCAGTACTGACAACAATTACATGCGTGTATCATGGCAGTACTGACAACAATTACATGCGTGTATCATGGCAGTTCTGACAACAATAACATGCGTGTATCATGGCAGTTCTGACAACAATAACATGCGTGTATCATGGCAGTTCTGACAACAATTACATGCGTGTATCATGGCAGTACTGACAACAATTACATGCGTGTATCATGGCAGTACTGACAACAATTACATGCGTGTATCATGGCAGTACTGACAACAATTACATGCGTGTATCATGGCAGTACTGACAACAATTACATGCGTGTATCATGCCAGTTCTGACAACAATTACATGCGTGTATCATGCCAGTTCTGACAACAATTACATGCGTGTATCATGCCAGTTCTGACAACAATTACATGCGTGTATCATGGCAGTTCTGACAACAATTACATGTATGTATCATGGCAGTACTGACAACAATTACATGCGTGTATCATGGAAGTTCTGACAACAATTACATGCGTGTATCATGGAAGTACTGACAACAATTACATGCGTGTATCATGGCAGTACTGACAACAATTACATGTATGTATCATGGCAGTTCTGACAACAATTAGTCCTGAAACGTCGACAACCGCTGCTAAAAGTAACACAGTGTCGAGTATTTCGTGTTGGTCAAAATACGGGATAAATCAAACCTACACATGAATTATATATCTGCGTGCGTCGTACAATATTTATACATAACACACCAATAAAGATACAAAAAAACCGCACATGTAGTAATATCTTAAAGCATCCAAAATATTAAAAAAATATATGTATTGAATAATTATAAAATACCTTCATGTAGTTTTGTTTCGGTAAAATGTCAAAAATATACATTTGTATTCTAAGTAAAAGCATATGGATGGGAGAAACTGGTCCTATATGTATTGTTAGAAATAATAGTTTGGTTTCTTTAAACAGAAAGATGATTAAGTCGGATTTAAATGTAGCGTTTGACATCGATATAATGATTTATTACACACCTTAAAGATATACTAAAAATGCTGATTTCTGCCATTTCGTGTTTTCGTCTTTACACAGCGAAAGGAAGAAAAATCGCCACCGATTAGGCGAAAAATCACCGCATTATCATTATTTTGCATCTTCACTTGAGGCATTTTTGTTTTCACATTTTTAATTGACGTTAACGTGTAGCTTGATAACTCACTCGTATTAGGCAACATGAGATCAATTTTACAGAAAATTAGAAAAACAGTTATTCCTCAATAACTTAAATAGTGAGTATATTTGGGATTAATTAAGCTCTTGTACATAGAGCCCCATTTATAAAGGCTAACATTCTTTAGCTGCACTCAAATCATAAGCTTTATTACTGTTCAAGTCAAATGAGGTAAACATGTTAATGCATTACAATGTATACGTACCTTTAGAGCATATATCACGTGTAAACCTGAAGGTGTAAACCTTTAAGTTTACAGTTATATAGCGCATGCACAGAGTGCACATATATATATGTATAATATAAGATTGCAAATGATGTACACTGACAAAAATGTTCCACACAACTAATGGGCTACGCAAAGTTAGAAAATTCTTCGACTGGGAACTGTAACTTAGAACACAAAACGAAATTAAGCGTATGTAATTTTGGAAAAGCCTCGACTGTTGTAGGGCCACAACTACGTGAGAACACCGAATTCGAGTCTTATTATTATAGACATGCAATGTGTTGTGAGGTATGTACATGGATGTTTGTATCTTAACAATTCTCTAAATCAAGCCTTTGACTTGTTAAACCACAGTTTGATTTATATCTGAAATTATAAACTAACTTTTTTTACTGAAAACATTTTTAGTTTAATGTACATGTTGATGACTTTGTAGACATACAATAATTATTCACATGTTAAACCCTTGATAATCAACATCATAGCATTCGCGTGCCAATTAATACTTAAAATTATGTTTCTTATTTACAACGTCGATATATCTGGATCTTCTAAGGAGAAACCTAGATATAAAGACCTGCAATAGAACACGTAACACGTAATACTGAAGTTTTGCAATATGATTTTATTTAGTTTTGTGCAAGTGCAAGTGCATCATAAAAGTAATACCGGCTTCACCAACTTCCCAAACAGACAGCCAGCAAATTGTACAATCAAACTTATTATGCAATGTAATTCGCAGCTTTGCTTAAGCACATATTCATATTTCAACTAAAAGACATCCGATACACAATACATAATGCATGGTGACCATATATCATTCGGACGGATTTTCTGTCGTGATATACCAAAATAATACAAACAAATGTTTTTTTTGGCCCAGAAAGATTGCCAAAAAAGGATGTCATGTCCGATTTTATTTAATTCATTTTTTATGGACTAGTAATCAGAAATTATATTTTTTTAAAGTAATATTATTTTACATATTTAATTGGGTCACCAGACATCAAAGTTAAACACTGCTGAAATGATGGATGTGGATACATTAAAAATCTTATTTGTACACCGGTTAGATCCATCCGCTACATTTTCACTAACCATGTTTAAGTTACAATGAATACAGTTTGTAGTACGTGGTACGTGTCCTACACCAATATCTTATCTGGGATACGTCCCCGGCACTAACACCAAGACTTTTCAAGGGTACATTTCCAACACTAACCTCCAGGGTACGTCTCCTGTACGAATTATAAAGTTATATGAAAAACTACCGAAACAAGCTCAGTAGCCGAAAGTTTAAACATAAACCCCGTTTAATATTGCACTGGGTAAACGCCACAGACGAAAAACAAACATGGAACAACAGCACAAAACATCACAAACAACACACTACAGTTTTTATATACTATATAAAAAAGTAGGTGCGTTTATCAGACACAGACCTTACCCGGGCTATGTACATGGTACGTGTCTTACCTCTCCTTCACTTAAACCCAAGCCTTACTTGGGGTACGTGTGGGGTGCGTATCCAGTCATGCACAAACACCAACACCTAACCGGGGGTATGTGTGGGGTGCGTATCCAGTCATGCGCAAACACCAAAACCTTAACGGGGGTATGTGTGGGGTGCGTATCCAGTCATGCGCAAACACCAAAACCTTACCGGGGGTATGTGTGGGGTGCGTATCCAATCATGCGCAAACACCAAAACCTTAACGGGGGTACGTGTGGGGTGCGTATCCAATCATCCGCAAAAACACCAAAACCTTACCGGGGGTACACGTGGGGTGCGTATCCAGTCATGCACAAAAACACCAAAACCTTACCGGGGGTACACGTGGGGTGCGTATCCAGTCATGCGCAAACACCAAAACCTTACCAGGGGTACATGTGGGGTTGGTATCCAGTCATGCACAAACACCAAAACCTTACCGGGGTTACGACGGGGGTACGTATCCAGTCATGCACAAACACCAAAACCTTACCAGGGGTACATGTGGGGTTGGTATCCAGTCATGCACAAACACCAAAACCTAACCGGGGTTTATACGACGGGGGTACGTATTCAGTCATGCGCAAACACCAAAACCTAACCGGGGTTTATACGACAGGGGTACGTATTCAGTCATGCGCAAACACCAAAACCTTACCGGGGGTACGACGGGGGTACATATCCAGTCATGCACAAACACCAAAACCTTACCGGGGTACGACGGGGGTACGTATCCAGTCATGCACAAACACCAAAACCTTACCGGGGGTACGACGGGGGTACGTATCCAGTCATGCGCAAACACCAAAACCTTACCGGGGGTACGACGGGGGTACATATCCAGTCATGCGCAAACACCAAAACCTTACCGGGGGTACGACGGGGGTACGTATCCAGTCATGCACAAACACCAAAACCTTACCGGGGGTACGACGGGGGTACGTATCCAGTCATGCACAAACACCAAAACCTTACCGGGGGTACGACGGGGGTACTTTTCCAGTCATACGAAAACACCAAAACCTTATCGGGTGTATGTGTGGGGGTACGTGTCCAGACATGCGCAAACACCAAAATCTTATCGAGGGTACGTGTGGGGTACCCCTGATGCACTAACACCAATACAATACCAGAGGTACGCGCTTGCTACGTGTCATGCACAAACACCTATACTCCCCCTCGTATAGGAAGCCCATAACGACAAGATTATTGACGTAATCAACATTTATGTCACTCGTTGAAAATAGTTTATGTTATATACAACTCCTAAATGCTCTGTGTCACAAACTTTTTCTCGGGTATGAAGGAAAATTGACACATACATTGTCCTTAAACCTCGCAACAAGGCAAACACGAGTCATGCACCTAGCCAAATTGATGCTTCTTTAAATGGACAAGAAAATAAACGACCATAAGAGGTTTAAAATCGGAATACCTAGTATAGGTTTCTGATAAAACCATAGTGATGGTTACTATGAAGAGCAGTGCTGCATTCGTTTCCCTGATAATTTCCTTCCGAAACCATTGCCACTATTTTGTACTTTCATCATTTAAGAGTTTTAAATAGGTTTACTAAGTTATAACTACTGAGTGGATTTTTCAGTGTTTCCATAGTGATATAATACACTGGTTTGTTTATTGTCAAAACTAATAAACGTGGATCTTTCCGAACTAGCAAACACTTGTACCTAGTTGTGCCGCTTATTGAACTGCTACCAGCAATCTTTGTTATAGGATCTGTTGTGATTGATGAACCCGATATCAGGTAAAAATAGTTTTGTCATATTGTTACATATCCAGTATTTGGGTACATTTGCAACGCAGCTTGAAAAAAACATATTCGCACAAACTGAGTTATAACATTTGTCTTTATTCAGACAAAGAACACATAAATTCTTTATGGCAATAGTATAGTTTATGGAAATTTCGCAGTTATTATAATTAAAATTATTATTATCAGCTATCTACAGCATCAACTAATAAATCTTATTGATGTGAAAAAGAAAAAAGAAAAAAATACACTGAGTGATACAGTATATCTGAATATCTGAAGAATTTAGTTAAGGATCAACCATGACTGCAACAGTTCGTGTACAACATTTTCGAGTCACGCCATATTGTTGTAACACTTAGATTATCTGAGTATTGTGAAGAGATATATTTATGATTATTATTCAAAACATTGTTAAAACACACACTCGTATCATGGTAATAGCAAAGCAAACTATTATTTTAATTAGAACGCTCTTGTATAAAAACTAAAAACAGCTCGCCATAATGACGATATGGGGGGGGGGGGGGGGGGGGGGGGAGATCGTGACCGACTGTAATGGACTACAATATCTACAATAAAATAACATGCAACTGAATGTGTTGTTTAAGAAAGTTATACTACTACTACTACTACTACTACTACTACTACTACTACTACTACTACTACTACTACTACTACTACTACCACTACCACTACCACTACTACTACTACTACTACTACTACTACTGCTACTGCTACTATTATTATTATTATTATTATTATTATTATTATTATTATTATTTACTATTTTCATTATTTGCATAAGCATTATTGGAATTATTATTAGCATTGCTTTTATTATTGACTGACTAATCAGCGTTCAGATAAGGCGATGCCTATCAGTTGTCGTTAAGTAAAGACACTGTGGGAAATCCGCAATACTGACATTTTCGCTCAAATTATAAATGTTTTTGCATTTTTTTGATAACAAAGGACGTTTTAGTAGAGTTTTTCAACCCTCCAAATGTCTTAATGTAACTGTATATAAGATACATTATATTTTCCATTAGTCGTAAAACAAGAAATATCATTATGAGTATAAGTGTATACTATTGACGATATCTTGCGACTTATATTTATTTTGAAATTTGTCTCCTTGTGCGTAAAGTAATACATCCGAAGCATATAAATTTGATTTTAAGTTTGTTTGGATATATTATTGTAAAAGTCAACATCTCAGGTGTTTTGAGTTACAATTTTATTAGACTTGATAAGATATCTGATATGTAACTAAAGGTCACAAAAAGAATATTCGTATAGATAAAACAAAATCATCTTTGTAAATTACGCAAATCAAAGTAAAAATCTCTGCATTTATAATGACTATGATCATTTCTGACTTCTTTGTTGCTTGTTAGAACAGTATTGCATTTTATTAAATACGGATATTATTTCATTGAGAGAAACATGATGGTAGTTATATTAATAATAATAATTCATAACACTTGTATAAAACAGGCGATTTATATTGGAAAAAGGAAGAAAAACAGCGAAATCCAATGAGTTTTGACAATGGATCTAAACAAATGTCGTTTTTTGTTGACTTTCGGAAAGGAAATTAAAACATGTTTTGTTTCCCTAATTTGAGTTTTAAAATAGAGATATATTCTGCTGTAACAAAATTCCGATGTTATTTAGAAATAAATTATTTTAAAGTTTTGACATAATTTCTACCTGAGTCATAATTGCATACAATTAATACTAATAAACTTGTTTAATGTTATACTTGCCTTTATTGCCCTGTTTTACCATGCTCAATTGAAAAATGTAAATCGGACAACTTTCTATTAAAATGAAAGCATTTTCGTTACCGCATTTTAGGCATCATTTTGCGTTCATTTATATCTTAAGTAATTCAATTAAAAATAGAATATTCCTTTGTGCTATGCCTGTCATTAATATATTGCGGATAATTATTTCTTTGTCCTTATATTATATGTTATAGTAAAGTATTAATAGTTTTCTTTTTATATCCTAATGCAATCTGCTCGAAAGCATTTTGGGAACATTAGGAAATGTTACAATGCAGTGATACGTATTTTATGGTCATGGCCTTCTGAGGTGATCTGTAAATAAAATATGAATCCATCTATCTAAAAACTAGAACTGGTACAAATGTGAAACTAGGACGGGGATGAATATCATTATTCAACAGAAGTTTGGGTTTAATAATTAATAAAGGACTGGCGAACGAGCAGTCGGGGATAACATGCTTCTATCAAATTACCTAATCTGATAGAAATTTGTAATGTAATTGGGACACCGTATCTCCCCACACCTTCGATATTTACGGTCAGTAGGGCATGTAAATTTTAGTGCAAACACGTAAATTAAACAGCATACAGCTTTGGTAGGTTGTCATAACTAAAATAAAGCTTTATTGTTACCATGTGGCGGATCCGTGGTCTAGTGGTATTATACTTGACTATCAATCCAGGGGTCGCAGTTTCGATTCCCCGTCGCATCGCTAAAATACTAATCGTCTTCCGAGAGGGACGTTAAATGGGGGTCCCGTGTGACAGTGCTATACACTGATGCACATTAAAGGACCAGGGTAGCTTTAGCCAGGGTTACATTCTGTCTGTGCACTATACTCCAAAAACCTAAAATGTCTAACAATCTAAAGGAGCACTCGCCGAATGGCCACGGCCCGAGTGCGAGTATAGATAAGCTTACACATCATTGTTACCATATCATTATTGTAAGCTAGACGATAAAATACACAGGCGTGGTTGTGTGTGAGGAAAGATGGCCTATGGTTTCTTGGCCTACGATCTGACTAGTGTAGGACACGGCCTCTAAACACCAGCTCCACCACTTTACGGTGGTGCAAAGAAAATGAGCTGTCGACACTTTCGAAAATGAGCTGTCGACACTTTCGTGGTGGAGCTGTGCCCTATGTTCACATGAACAAACGTGAGTATTATTTATATTTTATTTTATAATTTCATTTAACGGACATATTTCGAAAATCGGAGAATGTGGTACACTTCTACTGTAGGCTGGTTACCATTTCGTTTCAATATTGTGCAAACTGTGGTGCAAGGTGTTTTTCTCCCGAATCGGACTTGTGCATATTTTGAGATCTGATTGCATAGCAAGTACATTTAAATGTCCGTTAAATGAAATTATAAAATAAAATATAAATAATACTCACGTTTGTTCATGTAAACATAGGGCACAGACCCACCACGGAAGTGTCGACAGCTCATTTTCTTTGCACCACCGTAAAGTGGTGGAGCTGGCGTTTAGAGGCAGTGTAGTATAAACATATGTATACGATGAAGCGTAAATGTCAGGTCAAGCTCATAGATCATATAATTTGATATCACTGTGATACTTGGTACATGTGTCAAACATGAAATATAGTTTGCTGAGCATTAACGAACTCGTTGTAGATTTGATTTCCTCTATTTGGTTTTTGTTTTAAATTACATTTATAGCTTTATGAGAATCGGAACGAACTTCATCCACAACTTAATACGAGTTATTCGGCCAATCGAGTGACGTGATTTACTTTCGTGATTGTTATTGTGCCCACTACTGACATGGAACGTATTTAATATACACTTGTTACACTGATTTTATTAAGTTTTTATCTTTTATATTTTACTACATGATGAGTTAAACTACAAGTACATACTGTTCCTGTATATTGCACCAACCCTAATGCTTCATCTGGCGCTCTGCATCTGTGGGAAAGCTTCCTCTTCCGTAATATACAGTGTTGATTCTTCACAAACGTAGTCTGCTGAAAATCTGATTTGTGCAAACCTCTTGTACAGCTCCTCTTGTGAAACTTAATGTAATTTATTCATGTCAATACTTTTCGTAATGTTACCAATAAGGGAACTAAATTGTCAATATAATACTAACACATACATGTAACAATGTTAATGCAAAAGTACAAAGTCCTAAAGAGTACAACAGAAGTGCTAACTGCAAATGGATAGTTATTGATATTGCTTTATTGCGACAAATTGATGTTTTCTAGCTTCCGATTAAGTTGAAATCTATATGACCACATAAATGACAATATTATGATGCTATAATGTGGGTCAGAAAGGCAAGCGAACATTGTGACTGTAGTTATCAATATAGCAGGTGCTTGAATGACGAAAATTACTTTCGACTTTAGCCTGTACTGTAGGATTTTATTTTAAAGAACGGCAAGTCAATGTCTGCGTTGTTATCATCATCTAATCTTGGAGGTTCATGCAGCGAGATTTTTAATTTTCTTATTTTTAGCATTTGGTGTCCGACTTTTTTTTTATTTCATTTAGGTGAATCCAACTATTTTCTACTCGAAATTGTCTATAAATAGGACAAGTATTCACTACAGTTCTAGAAAACATTTTGATGAAGTTTGTGTTTGTACTTCGATGACATGCTGTCTTTTGTAGGCTTCGTTTCACTGAGTGTTGGTGTTTGATGTCGTGATGTCTTGTCTAGGTGTCCTTTCATTGAGTGTTGGTGTTTGATGTCGTGCTGTCTTGTCTAGGTGTCCTTTCACGGAGTGTTGGTGTTTGATGTCGGGCTGTCTTGTCTAGGTGTCCTTTCACTGAGTGTTGGTGTTTGATGTCAGGCTGTCTTGTCTAGGTGTCCTTTCACTGAGTGTTGATGTTTGATGTCGTGATGTCTTGTCTAGGTGTCCTTTCACTGAGTGTTGGTGTTTGATGTCAGGCTGTCTTGTCTAGGTGTCCTTTCACTGAGTGTTGATGTTTGATGTAGTGCTGTCTTGTGTAGGTGTCCTTTCACTGAGTGTTGGTGTTTGATGTCGGGCTGTCTTGTCTAGGTGTCCTTTCACGGAGTGTTGGTGTTTGATGGCGGGCTGTCTTGTCTAGTTGTCCTTTCACGGAGTGTTGGTGTTTGATGGCGGGCTGTCTTGTCTAGGTGTCCTTTCACCGAGTGTTGGCGTTTGATATCGGGCTGTCTTGTCTAGGTGACCTTTCACCGAGTGTTGATGTTTGATGTCGGGCTGTCTTGTGTAGGTGTCCTTTCATTAAGTGTTGATGTTTGATGTCGGGCTGTCTTGTCTATGTGTCCTTTCACTGAGTGCTGGTGTTTGATGTCGGGCTGTCTTGTCTAGGTGTCCTTTCACTGAGTGCTGGTGTTTGATGTCGGGCTGTCTTGTCTAGGTTTCCTTTCACTGAGTGTTGGTGTTTGATGTCGTGCTGTCTTGTCTAGGTGTCCTTTCACTGAGTGTTGGTGTTTGATGTCGTGCTGTCTTGTCTAGGTGTCCTTTCACTGAGTGTTGGTGTTTGATGTCGTGCTGTCTTGTCTAGGTGTCCTTTCACTGAGTGTTGGTGTTTGATGTCGTGCTGTCTTGTCTAGGTGTCCTTTCACGGAGTGTTGGTGTTTGATGTCGTGCTGTCTTGTCTAGGTGTCCTTTCACGGAGTGTTGGTGTTTGATGTCGTGCTGTCTTGTCTAGGTGTCCTTTCACCGAGTGTTGGCGTTTGATATCGGGCTGTCTTGTCTAGGTGACCTTTCACTGAGTGTTGATGTTTGATGTCGGGCTGTCTTGTGTAGGTGTCCTTTCACTGAGTGCTGGTGTTTGATGTCGGGCTGTCTTGTCTAGGTGTCCTTTCACTGAGTGTTGGTGTTTGATGTCGTGCTGTCTTGTCTAGGTGTCCTTTCACGGAGTGTTGGTGTTTGATGGCGGGCTGTCTTGTCTAGGTGTCCTTTCACCGAGTGTTGGCGTTTAATATCGGGCTGTCTTGTCTAGGTGACCTTTCACTGAGTGTTGGTGTTTGATGTCGGGCTGTCTTGTCTAGGTGTCCTTTCACTGAGTGCTGGTGTTTGATATCGGGCTGTCTTGTCTAGGTATCCTTTCACTTAGTGCTGGTGTTTGATATCGGGCTGTCTTGTCTAGGTGTCCTTTAACTGAGTGCTGGTGTTTGATATCGGGCTGTCTTGTATAGGTGTCCTTTAACTGAGTGTTGGTGTTTGATATCGGGCTGTCTTGTATAGGTGTCCTTTCACTGAGTGCTGGTGTTTGATATCGGGCTGTCTTTTACTAAGTGTCCTTTCACTGAGTGCTGGTGTTTGATGTCGGGCTGTCTTGTCTAGGTGTCCTTTCACTGAGTGCTGGTGTTTGATGTCGGGCTGTCTTGTCTAGGTGTCCTTTCACTGAGTGCTGGTGTTTGATGTCGGGCTGTCTTGTCTAGGTGTCCTTTCACTGAGTGCTGGTGTTTGATATCGGGCTGTCTTGTCTAAGTGTCCTTTCCCTGAGTGCTGGTGTTTGATGTCGGGCTGTCCTGTCTAGGTGTCCTTTCACTGAGTGTTGGTGTTTGATGTCGTGCTGTCTTGTCTAGGTGTCCTTTCACGGAGTGTTGGTGTTTGATGTCGTGCTGTCTTGTCTAGGTGTCCTTTCACTGAGTGCTGGTGTTTGATGTCGTGCTGTCTTGTCTAGGTGTCCTTTCACTGAGTGCTGGTGTTTGATGTCGGGCTGTCTTGTCTAGGTGTCCTTTCACTGAGTGCTGGTGTTTGATGTCGGGCTGTCTTGTCTATGTGTCCTTTCACTGAGTGCTGGTGTTTGATGTCGGGCTGTCTTGTCTAGGTGTCCTTTCACTGAGTGCTGGTGTTTGATGTCGGGCTGTCTTGTCTAGGTTTCCTTTCACTGAGTGTTGGTGTTTGATGTCGTGCTGTCTTGTCTAGGTGTCCTTTCACGGAGTGTTGGTGTTTGATGTCGTGATGTCTTGTCTAGGTGTCCTTTCACTGAGTGTTGGTGTTTGATGTCGGGCTGTCTTGTCTAGGTTTCCTTTCACTGAGTGTTGGTGTTTGATGTCGTGCTGTCTTGTCTAGGTGTTCTTTCACAGAGTGTTGGTGTTTGATGTCGTGCTGTCTTGTCTAGGTGTCCTTTTACTGAGTGCTGGTGTTTGATGTCGTGCTGTCTTGTCTAGGTGTCCTTTCACTGAGTGCTGGTGTTTGATGTCGGGCTGTCTTGTCTAGGTGTCCTTTCACTGAGTGCTGGTGTTTGATGTCGGGCTGTCTTGTCTAGGTGTCCTTTCACTGAGTGCTGGTGTTTGATGTCGGGCTGTCTTGTCTAGGTGTCCTTTCACTGAGTGCTGGTGTTTGATGTCGGGCTGTCTTGTCTAGGTTTCCTTTCACTGAGTGTTGGTGTTTGATGTCGGGCTGTCTTGTCTAGGTGTCCTTTCACTGAGTGCTGGTGTTTGATATCGGGCTGTCTTGTATAGGTGTCCTTTAACTGAGTGTTGGTGTTTGATGTCGGGCTGTCTTGTCCAGGTGTCCTTTCACTGAGTGCTGGTGTTTGATGTCGGGCTGTCTTGTCCAGGTGTCCTTTCACTGAGTGCTGGTGTTTGATGTCGGGCTGTCTTGTCTAGGTTTCCTTTCACTGAGTGTTGGTGTTTGATATCGGGCTGTCTTGTCTAGGTGTCCTTTAACTGAGTGCTGGTGTTTGATATCGGGCTGTCTTGTATAGGTGTCCTTTCACTGAGTGTTGGTGTTTGATATCGGGCTGTCTTGTCTAAGTGTCCTTTCACTGAGTGCTGGTGTTTGATGTCGGGCTGTCTTGTCTAGGTGTCCTTTCACTGAGTGCTGGTGTTTGATGTCGGGCTGTCTTGTCTAGGTGTCCTTTCACTGAGTGCTGGTGTTTGATGTCGGGCTGTCTTGTCTAGGTGTCCTGTCACTGAGTGCTGGTGTTTGATATCGGGCTGTCTTGTCTAAGTGTCCTTTCACTGAGTGCTGGTGTTTGATGTCGGGCTGTCTTGTCTAGGTGTTTCATGTCGTGATGTCTTGTCTAGGTGTCCTTTCACTGAGTGCTGGTGTTTGATGTCGGGCTATCTTGTCTAGGTGTCCTTTCACTGAGTGTTGGTGTTTGATGTCGGGCTGTCTTGTCTAGGTGTCCTTTCACTGAGTGCTGGTGTTTGATGTCGGGCTGTCTTGTCTAGGTTTCCTTTCACTGAGTGTTGGTGTTTGATGTCGGGCTGTCTTGTCTAGGTGTCCTTTCACGGAGTGTTGGTGTTTGATGTCGTGCTGTCTTGTCTAGGTGTCCTTTCACTGAGTGTTGGTGTTTGATGTCGGGCTGTCTTGTTTATGTGTCCTTTCACTGAGTGTTGGTGTTTGATGTCGGGCTGTCTTGTCTTGGTGTCCTTTCACCGAGTGTTGGTGTTTGATGTCGGGCTGTCTTGTCTAGGTGTCCTTTCACCGAGTGTTGGCGTTTGGTGTCGGGCTATCTTGTCTAGGTGTCCTTTCACCGAGTGTTGGTGTTTGATGTCGGGCTGTCTTGTCTAGGGGTCGTTTCATTGAGTGTTGGTGTTTGATGTCGGACTGTCTTGTCTAGGTGTCCTTTCATTGAGTGTTGATGTTTGATGTCGGGCTGTCTTGTCTAGGTGTCCTTTCACTTATTGCTGGTGTTTGATATCGGGCTGTCTTGTATAGGTGTCCTTTAACTGAGTGCTGGTGTTTGATATCGGGCTGTCTTGTCTAGGTGTCCTTTCACTGAGTGCTGGTGTTTGATGTCGGGCTGTCTTGTCTATGTGTCCTTTCACTGAGTGCTGGTGTTTGATGTCGGGCTGTCTTGTCTAGGTTTCCTTTCACTGAGTGTTGGTGTTTGATGTCGGGCTGTCTTGTCTAGGTGTCCTTTCATTGAGTGTTGGTGTTTGATGTCGGGCTGTCTTGTTTATGTGTCCTTTCACTGAGTGTTGGTGTTTGATGTCGGGCTGTCTTGTCTTGGTGTCCTTTCACCGAGTGTTGGTGTTTGATGTCGGGCTGTCTTGTCTAGGTGTCCTTTCACCGAGTGTTGGCGTTTGATGTCGGGCTATCTTGTCTAGGTGTCCTTTCACCGAGTGTTGGTGTTTGATGTCGGGCTGTCTTGTCTAGGTGTCCTTTCACTGAGTGTTGGTGTTTGATGTCGTGATGTCTTGTCTAGGTGTCCTTTCATTGAGTGCTGATGTTTGATGTCGGGCTGTCTTGTCTAGGTGTCCTTTCACTTATTGCTGGTGTTTGATGTCGGGCTGTCTTGTCTAGGTGTCCTTTCACTGAGTGCTGGTGTTTGATATCGGGCTGTCTTGTCTAGGTGTCCTTTCACTGAGTGCTGGTGTTTGATGCCGGGCTGTCTTGTCTATGTGTCCTTTCACTGAGTGCTGGTGTTTGATGTCGGGCTGTCTTGTCTAGGTGTCCTTTCACTGAGTGCTGGTGTTTGATGTCGGGCTGTCTTGTATAGGTGTCCTTTAACTGAGTGCTGGTGTTTGATGTCGGGCTGTCTTGTATAGGTGTCCTTTAACTGAGTGCTGGTGTTTGATATCGGGCTGTCTTGTCTAGGTGTCCTTTCACTGAGTGCTGGTGTTTGATGTCGGGCTGTCTTGTCTATGTGTCCTTTCACTGAGTGCTGGTGTTTGATGTCGGGCTGTCTTGTCTAGGGGTCGTTTCACTGAGTGCTGGTGTTTGATGTCGGGCTGTCTTGTCTAGGTGTCCTTTCACTGAGTGCTGGTGTTTGATATCGGGCTGTCTTGTCTAAGTGTCCTTTCACTGAGTGCTGGTGTTCGATGTCGGGCTGTCTTGTCTAGGTGTCCTTTCACTGAGTGTTGGTGTTTGATGTCGTGATGTCTTGTCTAGGTGTCCTTTCACTGAGTGCTGGTGTTTGATGTCGGGCTATCTTGTCTAGGTGTCCTTTCACTGAGTGCTGGTGTTTGATGTCGGGCTGTCCTGTCTAGGTGTCCTTTCACGGAGTGATGGTATTTGATGTCGTGCTGTCTTGTCTAGGTGTCCTTTCACTGAATGTTGAATCTTTGTGTGCTAGTGAATTTCGTACAAATGGCGTAGCAACTCTTAATGTGTCGTTAAAATGTCATAATCTAACACGCGTATACACATTTTGACCAAACTTTTCTTAGATAACTCGTGGCCAATCGCGTTGATTTCTAGAAAGATCAGTATCCGTATATCGAGCGCTGTCATGCAGTTGTCAAACATACCCGGAAAAAGTATCGTTGTTGACCCGCCATTACTCGGCAGTGCAATGCTGAGGTTGTGTGTAATACTTTTTCGTACTCTTTAACTCGTCCGTTGTGCTAGGACGACATGAACATGTGAGGCAATGCGATAATGGGCGACAATTTACACGACAGCTGTACGGCAATGCACGGGGTTTTCGCGAAATATCAAAATTTGCAAACGTCGTTACATTGTGACAGGGGTATTAGTATTAGATTCATCTCTATTACTTCTTTTCATTCAGAGTACAGAGTAGAAATATTTAAAAACATTTTCCAGAATTTCAAAGTTAAGCTTTACAAAGCTTGGCACATGATTATTTGTGTGACTCTGATCAATGTGATATTGGCGTGGTTTTGTCTGGTTTTCACCGTTACCTCAGAAACGTTTATGATCTAAGAGCTTTACATAGACAAATTATTGCTCAATGGAGGACATGTTTTTTCTGTGATTGTTCAATACACGTAGTTTTCATAAGGAAATATTCGAAGCAATGCACGCTTTATCAGCATAGTGTAGCTTGTAGTGATAATTTAAAATTTAACATTGTAGTTGATCGATTGTATTTTCATTGACAATTGTGCAAAATTAATCGTAACATGATTGTGTTCATCAAAACCTAGCATTGAATATTAAACTCTGAATTATTAGATAACTAATGCGATTCGACTTTGGAAATGTAATTACAGGTAGTCTTCACAATCATGACTTAGTTTGAGAATGATAACGATCATACTACTTAATGCTGCTTTTAATAAAATGCAAGTATAAGCTTTATGCACACAGCGATACATCTACTAGAGAAATGTATGTTGTTTTTTAATGCTCAGATAAATATCTAGTCTAGTGTAATTGTCTAATATAAGCTTTTCTGGCGTGGTATAGGTATGTGAAGTTTAAACATCGACTATTCTAACGAACATGGCACCCAAGTAAGATTGTAAAAGACATATCCACATCACCGGATACACCCAGAACTCGATCCTGCTAACGATAGCTTTATCTTTGATGCTGGCAATGCATTTATCGACATTGACCAAACATTTTAATCTGCTAGAAATATGACATAATAGCTATTTATAATCTGCCCAATTGAAAGAGCGTAAACCAATGTGTCAAGATGGGGTAATATATATTAACATTGTTAAGCATTGCTGTTGTATATAAATTAATGCCATTTATATATTTTGATATCATTTACAAACACAGGTTTACGATATGTTCGTAATGTCTGCAAATATGTCAAATGATAATATTATTCTTCAAAGAATACACGAACAATTCACGGCAGATAACAGCATGGGTAGGATGACAATACAATTGATATGGATAATGAAACATTACTTTTAAATGCGACAGCTGGACAGTCGGCATCGATAGAGGCATTTGTGGCTGTTTTTCAAGAATTAATGTCCTCGTGACGGTTCATATATCGGACCATCCCTATCCAAGATGTATTCGCTGCCTGATATCTAGGAGAGCAATGGTGTTTACATGTATGAATCATGGCAATGATCACAAACGTTAGTCTCTAACAGAAATGCCAAAACCCGCTGCTTACAGAAAAACACAGGTTCAACGTTATACAGTTTTTCGGATGGCATATTACATAAAATTTCTCCTTTAATGAGTAATTACGTGTTGGTTTAGGTTAGAGATAAATCAAACTAACAATAAAGCGTCACCGCTTTGATGATATTGCGTCTATATGGCTTCTTTTTCTGTGATGGTCTTATGGCAAAAAGACAATTTTCAACAGATACAAATGCATTTCTATCGGAACCCATGTTATGAAAAGTATGTTCAAATGTATCTCTTAAAGTTGTCTTTTATTCAGGATTAATTTCCTGATATCATTTTTTATCTTCACCATTGTGTACAAGGTACAATATGATCCCAAGTACCACACAAAAACAATAACGGACTGTTCCTACAGCATTTATCACACTTGAAATAAACATGTATTTGCGTTTAATCTGTATTAAGGATTGTTGGGAAAAGAGTGAGGTTTGTGCACATAAATTGGTTTAAACCCCAGTAAATTTACATTTTACTGACCGTTCCAAGGCGATACCTAACAATTCTTGATAAACATACCTATTTTATATATATATATATATATATTTAGTAAACATGTTCTTGATAAAATGTACAGCATCTTGTTATAGCACATCAGCATTCCCGGAAAAGACAACTCAGAAGAAAATATGTAAGATTGATGCGATATATATATATATATATATATATATATATATTATGTATGCACTGTGCTGTTTGTGGGTTTTTGTGTTGTTTTATGTTTCTTGTTTGTGATTTTAAGTTCAATGTCTTTGGCGTTTGGCCAGTGCCACTAAACCGGTTTTATGTTTAAACGTTTTGCTACTGAGCTTGTTTCTGTAGCTTTTTGCATAAATATTGAACTTACATAAGAAGCCATCGTACAATTTTGTTTTGGCAAAATGAAAACAGTAGTTACTCGAAATGACACAAATAAGCCACTATACTGTACAGATGATATGAAACAAACGTGTAAATGATGTCAATATAATGACCAGTAACATTTCTATTCGCATTTCTAATTTTAGTAACTTTAATTACTCTTACAGTTTCCACAAACGTGGGTTGCTTGTATGGTAGTTACTTATATAAAGTTTTCAATATCACAAGTCACATTGAAAAACGAAATGAAACTCGTTCATACCGGCCAGATTCGACATGTTCTTCTTCGGTACCTAACAATCTTGATAAACATACCAATTATATATATATATATTTAGTATTTAGGCACTGAGCTGTTTGTAGAGTTGTGTGCTGTTCTATGTTTCTTGTTTGTGAATTTGTGTTCTATGTCTTTGGCGTTGCCCATTGCCCACTAAACCGGGTTTATGTTTAAACTTTTTGCTACTGAGCATGTTTCTGTAGCTTTTTGCATATATACTTGAATTATGTATAATGATTTAACTTTGTAAAAAGCAAGTTTATGTTAATCATGCTTGTATTTCAATACCATATACTTTAATTAGCAAAATTTCATGTTTTTATCAACAAAAAGCCCGGTCGAATTGTGGTGTTTCTAGTTCTTTATTGCTAAATTCTATAGATTTGGCTTCTCATTGGTGTGATGTAATTTAGCCGAAATCTAAAAATAAATGAATGTTCGGTTCTCTTTAGTAAACCGATACTAAACTATTTTCTGTGCAAAAAGGACCAAGGAAATTTGGATTGTTATACTTCAGTTCTTTAAAAGATGGAGTTTCTTTAGAACCTTAGGACCATGCAAACCAAAGGACCGACATGGCAAAGCAATATACCTCCGCTTCTTTGAAGGGGGTTAGGAGCATAATATTCTCCATAACATTGTTTTGTCCTCTATTTTGCCAACCAGTCAAGTGCCAATAACGATATGGCATCATATGCTACATATTCTACACAACTTAAAATGACGTCATCGTTTTATGTTAAGTTTAGATCAAAAACACTTTTTGTGATGTTCTTTGGACAACTTAGCTTGAGTGTAAAATATTAATATAGAGAAAGTTTAGGCACCGTCTTCGAACAAATATCCAAATCAAAGCTTCCCGGCCTTTTCCTCTCCTCTGTTGTTCATGAACAGTAGTACGTTTACCTATAAATATATATAGGGGAAACAGGGGATACTCTTTACAAGCTTCACGGCCTTTTCCTCTCCTCTGTTGTTCATGAACAGTAGTACTTTTACCTATAAATATATATAGGGGAAACAGGGGATACTCTTTACAAGCTTGTCATACATAAACAACATTTTGAACAGAACAATTCATATTTACTTTTACATAAAATATTTCATTGTGTCTAAATAAGAAGTTCATTCAATTGGATAAATACAAAGTTCGCAACGCAAATTCTTGCCTTTTAAACATTGGGTTAGGTATTATTTTCATTTAATTTAGTCAGATACATAAAGTGAGGGAGCTGCCTTTCAGATTTAATTCATTTTCTGCTACTTAATATCCGTTTCAACTTATGTTTTTTAAAGACCAAATACCTCTTTATTCTTAAGGTTGAAATTAACGTTATTATGTTGTTTTTTTCTTTTCTATTATGAGCGTTTAGTAATGTACTTCTAGGAATATGGATTATTTTAATAATACCAATACCAGTACCAGTTTTGTATGACTGGCATTTGGAAATCTATTTTAATTATTATGGTGGCAAGTTCACTTATTTTTTTAGCATTGTTTTATCGCCACAGTGGTACAACGCCTACGCGCTGAAGAAAGAGGTATGCTAGTTTTAGTGTGCTATGGTTTAAACTGTATTAATTTAGATAAACAATACAAGGTAATTAATACAAATAATAAGCATATCCAAACCAGTACAAGTGAAAACGCAAGCTAATGTACATGAAGAATGCATAATGTTGGTAGAAATGGATTGACAGAATTGAGAAACAAGCTTAAAGCTCGTCCAATATCTCGTTTCTGTCGTTTTGACAAACTTTTAAAATGTATAATGGTTGGTGTAAACAACGTGCATTGAAATGATTAGAAATCACAAAATTGGATAGTGTAAATAATTATGAATCGTGTTGCAAATTGTAATGAGGTATGCATATGAGTAAATAACAGAGAATAGACGTGTTACAGGGTATTAAACAAAGTAAAAAGAATAGTGCGAGTGATTGTGAAAGTAGAGAAATGACATTCAAGAAGTAGGTGGTAGATGTCAGGTCTGTTCAAATAATGCTCATTATGAGTTAAAATATGTTGGTCTGTTTGATAAATGTTTGGACGCATTTGAAGAATTTGTTCGGTCATTTGCCTCTTTTGAGCCGAAGAGAAGGAGTTGAAGTGTGATCGGCTTGGAGATATGTAATTTGTCTGGTAGGCTTGCTTTTGGATCTTGGTAAAGTGGACAGAGAAAGAAAAAGTGGTTTGTGTCTTCAAATTCCATTCACTGGCAACACGGAATATCTACACTATTTCAGAGAACCGGTGCTTTAAAATAATCATCTGTAGTTATTGATGTCAATGATTTTTCAATAGTATGTCTAAATATTGTATTTGTTCAACACTTGTTTTTTGAATGCAATATCCTTGTGCAATCAATTAATATTCAAAATGAAATAAATGCCATTCCTCTGCCGGATTTTCCAAAAAATTGAAACATACGTCTAAGTATCCTTTCCTCTGCTCCATTATATATTCCGCGAATGATTCGTCTGAGTCGTTTTCAATATATACTTTCCATTAAGTAACCGAGGACCAGATTGCTTATGAAGGAGTGACTTTATTTAACCATGGTCGTTCCTTTGGCTTGGTTGAAATTATTGTTTTCCAAGTCATGTTATATATCTCTGTATAAAGTGAATACATCAGAGAAAAACTATTTATGAATGATTTGGCTCACAAATATTTGAATACACGTTTTACGAGATAGTAAGATATATAATAAATAAAATATGAATGTAAATGGGGTAGGGAGTATCATTTAGTCCACACTAGAGTCTTAATACGTACAAAGTTTATTTCAAGATATCATGAATTCACCAAATATGACCTTATTTATTTGCAGTAATGTCATCGTCATATTCTCTTAGATAATGCTTCATGTTATTTTGAACTATTCACATTTTGGTATTGAATTTGGGTTTGTCGCTTGTATTGTTGATACAAATGAACAGAGAATATACAAGAAATGAAACCGGATCAACACGCAATAGCTCTAAAAAGTAAATGCTTTATTATGATTTTACATGTAAACAAAAATTGAATATTGTTGCATTGTGTGCAGAACTCAGTCGATCACTTTTCCCGTATACACATCCTTCGGGTTCATTATTCAAATACCTCTAGACAACCGCGTCTTTAGCTGCCAATTATAATTCCATTGCGCATGGCACAGCGATCTATAAGAAGTAGACGATCACAAATTAAATACCAAAAATACTGCTCTACAAAACAAATGTCTAAGCTCTTTTGCAAAAAAAATATATCAACAGAGAGCTAAGCTACGCAAAATTTGAAAACAATAAATCCTCAACTGTCATTTACCAACAAGTAAGTGCGCACGCGAAATAAAATAAAGCAACGGAACGATTTGTTTATGTCAATAAAGCCCCTAGTTGACTTGTCAAACAACAGTTTATGCTATAAATCTGTGATTTTAAACTTACTTTTATTTTTTATTGAAAATAAATAAATTTAGTTTTAATGGTTTGTGTACATGCAAGCACACTCAACATGTTAAATCTTTAATTGCCAACATCGTAACATTCGCGTGCCAATTGATACTAAACATGTTCCTTATTTCCAACGTCGATATATCTGCATCTGCTTTTAGAAAATTACCTGTATATAAATGACCTGTAATAGAACACGTAACAGGTTGTTTTGAAATTATGTATTTGAAAAAATAATTGTATTTCTTCCATTTTGTCCAAATCCACCAAACAAGTAATGCAGCCAGTATTAGCCGTTTCGAACAAACAACCAGAAAAGTCTAAAATCAATCTTATAATGCAGTCTAATTTGCTGCTTTGCTGAGCACAAATTCATATATCAACTGAAAGGCATCCGATACACAATACATAATGCCTGGTGATAATTTATCATTTCGAAGGGGTACCCGAGAAGAGAGAAAATATAACGAAGTATATTACAAATAATTGTTCAAATAACTGTCTGTGCATTGAAAGATTGGAAATTATATTGTCACGTCCGATTTCAGTGATGTTTTGTATGTCCTACTAAACAGATAGCGATATTGACACCAATATGATACCGGTTCACTAGGCATCAAGGTTTAACACTTGTCACTGGATGTACACAGGCTTATTTGTACACAAGACCAATAAAAGGCACTTCATTAAACATATTTAAAAATGCACTTATCAGTACGAATGTAACACCTTGATCGTAACAGAGGTGTATTCGTGAAACGCGACCTGCACTCGAATCCGAACCTTCGATATAGGATCTATTGCAACACGTACTTAACCAGGAGAACGTACGTGTTTTGCACTGTTACCCAAACCTTACAGGGGTACATGTTGTGAACTATTTCCCAGACCGACCGTTCAATAACAGTCTGTTCAATAACTTTTTTATCTTTAAAGTTATGATACCAAACTAAGATGTCGATCGAAGAATATGTTTTTCGCCACATATTGGACGCGTACATTGTTCAAAATTTAAAGAAAAAGTTTACTTACCAGGCAAAAGTTGGTATCAGATTCGGTACTTTTCATTCTAAATCCGCCATTGTGTTTGCCATGAAACATTTTTCTCACTTTGCATGAAACGAAATTACGTCCCCCCCCCCCCCCTTGCATACGAGGTACGTGTCAGACACTTACAAACAAACTTCCCAGGGGTACGTTGCCTCCAATCACGCGAGTGTTTCGAAGCCTGCACTAGCACCCAAATCCTACTAGGGGTACGTGCGTGGTTCGTTTCCTGCACTTACACCCAAACCTAGCGTGGGGTACGTCTCCTGTACTAACACCGTGATTTAACCTTGGGTACATGTCATACACTTAACACACATACCATAGAAGTATCACATGCGAGTTGCGAGGCCTGAACATTCACCAAGACCTTACTGAGACTACGCGTCCTGAACACCAATAATTGACCAGTTGTGCGTTTATGGAATGTGTCTTGCATTTACACCGAGACTACACCAGGGGTAATTGTCGTTCAATTAGACCCTTACCAAGGGTACATGTTTTGTACGTGTCCTGCACTAACAACATACATTATCAAGGGCATGTTCTTGGTCTGTGTCCTGCAATGTTATATATCTTAAAAAACAGGAGAAATATTCGAACCAGTATTCAATATAGTTCTTATCCTTATCCTTAGACATGCCTCAGTGATTCCATTTAGTTGATTGGTCAATTTATTTTACAGTCCAATCAAAAAGCTTAGATTTCACTCTTAAATTTAAGATTGATCTAAGTTGTTTATTGAATATGGCCCCTTGGCTATACAAATTGAGAGGTGATGCAAATGCAATACGGTCTTGATTAAACTTTTCAAAATGTTTTCCTTCACTTAGTTTAAGAACTAATATTGCCTTTCCACGGCAAATGATATGAACAAATCGTAAATTTAGTAAGTGTTATAAAATACGAAGCACAAGTTTCTCGCCGATTGGAATATGTTTAGTAAAGTATGACCAACTATTTCTGCTGGTACAATGCACCCAAATAATTTGTCAACAACATGCTGGGAGTGGCCTTGCCTAGTAATTTCAATTTCTGGTTTTAGAAAAGGTTTGTTGTTCTTGATATTTTGGAGTGATATGATTTACGTTGGTTGTCATGAAAAGCACATTATATACCAAACATTTACAAGGCTAGCGATGAAAACAAAACACTTCAAAATACCGTCCTTGTTATCACTACTGTGCGTGAAGTAATGAATGATGTTATGGATTGCACTTGACCATTTACTGACAGCACAGATATACATTGCTGTTTCAGACAAAGCAACTATTGGCCATCTGTCGATCTGTTGTCTAGTATTCATAAATGAATGTAAGATCAACATTTATTTAACTGATTTTTAACAAATGTTTCATGTTATATAAAAAATATAAATTCTCTGTGTTACAATCAATTTTCCAGACACGAATGATCCTTGCACTTTCATCGTCTTTCAACCCCGCAACAAGGTAAACACACGTCATGAACATAGCCAAATTGATGCTTCTTTAAATGGACAAGAAAATAAACGAGCCACGAGGTTTAACAATTGGAATATCTAGTATACGTTTCTGATAACACCATATTGATTGGTGCCATGAAGAGCAGTGCTGCATTCGTTTTCGTACAAATTTCCTTTCGAAACCAACGGCCTTGTACTGTTACCATTTGAGTATTTTGAACAGGTTTACTAAGTGATAACTACTGAGTGGAAGTTTTACTGCTTCCGTGGTGATAAAATAAATTGGTTCGTTTATTGTCACAACTAAACAACGTGAATTTTGTCGATTTAGCTGACAATTATAATTAGTGGTGCCGGTTATAAAATAGCTAAAAGCGATCTTTGATAGAGGATTTGATGTGATTTATACCCGACATAAGGTAGGAATGGTTTTTGTATATTTTTTATAATTTCTGTGATGCATTACATGACGTACCCAGTATTTTTTATACTATATATATTTTGCTACGCAATTTGAATTGACTAATTGTTTTTTTTTAAATCTATTCACACAAACAGAGACAAAACATTCGTCTTTATTTAGACAAAGATCAAATTATTTCACCATGGCAACAGTATAGTTTATAGGCATTTTCCCTATTACTTTGTATATTCTTCAAGATGCTTATACAACTGAACTAATGATTATTCTCCATGTAAGTTTTAGATGTTAAATAAAGACAAAACTAAATCATACATTAAACAGTGAAATATCTTAGTAATAAAGTTATGTATCACTCATACTCCAACAGGCTCTGTACAACACTTTAATGTCATTTCACATAGTTGTAATCTCTTAAATTATCCGTGAATCGCGATAAGGTAAGATTATGCGAATTATTAAAGAAATCATTTTAATACACACATGTATAATGATTATGACAAACCAGGTATGTTTTCAAGTATAAAATCATACCATGGCTTAAAAACAAATGTTCAACACTGAGGACCATGAGAAAGTCGGATCGTATTGGACTGAAATCGTATATAATATTAAAAACGAATAACCCATAAACGAATGTGTTCTGTAAAATGATGCTTTCAGTAGTTCACTCTATGAAGACAGTTTTACACCGTGAGTTTGCGAGGTTTGACAGAAGGCTGTTTTTGAAAGACTGCCTCGTACCTTGTAATTGATGGTTGTATTCGGTCGTTGAGTACTTAAAGTTTTTTTTATAAAATTATATTTATTTTTTTTATTTAATTCTGCTCATTTTTCAAGTTTGATCCTGGCTCTAATGAGGTTCATACTTTTAGTCTTGTAATTATTGATTAAAGTTTGGACAAGCGTGATTTTATGGCCATATGAGCTGGTTTAAACCTCGAGTAGATTCATGTTCCAATTGACTCGAGTTTCACGGACCGTTCAAAGGGGGTAATCCAATCGTTTATCGGTCAAGTTTTTTCGGTGCGTGTGCGGTCTGTTTACAAAATGTAAACGAGTGTGTGTGGCGTTGCTTGTACGCTTGTGTCTCTCACCAAGTGTGGTTTGGGCCATTGTGCATAGAAACAGGGTTTATATTTGAATATTTGCCTACTGAGCTTGTCTCTGTACTAACATTAGCGTATCAATCGAGGTATGGAGAAGATGATTGCCAATAAAAACTAATTAAAATTAAAGTTATCGGGACCCCAGCAAATGTGCTACTTCGCGTTCATTTAAGAATAAAATGTTTGAATTGATAATCGTTATTAAGGTCAAATACACTGTTCTAAAATAATATAAATTACCAAGTAAAAACTGTTAATAACTGTTAATAAACTAATTTTACATAATGAGCACAAAAGAAAGATTCTAAATAGCTAGTGCAAACTTTTATAAACGACAACATTCCCAATGGTGTCCTCAGACGAAAACGACTTTAGATTTTTGTATCATTAATAAGCGGGAATCCGTTATGTAACAATTGTTCATACATTTACATATTAATATTGCTTGTTAGTTCTTTATAAGAACTGTATGTTACTGTTATTTATTTTTTCTCATGGACCATGGCCAACTGGATGTTATGTAAATAAATATTGAATTATTCTACATGGTGCGCCCTAGTGAATCAGGCAACCTATCTCGGGAATAGAGAAACACCATTTAAAACCAGCACGGGGACAACAATATCAATACCTTGTTGTGCTTTTAGGCGTATTTTTTTCTAGCTAATTGAATTTGAAAACCGACATTATCCTTACTTTGATAGCAACGATGGCTCAAATATGTCAAACTACTTACCAGCAGTCTTGATGTGCTAGATTTGCAGGCTAGCATAGGTCGAGTCAGGCTATATCGAGTTGTAAGTGCTCCTACCACTATTACCTCATCTGATAAACTGGTAATGTAATTGGAACATCGTCGATAGTTACGGTCAGCATCATGTTCATTTTATTGCAAACACGTAAATTATACAGCTTACCACCTTGTTAAGATGGCATTAATAAAACAAAGCTTTATGGTAACCAGATGCTTATTGTAAACTACATGTTGAAGTACACAGTCATAGTGGGTAAGAGCGAAGATGGTAGAATGGTGGCTTGATTGACGATCTGACTGGTCAAGTATAGGAGTATTCCTACGATGAATGACGAATTTCACGCCATGCTTGACAAATACGACATCACTTTGAAACTTGGTGCACATTTTAAGCATGGAGTTTACTTTGTTCAGCATAGAGCTACTTTTTGTAGAGATGACTGCCATTTTCATCTTTATCTTATTTTCATTCATGGCTTTATAGGAATTGGAGCAAACTTCTTCCACAGCTTGATACGAGTCGTTCTGATATAAATGTACGTTTCGTGATTGTTCTTGCAAACTGGTACATTATCTACATCAAAGTTAATGTAGTTGATATATGTGTTACACTTACCTTATTCACTAAAGTTGCATGGATTCTAACATTTGTCATAAAAACATACTGAGTTATAGAACAAGGTAAAACCAAAGTGCCTACTGTAAACGGAAAGTTATTGATTTGCTATATTGCGAAAAATTGATGTTGTTTAGCTTCTAATTAACCTGCTATCTATATTACTACATAAATGGTAAGCGAACATTATGAATGTAGCTATGTATGTGTTACAAAAAGCCGTGAATCATATCCATTATGTGTGTATTTGAATCACGTTTCTTGACGTTGAGTTTTCAAGAAACACGTACCCGTGTCCTTATTCTAGGTATGAGAACATGAATTATTGTCAAGTTTTAAAGTATACCAGGGAAAAGGCGCCAAAATATGTTTTCAATGATTTGGGATAAAACAAGAGATAGAGAGTAGAATACAATTACTTAAAGGCAATCCGATATCTTAAATGATAGCATCATGGCATCTTCGTTGTTCCTGTAGCTAGATTCATTCAGTTGCAGCTGTAATCTCCTTGTCTGGTTGTCTGGTTGTGGAGTTGATTGATATTCATGAGCATCTCGTTTTCGATGTGTGTTACGATACACTCCTGTGGGATTGAACATTTGATTAAAACAAAATCATGTGATTCAATTACTTTTGGATCTTATGTTAAGAAGTTACCCAAAACATTCCGTATATTTGGCCCATTTTGTTGGCGATTAAACCTATTTGTTAGTTATGCAAAAAGTATGGCTTTGCCTTAGGGCGTCTGATTCTCATTGCAGCGTATATATTTAGACTTTAAATGATTGTCAAAATATAGTACAGGGACACTTTTATAATCTGCAAAATTTGTGAATTGACCGCACAGTAATGTATACTTCCAATTTAGCTTGCACTAAAATACACAGCAAATATGGTGTACAGACTCAAATCCAGACTACCTTAGATGATTATGTGCTTGATATTTTGCGAAAGGCGTCCTTTGACTAAGTGTTGGTGTTTGATGCGATAATAATGAAGTTTGACTCGTTTAGTCGTTTCTTGCATAATGTTGGTAGCAGCCAGGTACCATGAAACAAGACCCTCAGTATGTCAAGTGCCATTTAATAAGACGCACAGTATTTCAGGTACCATTACACTAGACCACAATAAGGCAGGTACCATTAAACAAGACCCACAGTAAGGCAGGTACCATCAAACAAGACCACAGTAAGGCAGGTACTATTAAACAAAACCACAATAAAGCAGGTACTATTAAACAAGACCACAGTAAGGCAGGTACTATTAAACAATACCACAGTAAGGCAGGTACTATTAAACAAGACCACAGTAAGGCAGGTACCATCAAACAGAACCACAATAAGGCAGGTACTAATAAACAAGACCACAGTAAGGCAGGTACAATCAAACAATACCATATTAAGGCAGGTACCATTAAACAAACCACAGTAAGGCATGTACCATTTAAAAACAAGACACACAGTTAGTCAGGTACCATTTAACAAGACCCACAGTAAGTCAGGTACCATTAGTGCCAAGTGCCATGAAACAAGACATACAGTATTTCAGGTACCATTACATTAGACCACAGTAAGTCAGGTACCATGTTCGAAAGGACCGGTCTCAACGGTAAAGCTATTTATCGTGAAAACGTGTATTGTATTTCCATAAAATATATTTGCAATCCCAATTGCTAGTACCGGAGTGTCTTATTTATTAATCGTTGCTCGGGTTAAAGTTAAAGTACGCCTTCCCTAATCAAAGAAATACTCGGGGTTTACCTATAATTTGTATTATTTTTTGTTTTATTCAATAGTTTCCTCAAGTTAATGCAAACTTTGATAAGAGTTTTACTTTATTCAGGATTGTTGGGTTAAATGTGAGGTTGTTCACACAAACTAGTTTAATCCTTGTTCCAGGCGGTACCTTCCCCTAGTTTTATATATTATATATTATATAGTGTGTTGTTTGTCTGTGTTTCTGGTTTGTGAACGTTTGTTTATTCAGTTATCTTTACAAGAGGACCCTTTACTGAAACCAGATGATTATAATCTCCTTCAGTCTTATTTGTCAGATATTAATATAGTGAAACATAGGAATAATTTGTCTAGACTTTAGTATTTGCATGTAGATTAAAAAAAGAAGCCGGTAGATGGCACATTTCAGTTCCAACACCGCAATGTGGAAGAAAATGGAATGCACGCATTGTATAAGAAGATGAATTCAATTAATTCTGGAAAGCCTATTGTATTTAAAAATACTTTTGCATTGAGATAGCTTGTCATTTCAGACCAACATTAAATACTACCTATTGTCCGTGGTTCCGTTTAATTTGACATGGCCTATTAATAATTAAGATTTTCCGCAATATAAATGTGTTTTTTGCCGGCTATTTTGTCCTTGAAATTGTTCATTTGTGGGAAAGAACACTCAACCACAAGTATTTGGAAACCATGAATGTTTCAATATGGTAACTCCAAATGTTTATCTAAAAGTATTATCAATTTATTGATATTTGAGAGTTGTCTTGATTTTGTTTCTCAATTTGAGCTTTGAACGTTGTGCCATTAAATATCATAAAACAATTTCAGTGCGGGGATGTTGGGTTTGTCCTGTCCTGGGCCAATATAATATAAACAGGCTTAGATATAAATTATAAACATATGGAGGTTCAATAGCAGGCAAGCTTTCAAACAAATCTACAATGTCCAAAAACGATAATGGATTACCATAACAAAACAACAACAGTTCAATGGTGCACACATTTGGTCAAGGATAAGTGTACTTTAATCTGTAATTGTTTTTCTGTTTTCGTCAAAAATGAAGAATCTGAATGAATAATTAATCTTCCAATTCATTATTGTTGGTGTTAACATGACGCTACCTTAGATGGATGTGTATAATATATAGCATGTAGCAGTCAATGTTTTCTGGTTCAACCGTTATCAAATGTAATACAAACATCACTTAAACACAACCTCACACTTCTATCAACATAGAGCATATTAGTACAGTATCATTTGTTTAAAATAAGACAGGAGCCATCATTATGGAGTGAACGAGGGTAGTAATATAACTTTTAAGCATAACTATTTTGTACATCAAGTACAGGCTGTGAGTTATAGACAACAGCAGCAATCAAAGTGTCAAACCACAAAACGGATGCTGCCTCGTACCTTGTAATTGATGGTTGTATTCGGTCGTTGAGTACTTAAAGTTTTTTTTTATAAAATGACATTATTTTTTTTTTATTTAATTCTGCTCATTTTTCAAGTTTGATCCTGGCTCTAATGAGGTTCATACTTTTAGTCTTGTAATAATTGATTAAAGTTTGGACAAGCGTGATTTTATGGCCATATGAGCTGGTTTAAACCCCGAGTAGATTCATGTTCCAATTGACTCGAGTTTCACGGACCGTTCAAAGGGGGTAATCCAATCGTTTATCGGTCAAGTTTTTTCGGTGCGTGTGCGGTCTGTTTACAAAATGTAAACGAGTGTGTGTGGCGTTGCTTGTACGCTTGTGTCTCTCACCAAGTGTGGTTTGGGCACTTGTGCATAGAAACAGGGTTTATATTTGAATATTTGCCTACTGAGCTTGTCTCTGTACTAACAATAGCGTATCAATCGAGGTATGGAGAAGATGATTGCCAATAAAAACTAATTAAGATTAAAGTTATCGGGACCCCAGCAAATGTGCTACTTCGCGTTCATTTAAGAATAAAATGTTTGAATTGATATTCGTTATTAAGGTCAAATACACTGTTCTAAAATAATATAAATTACCAAGTAAAAACTGTTAATAACTGATAAATATGACAAAATAACAAGTGTATTATGATCTTAAACTAATTTTACATAATGAGCACAAAAGAAAGATTCTAAATAGCTAGTGCAAACTTTTATAAACGACAACATTCCCAATGGAGTCCTCAGACGAAAACGACTTTAGATTTTTGTATCATTAATAAGCGGGATTCCGTCTTAATTATGTAACAATTGTTCATACATTTACATATTAATATTGCTTGTTAGTTCTTTATAAGAACTGTATGTTACTGTTATTTATTTTTTCTCATGGACCATGGCCAACTGGATGTTATGTAAATAAATATTGAATTATTCTACATGGTGCGCCCTAGTGAATCAGGCAACCTATCTCGGGAATAGAGAAACACCATTTAAAACCAGCACGGGGACAACAATATCAATACCTTGTTGTGCTTTTAGGCGTATTTTTTTCCAGCTAATTGAATTTGAAAACCGACATTATCCTTACTTTGATAGCAACGATGGCTCAAATATGTCAAACTACTTACCAGCAGTCTTGATGTGCTAGATTTGCAGGCTAGCATAGGTCGAGTCAGGCTATATCGAGTTGTAAGTGCTCCTACCACTATTACCTCATCTGATAAACTGGTAATGTAATTGGAACATCGTCGATAGTTACGGTCAGCATCATGTTCATTTTATTGCAAACACGTAAATTATACAGCTTACCGCCTTGCTAAAATGTCATTAATAAAACAAAGCTTTATGGTAACCAGATGCTTATTGTAAACTACATGTTGAAGTACACAGTCATGGTGGGTAAGAGCGAAGATGGTAGAATGGTGGCTTGATTGACGATCTGACTGGTCAAGTATAGGAGTATTCCTACGATGAATGACGAATTTCACGCCATGCTTGACAAATACGACATCACTTTGAAACTTGGTGCACATTTTAAGCATGGAGTTTACTTTGTTGAGCATAGAGCTACTTGTTGTAGAGATGATTGCCATTTTCATCTTTATCTTATTTTCATTCATGGCTTTATAGGAATTGGAGCAAACTTCTTCCACAGCTTGATACGAGTCGTTCTGATATAAATGTACGTTTCGTGATTGTTCTTGCAAACTGGTACATTATCTACATCAAAGTTAATGTAGTTGATATATGTGTTACACTTACCTTATTCACTAAAGTTGCATGGATTCTAACATTTGATATAAAAACATACTGAGTTATAGAACAAGGTATAACCAAAGTGCCTACTGTAAACGGAAAGTTATTGATTTACTATATTGCGAAAAATTGATGTTGTTTAGCTTCTAATTAACCTGCTATCTATATTACTACATAAATGGTAAGCGAACATTAT
Source organism: Mya arenaria (assembly GCF_026914265.1). NCBI lineage: Eukaryota > Metazoa > Mollusca > Bivalvia > Myida > Myidae > Mya > Mya arenaria. The sequence goes on from NC_069124.1 coordinate 84,920,360, forward strand.
GAATGTAGCTATGTATGTGTTACAAAAAGCCGTGAATCATATCCATTATGTGTGTATTTGAATCACGTTTCTTGACGTTGAGTTTTCAAGAAACACGTACCCGTGTCCTTATTCTAGGTATGAGAACATGAATTATTGTCAAGTTTTAAAGTATACCAGGGAAAAGGGGCCAAAATATGTTTTCAATGATTTGGGATAAAACAAGAGATAGAGAGTAGAATACAATTACTTAAAGGCAATCCGATATCTTAAATGATAGCATCATGGCATCTTCATTGTTCCTGTAGCTAGATTCATTCAGTTGCAGCTGTAATCTCCTTGTCTGGTTGTCTGCTTGTGGAGTTGATTGATATTCATGAGCATCTCGTTTTCGATGTGTGTTACGATACACTCCTGTGGGATTGAACATTTGATTAAAACAAAATCATGTGATTCAATTACTTTTGGATCTTATGTTAAGAAGTTACCCAAAACATTCCGTATATTTGGCCCATTTTGTTGGCGATTAAACCTATTTGTTAGTTATGCAAAAAGTATGGCTTTGCCTTAGGGCGTCTGATTCTCATTGCAGCGTATATATTTAGACTTGATTGTCAAAATATAGTACAGGGACACTTTTATAATCTGCAAAATTTGTGAATTGACCGCACAGTAATGTATACTTCCAATTTAGCTTGCACTAAAATACACAGGAAATATGATGTACAGACTCAAATCCAGACTACCTAAGATGTTTATGTGCTTGATATTTTGCGAAAGGCGTCCTTTGACTAAGTGTTGGTGTTTGACGCGATAATAATGAAGTTTGACTCGTTTAGTCGTTTCTTGCATAATGTTGGTAGCAGCAAACGAGATCTCTTGTTTTATTCTCGCCGTCCAAATTGTTCTCGTTCAAATCTCAGAGCTTAAGCACATGCAATTGTTTTGCCAATGTCGTACACGTTTACTCGTAAGATCGTATGCAAAAATCCATAGTATCAATACATAATTTCACAAACAAAATGAATTTATGTGTTGGAACTGTCCGAAACACCAAGTTTTTGGGATAAACCGCTTGTCTTGATTTGTGTCTCTTGGTCATTTTCTCTATTGCTATGGCTATTGATCCAGACTCCATTAAACAAGACCACTGTAAGTCATATATCATTAAAAAGACTCCAGTAGATTTCAGATATAATTCAGTTAGTCAGGTACCATTAAACTAGACCATAGTAAGTCAGGTACCATTTAACTAGACCACAGAAAGTCAGGTACCATTACACAAAACCCATAGTAAGTCAGGTACCATGAAACAAGACCCTCAGTATGTCAAGTGCCATTTAATAAGACGCACAGTATTTCAGGTACCATTACACTAGACCACAATAAGGCAGGTACCATTAAACAAGACCCGCAGTAAGGCAGGTACCATCAAACAAGACCACAGTAAGGCAGGTACCATCAAACAAGACCACAGTAAGGCAGGTACCATCAAACAAGACCACAGTAAGGCAGGTACCATTAAACAAGACCCACAATAAGGCAGGTACCATCAAACAAGACCACAGTAAGGCAGGTACCATTAAACAAGACCCGCAGTAAGGCAGGTACCATCAAACAAGACCACAGTAAGGCAGGTACCATCAAACAAGACCACAGTAAGGCAGGTACCATCAAACAAGACCACAGTAAGGCAGGTACCATTAAACAAGACCCACAATAAGGCAGGTACCATCAAACAAGACCACAGTAAGGCAGGTACCATCAAACAAGACCACAGTAAGGCAGGTACCATCAAACAAGACCACAGTAAGGCAGGTTCCATCAAACAAAACCACAATAAGGCAGGTACTATTAAACAAGACCACAGTAAGGCAGGTACTATTAAACAAGACCACAGTAAGGCAGGTACAATCAAACAAGACCACAGTAAGGCAGGTACCATCAAACAAAACCACAATACGGCAGGTACTATTAAACAAGACACACAGTTAGTCAGGTACCATTAAACAAGACCCACAGTAAGTCAGGTACCATTAGTGCCAAGTGCCATGAAACAAGACCTACAGTATTTCAGGTACCATTACACTAGACCACAGTAAGTCAGGTACCATGTTCGAAAGGACCGGTCTCAACGGTAAAACTATTTATCGTGAAAACGTGTATTGTATTTCCATAAAATATATTTGCAATCCCAATTGCTAGTACCGGAGTGTCTTATTTATTAATCGTTGCTCGGGTTAAAGTTAAAGTACGCCTTCCCTAATCAAAGAAATACTCGGGGTTTACCTATAATTTGTATTATTTTTTGTTTTATTCAATAGTTTCCTCAAGTTAATGCAAACCTTGATAAGATTTTTACTTTATTCAGGATTGTTGGGTTAAATGTGAGGTTGTTCACACAAACTAGTTTAATCCCTGTTCCAGGCGGTACCTTCCCCTAGTTTTATATATTATATATTATATAGTGTGTTGTTTGTCTGTGTTTCTGGTTTGTGAACGTTTGTTTATTCAGTTATCTTTACAAGAGGACCCTTCACTGAAACCAGATGATTATAATCTCCTTCAGTCTTATTTGTCAGATATTAATATAGTGAAACATAGGAATAATTTGTCTAGACTTTAGTATTTGCATGTAGATTAAAAAAAAAGCCGGTAGATGGCACATTTCAGTTCCAACACCGCAATGTGGAAGAAAATGGAATGCACGCATTGTATAAGAAGACGAATTCAATTAATTCTGGAAAGCCTATTGTATTTAAAAATACTTTTGCATTGAGATAGCTTGTCGTTTCAGACCAACATTAAATACTACCTATTGTCCGTGGTTCCGTTTAATTTGACATGGCGTATTAATAATAAAGATTTTCCGCAATATAAATGTGTTTTTTGCCGGCTATTTTGTCCTTGAAATTGTTCATTTGTGGGAAAGAACACTCAACCACAAGTATTTGGAAACCATGAATGTTTCAATATGGTAACTCCAAATGTTTATCTAAAAGTATTATCAATTTATTGATATTTGAGAGTTGTCTTGATTTTGTTTCTCAATTTGAGCTTTGAACGTTGTGCCATTAAATATCATAAAACAATTTTAGTGCGGGGATGTTGGGTTTGTCCTGTCCTGGGCCAATATAATATAAACAGGCTTAGATATAAAATATAAACATATGGAGGTTCAATAGCAGGCAAGCTTTCAAACAAATCTACAATGTCCAAAAACGATAATGGATTACCATAACAAAACAACAACAGTTCAATGGTGCACACATTTGGTCAAGGATAAGTGTACTTTAATCAGTAATTGTTTTTCTGTTTTCGTCAAAAATGAAGAATCTGAATGAATAATTAATCTTCCAATTCATTATTGTTGGTGTTAACATGACGCTACCTTAGATGGATGTGTATAATATATAGCATGTAGCAGTCAATGGTTTCTGGTTCAACCGTTATCAAATGTAATACAAACATCACTTAAACACAACCTCACACTTCTATCAACATAGAGCATATTAGTACAGTATCATTTGTTTAAAATAAGATAGGAGCCATCATTATGGTGTGAACGAGGGTAGTAATATAACTTTTAAGCATATTTTGTACTTCGAGTACTGGCTGTGAGTTATAGACAACAGCAGCAATCAAAGTGTCAAACCACAAAACGGATGCTGGACTTTTTACGGTATGGACTGGCAATAAAATAAATAATTTCCTGGCAAACCATTGGCCCGTTTCTAAATAAGTTCACAAAAAGGTTCTTTAGATGTTCTTCACATTATGTTGTTTCTTTTAAATACCTGGCTGGGCGAGGCTATTTTTGACACTAAATGGCATAATGAAACACGTTGATAATCTTTTCCTCAGAAGCCGATGGTCAAATAAATTTACAGAAGTATTCGCTCGGTGACCTTCTAAGCCGTGTTGTTGGTCCGTACGAAAACATGGCAACCAGGGGGCGGGGCAAGTGTTCACTATTTAACTATATGGAAAAGTTTTCAGAAACCGCTGACCCGATTTTTAAATAAATTCACAGAAATGTTTCTTGGGATACCCTTCACCATATTCAGTCAAGCCGTGTTGGTTCGTAAAGAACATGGTTGCCTGAGGAAGAGGATGTCAGTTACCGCTAACATGATTATAATAAAGAAACAGTATTTGATGACCCTCTTAACAGTTCCTTTAAATATTTCCCTCCAAAACTTCAAGGCCTAGAGCTTTATTATATATTTACATTGTCTGGTATGTTTTTTTTTAATTTGTTCAAATCATGCTTCATGTTTTAAACAGACTTATTTAAGGTAAATATTTAAGAAATAATTTCTGCAAAACTGCAGTGCCCAGATATGATTCGTTACCAACTTTATTCGAATAACCTTATTTCCATAACCATAAATTACTTCAACAACTTTTGAACTCAATAGCAAACACAAACTTCCTTAGCAACATTTGTTTTCTAAGTAACCAATGACATTTTAGCTTCAATTTTCTTCTCTAACAACCATTCCTAAGCAACAACCAGATGTTTTCTTAGTAACCAGTGCTTTGCTTCCATATTAGCCATCACATTCCTTAGCAACCATGGACTTCCATAGCAGCCACTTACTCCCTAGCAACTACCCTTTGCATACATTGACTTTCGTAGCAGTAGCTGACTTCCCTAGTTTATCAAGGTGAGTAATATAGGGCAAGTAGTTTGTGCAAGAATGCCTTTTGGGGACTTAATTAAACTTCTGAGATACGAGCTATTTCAACACAGGGTATATTTATATAATAGTGTTTGAGTCTTTCTCGATTGTGAAGACAATTGAAGGGGCGAACTAAGGATTTAGCGTAACGTTTCATGGGGCGTAAATTAAGTGCGCAACTTTTGGCTCAAACGGGTAAATGAAACCTTGTTGTAGTTGTATGAGAATTTGAACAATTCAGGAACACTTAATAATGAATTATACTGTGTTTTTTTCCCCTGAAGGTTTATGTAGAATAATTTGAACTCATTCCTATAACGTTCTCCGATCATTTTCTTTTATTAAACGTAAATGAGTTATTTGTTCTTCGAAACTACATAACGATGATAAAACTGCAAGCAGGATGCAAAAATACCATATAAGTGTACATAATTGATATTTGTAACATATTCTAATATGTGATGTGTACAAACCAAGACAGACAAGCCTGTCAAACCCAAAAACATCAATATAGAAAATAAGATGAAGTATTCTTATTTAACAAATTAAACCCTTACTTATACCTTACAAAAGTGAGAACCTAAAATATAACAAATATGTATATAAATGGTGAGGTCTTATGTATTATATTTAAAACCCATTAATTAAAAGAAATAAGTAATAAGTATAGATATTTTATGTTGGGGAAGTTTATGATAGGGAATATACAGAAAAGCGCAAGTACTTCACACATTTAATGAATACAGAAATAGCGATTCCGTTACATCAGGATCATTAATGGCGAAATCGAGAACAGAATATAAAAAAAATTGTTGCCATCATTAGGATGAAAACTATTACTGTAAGACTAGTTGAGGCCATATAAAAATGCAAATTATATTGGAATATGCTAAAATAGTGCCAAAACAGCAACATTAATTCATCAAAAGTATCACCTTAACAGTATAATACTTCGAAGCTATAAATAATCCTGACAATGCCTTCTATAAGGAAGACAAAGACACCGAATATTTCAACTATATATTTTCAATAGAGAGCTTCAAGTTATGTGCTTAGAGCTAGATATTGATAGCTAGATATTGATATTTCAAACGAGGAAATAGAAAAGCATCTTCGCAATGAACTAACAGTCGTTCAGTGGAACCAGATAAAATCTTAAAATAATTTCTTTAACACAGCTTTCCTTATTTTTTCACTTTTTAACAAGGTATTAAATCTATAGTAATACTCTTCGCAAAGGACTGAAGTCTATTAAGTATAATTATTTAAAAGGGGAGATCTAAATTTGGCCGGAACTTGTAGAGGAATAACTCTGTATAGGACATTATTAACATTATTCACCGAAGTTATTAGTAACATATAACACTTTGCTGGCACTGAATCTTATGCATGCTATAGAACAACTATGGACACACACCGATAACATGTATGCATTTAATTGTATAATCAAACGAACTTGAAAACAAATTTATAAATTATATCTTTACAGAATCATTCGATTTATAACTTGGGGATAATACGTTTTACAAATAAATTAGACATGGCGGTCGTTGAATCATAATTTGGTCGCTATATTACCATGTAAATTGAAGCAAACATTTTCAAAATGAGTTAAGTGACACCTTTGTAGGCTCAATTCGGACACGTCTAAGTGACTGTTTGTCCCTTTTTATTATTCCATGTAAGTAAAAGATATAGAGAAAGAACTCGTATGTCAGGAATCCATATTCAGGCTAGATAAAAAATGCAAATTATATTGGAATATGCTAAACAAAATGCCAAAACAGCAACATTTATTCCTAAAAAGTATCACTTTAACCGTGTAAAACTTGAAAGCTATAAATAATCCTGGCACTGACTTAGAAATAAAATAAAAAAATAATAAAACTTTTATATATATTTAGTGTTTGTGGAAGATCTGCAGATTGGGTAAATTTACTGATGTTTGGCTTAACCAAGGCGTCTGAAACATATCATATTTTTACATATTTTAATTGATGGCCAGAGATTGTTTCAGGCACAAAATGATAAAGAGCTGTGAGAGAATGTTCAAGAGCTGAATGGGCTGATGACTTAAAGCACAAATAATACCAAGAATTAAACGCAAATGTCAGCTGTGCAATACACTCGAGGACGAATTCCATTTTTTCCTAGAATTATCAATTTTATCATAGTTTAAGAATATTATGTTTCAAGCGACATTACTGACGTAATCCAAACATTCCAAAAGTTATCGAACTTATCTCGAATATCAACGTTAAACTAATAATAAGAAAACTATATTATTTATTTAACAAATGCTTTGAAATGTGTCAAAATGGATTCTAAACATTTCTTCCAATCAGGTGTTATAAAGGATCCATTTACCAGTCCGGAAACTGTTATAAAGTAATTGTTGGCTTGTTCTTTTGCCAGGAAGTGTTCATTTAATGAACAAATGGTATTCTTATATGATAAAATTGTAAATGAATATGGTAAACATTTGTTGGAATTTTGTAAATCTACTGGTTTGCGGATTGTTAATGGTAGATGTGGAAAAGATAATGCTGTGGGTAAATTTACATGTGTTAATAGTCAGGGCTGTAGTGTAGTTGATTATGTTTTATGTAAAAACAGTTTTATTAAAAACATTTCATCTTTTGAGGTTATGGAACCTAATATTATATCTGATCACTGTGTTGTTAACTTTAGGTTACACCAAACTATACAATGTGCTGAAAATATTGATAATGATACTGACTCATTTACAATTCCCTTTATGGATGGAACAATGATAAGAAAGATTTATTTATTGAAGCATTACTATGTGAAGAAACTGTTGAGGAATTAGATAGATTATGTAATAATATAAACATGTCAACTTGTCAGGCAGATTTAGATGAAAATTTACAACAATTTTCAAATGTAGTGGATGGTGTTTGTAAACCATTGTTTAAAAAGAATATCCCAAACAGAGACAATAAGCTGGATTTTAAAGATAATAAAGATAGTGAATATTTTGATGATGAATGTTATAGATATAAACAACAGTATTATAGATGTTTAAATGTATACAGAAACTATCCATGTGACCAAACAAGAATTGATATGGTACATGCTAGAAGGGACTATAAAAATACTATCAGGAAAAAGAAATTTTTATATGATAAAAATAAAACCAAAATGTTAGAAACAGCTAGACTCAAAAATGCAAAGATGTATTGGAGATTGCTTAAGGGCTCTGTGGTAAAGAAATCACGTTCATTGACATCAGATGAATTTTTAGATTACTTTAAGTCAATAAATGATCCAGATTCACAATATTTCAACCAGATGAAGACATTTTATATTTCAATGAAAGGTACTTGATTGGTGAAATAGATGTTATGTTTAATGAATTGAATGTTCCAATACAAGTAGATGAAATAAAAAAAGCATCTAGAAAACGAAATAATGGAAAGGCTGCTGGACCTGATTATTTTCTGAATGAATTTTTCAAATATGGTTCAATGAATGAACAATTTACAAATGTTATATGTAATTTATTCAATAAATTGTTTGATATGAGTTATTTCCCAGAAAAGTGGTCTGAGGGATATATTATACCCCTTCATAAAAAGGGTGATGTCAACAATACTAGTAATTATAGAGGGATAACATTGTTAAGTACCTTTGGAAAATTGTTTACAAAAGTTTTAAATGAGAGACTACAAAATAGTATACAATTAGAAAGAGTACACCTGAGTTTTTGTAAGGATTTATTATGTGTTAGAACACAGACTCAAAACAATTTTGTATATGGAGAGCTTGGTAGAACAACATAGTTAGCTAAACGTTGTACAAGTGTAATACGATATTGGATGAAAATTATCCAAATGGAGACTATTAGATACGTTAGGATAGTGTATGATCAAATGTATTGTGATTTATATGATACTCCAAATTTTAAATCATGGGCTTTTTTGGTGAGGCATTTACTCCAAACCTTAGGCTTTAATCATGTTTGGATGTACCAAGGTGTTGGAGATCTACAGTCAACAACGAATAACTGATATATTTATACAAACGAGGATATCCGAGTTAAATAATTCTACTAGAGCTAGATCATACATATTGTTTGCTGATTTTAAACTTCAATCTTATTTGTCAAATGTTAATATAGTAAAATATAGGTCTGCTTTAACGAGAATAAAAGTATCTGCACATAGATTAGAAATAGAAACCGGTAGATGGCACAAACCAGTAGCAATACCACACTGTGATAGAAAATGTCTTGCATGTAATTTACTTGAAGACGAATTTCATTTTATTCTTGAATGTCAACTGTATAAAGAACTAAGAAAGCAATACCTGAAAACATATTATTATACTGCACCGAATATACCTAAATTTATTAAATTATTTAAATCGCAAAATGTAACTGTAAACAGAAACCTTGCCATTTATGTGTATAAGGCAATGGAACTAAGAGAAAGATATTTATTGTATTACGGGTAATTTTATTTGTTTACATTAATTACTTCACGCTTAAATGTAAGTTTATTGATGAAATATCATTTGGTCGCATGATTTGATATATTTATAATGTTGATCAGTTGCTTATATGAATGTATTGGACCTTGACTATGTTTAGAAACATGTTTCGTAATCATATTATGTATACGCATGGGCATTTTTGTCTAGATGTATTTGGAAATAAACTAAACTAAACTATAATTGCATTTTATGTGGTTTATATTCCCAAGTGTCTGGACTCGAATTCGGTAGTAAAAAAACTCCGTCACTAGTTTGAAATTTGGCGACGGGATGTAGCGAAATGTAATGGGGTTCGACTTGAATATTGAATTGAAATGGAATTTATTTATCTTTCGAATGAACTTAAAGGCACATAGTAAGCAATATTGAAGTATATTAAGGTGAAAAAAAGCGTTGAATGTTGCTAAATTTGACGAGTTTCGTAATTGATGTTGCTACTTTCACCCGATATGTGACCTAGTTACCGCTGACGGCCATTTTGGTAGACAAGTGCGCGCACGGATACAAAATGGCGACTGTTAAGACGAAGATATTGTAAACTACTTAGAAAAATCAGACGAAGCCAGTTAACGATGCGTCTCTTCATTTTGGTGGAATTGGTTCTCTATCGGGATGGATTAGATGGTTTAGACAAACAGTGTTATCATGACAAAATAACTGTTATTTACAGTCAAGACCCGTACGAAATTGTTCTTTGGTCTACTGATAAAAGCTTCTGGCCCAGCGTCACATAGATTGACATTAGCAATCATCTGATATTTACATAGTCCTGAAAAAGGGAAAAGTTGAGATGCTACAAGGTTCTTACAACCATGTTCGTGTCTGGCTTTGTTAGTGATGTTGGATGTTGTATGAAACAAGGCTAAGGCGTGTTCAATATTCTTATTTCTTAATATTTGAATAATATATATTTTCTAAAACTATGACCAGTTTCTATGTTTTTTACACATTTTTGAACGATTTTGATCTTATGATAGTTTGAAGTCTAATACAATTTGAATAAAAAAATGTCGCTTTTAAGTGTTTTGGAATATCCAATTGAACGATAAAAACACATGTGATTGTTGAAAGACGTATTGAATTGAGATGTTTTAAGTGTATAACTTAATTCAGATTTACATCCTTTATTACAAATTTGCCCCTAAAGGTGTAAAGGTTCAACCCTGATTGAGATATTATTTGTAACGTTTTATAGAGATTGCAGCTTGTCCATTCACAACTGAGCGAATACCTAACCGTCGCTGGATAATTGCAGAGAAAATGGTTGGAATCATTGCGGGATAGTGTACGCGCATGGCTGGTGTTGGCTAAACCTGCACCCATTTACCTTCTTCAATGTTTTGTGTTAATGCTGCCGTTAAGATATGCACGAGTCGAACTGTAACTGATGTGTCTGCCTACAGGAAATTTCCAAGGACTTTTAATCATGAATCACATGCACAGCTGAATGAGATCGATTTCACAAGTGCAGCCACATTGAAATTTGGTTTTGTCAAATTTAGCAGTACGAATGATCTCCCTTTAGTTCTGATGTTGTTTCCCAAAATAACCCGGGTATCCAATAATCCTTACAAAGGTAGCATATGGAAATAATTGATTATTGTGGGATGCACCAACAATCAGCGAGAGTTTACTAATAGGAAAAAAAATCAATATGTGACAAATACATACATTGACATTCATAGTCTACATTGCAAATTTTAAAATTGCATTGTTTACCGAAAATGTCGACAGAAAATAGTAGTGGCTGATAGTATGAATATTGGGTATTCACAAAGTAGTTTTAGTCAACTGCGATAGTCTTTAACCAGTCAGGTTTAAACCAAAAATATATATCAAATTTATTTCAATTTATTATTTCATGTTTGTGCTAGACGTTTCGCAGATGGACGATCATCCAAGTTGAATCACTTCAGTTGGACATGGGCTGCGCAAATATCTACGCCAAAACGCACTAGTTGATAAGGATAACCCTACAATCAATATTTGCCTGTAACCCCTGTGTAACTGAACTCGATAACAGTAACCCTGGTGTAATTTATTTGGAATTTCTGACTGCCACGAACATTACAGAAACACTAAACAAACGGCAGTTAAGGAATAGGGCATAGCTGTGTGCTTGATGCAATATGTATCCAGACAGTCACCAAGATATATCAGCAAAATAACACCTTGTGGTGATCGCGGCGACTACACAAACTGAAGACTTGATATAACTTGATCGCCCATATGCCTATGTCAAAAGCAATAAAAGTGAATCAACACAGTATTCTACTCCGTCTTCTGAATTGGATGCAAGATTTTACACTGGCTTGATCTTCTACGTGTTAATGACTATGTAGTCAATACTTACTTTATTTGGCGAAGCGTTTTCTTACAAATTAAGAGTATCTTATCAATTACTGTCTTATTGATAAGTTTAAGCATTGCGAAAGACCCTGGGATTTCGGACAAATCTGATAAAATACCACGTCGAGGTCCGGGGAACACTCAGAGAATATCGGAGACGTGTCCGGGACAATTCCTGTCCAAGTAATCGCAATTTTTACAGATTCTTTGTCAGGATCATTTTGCAGGCGTCGCCGTTGCATCATACCCCATCATGCGTTGCTCAGTACAGTATGTGTCTGGAACATGTATATAAGTTTACATGGAAACTTCCGATAAAAGGTGAAAATTAGAAACTTGCTAAGGGTTTGTTTGCCAAATAATACCGGACAATGTGTATTGAATGACGTAAAACGCAAAACGCGCAATGCTTTAGATGCTTTTAGATTGATAATCCATTTTCAGTTGCGTATTACCACAGAGTTTCTTCAAGTAATGAATCAAAACACCTATATACTCTGTATAGGGCTAAGGCGATATAGAACATTCAAGTACATGTGTACCTGTGTTTATTGCTACATTAAAGTCTCTACTCTATTGTTTTTCGTGTGTTCTTATTTGATATAAAATTTTCTATAGAAAAATTATACAAACATTATAAAATTCATCAAAAAAGCCTAAATTATCAACAATGCGGTTTGTTATGTTGTGAAATTATGCGGTCCTGTAATATTGTAAGAGGTCATGTTACATTGACGAAGATACATGTCCTCGCGTCGGTATTAATTTCCAACTTTTGCATTGACCAAGTTACATGTCCTCGTGTCGGTATTAATTTCCAACTTTCGCATTGACCAAGTTACATGTCCTCGTGTCGGTATGAATTCCAACTTTCGCAATGACCAAGTCTATGTTTCAATTTATTGGCAAGTTTTTGTTTTAATTTAATACCTCTCAAGCACGTAAAATGCCCAAATTTGGTAAACGGTTGACTGTGAGAACTTAACATGTGTGCAAAGATGTGTAGAATTGCACCATTGGATGCTTAATTTGCCATTTGAGTCCAGGTTCAGTTATAAAACTAGAAGAATGGCATGTTTAGCCAAAATACCTTAAAGATGCACTTTTACTCCCACATGAGATTTAAGAAAATGCCGGGACAGTTTTAGGACCAAAGTGTCATTTTTGGCAAGAAATTTATTTTATTTAACTATTACTGGCAAATAATCACAATTAAATGCATTTATCATGTCTGGCTGATCAAAATATTTTATTTCCTTGTTTTCACAACTTTATGTAATTGAGTCGTCTGCGTTCCTTCAAGCACGCTAAATGTCCATTTGACTGCAATAATTTGAAATGTATGCAACTATGTGTAGAACTGCACCATTTATAGCTTAGAATGTCATTTGGGCGCCATTTTGGTGGTTAATGGAAGAAAGGCGTCTATAGATGCACAGGTGGTAGGATGTCAGACAGTGAAACTGGAAAACCTATCACAGACTATAAAATTAAGTTAGTTTGGGGGGGGGGGGGTGAAATATCGAAAAGTACACATTTAACAATTTTGCCCTTTTTTTGAATTTGAGTCGGCATAATTTTTGCGAGCACACAAGATGTCCAAATGTGGTGAAAATTTGACAGCGATAACTTGATATGAGTGAAAAAATGTGTATAACTGCACAATCTGATGCTTGAAAGGTCATTTGAGTCCTGCTGGTGCATTTATGTATATAGGGCTAATCGAAAGTGTTCTTCATAAAAAACGCAGTAACAGGTTTTCTTGACTGTTCTCTTAAAATCAAAGCAACGAAAGTTCTGGGGGATTGGTATAGTGGGGTTCAAGAATAATGAAAAGTTTCATTTAATGAAGAGATGGCATCAGTATTGACGTAATTTCAATTAATGTTAACTACACACATCGCCATTACCTCTTGAAATCTTTGCGTGATCAAAATCCGTATCGACACCCACTATATTCTTCTCACAGTCTCTTAGCATTTTCAGTGCTTTAATTTTATTTGTTATCGCATCGACATGGACAAAATATCATCAGAACATGACTGAACTCAATCTATTAAGAATCAGGAGAATATATCGCTTAAACAAGAAAACTAAATTATCTTTAAGTACTATTGCCATTGATTATGCACTGTCTATTAAATATGCATGAACCTAATCTGTAATGCGTAGAACGGTCTAAATTCAAGACAACTATTTAATGATTTTTGGTGCAATTAAACTTACAAAATACTTTGTTTTTTACCTGAACCGTCAACAAGGCGGTTGGAATATCACCTGTCTTCGTAAATACCCTCACAGTCGACTGTACTATGAACGTGTATTGTACCATATGTATTCCTACAGGAGACAGACATTTAACACTACCGAATAATCACACTATTTTGAAAGGTCGCCCAAAAAATATCTTCACATATGGAGTACTAGTAATTCTGACTTTTGATGTTATCAATGTAAGATCTTACTCGTTTGCAGTTCTTTAAAAATGGTATATATTTTCGGGCACGGAACGTATATTAATAATGATTAATAATGACTACTTAAGAAATTATTTAAACTTGGTTCTCTTCCATGTATAAGTGGTCAACATATTTTTGTCCAATGAGAAGGCAGTATACTTCTTTGTCAATACATAAATTCCAGTGAATCAGCAGTCAGGGTGTCATCGAAAACAATTCGTGAAACCACGAGCGAAAATATAGGGTTTTTTATGATCACGAGTGAAATAAAATCTACATTTTTTCTGTTTCTTATATGCTTTTTTATTCGACTTTTGTTGGTTTCTATTTTAATCTATTTTTTCGAAATACCTATTCTTGAAATGTGTTTGCTATGCCGCTAACCGTGGGACGCCCCTCACGCAAATCTTTGGTTGCTGATGATGTAGCTGTCACTTATATTTTCGGCTCGTGGACAAATAATTATCAAAGAGTTCTTATAGTTTATTATTTATTTCTATTTTGAACATTTGAACAACATTACCACTTTGCTAAAAATTATCATGACAGTAAACGGTATATTTAGTTCTGCTGATTATTATTTAAGTAAATATAAAACAGTGAACGAAAATATAACCTGATTGTGAACATATCTTACAAGTACAAATTACTACATTGTTAACTGATTAAAAAAGTAGATCTGTTTCTTAACGCATAATAATATAGTAAGTGGTCGAAATTGTATTTTGTTTAATGGGATATCAGTCAGTCGTAATAGTTGTTATCAGGTAAATCAGTACGTATAAACAGACCCTGTGTGAAAAAATAATTATTTAGAAACAAATAAATGGTTAAATGCGACAAATCAGCAAATACTTCTTTTCTCTTCTACACCTTTCTTAAAGATGCACATTTACTCCCAAATAAGACTTACCACAATTAATAATATTGTTTTAATATTTCAAAAAGGATGAATTAATGTCGAAAATAATGCTTCTTATGAAGATTACCGAGTTTAATATGAAAGAAATGAGCATAAAGCACGGTATTTCTACCTTATGAGACTTTAGTAGACCACAGTAAATCTT
This sequence comes from Mya arenaria, assembly GCF_026914265.1. Lineage (NCBI taxonomy): Eukaryota > Metazoa > Mollusca > Bivalvia > Myida > Myidae > Mya > Mya arenaria. The sequence goes on from NC_069124.1 coordinate 84,935,414, forward strand.
CTAGCATTCACCAATCATTTAATAATTTTGCTCTTTTTGCTATTAGATACACGGTTACAATCGTGTTATCATGAATTATTATTTTCCATAAATGCAATATTTAGTAAGAAGTTCAAAGCTAATTAGTCAAAATTAATGTTTCTTATACAAGTGTTTGTATTAATCTTGAATAAGAGTGTCACATTAAACAAGTACTTCCTCGTCTTAATATAGACCGTCGAACAGATAAATTGTATGAGCTTGTTTTGTATTGACAGATTTAATACTATTGATGTTGTTTTTTTTGCCGGTGTAAATTATTGTCACACGAGAACCCCATTTAACGTCCCTCCCGGAAGATATTTTAAGTGATGAGGCGCGTGATCGAACCTGTTAATTGTAAATTGCAAGTAAATTATCTCTCTTAAAAATTGTTTCGGACCTCACACAAGTTTCACAATATGGAATTCTGAACTAGTATAATGATGACAGTAAATGACGGAATAAACGATATTTATTTTTGAAATCTAAATGTCATACCGGGTTTTTAATTGCCGCTAAAAATAAGACAATTAAAAGTTATATAAACCGCCGACTACAATTTCGTCATACAATGATTCTTTGCAATAGTACTTCAGTCATAATGATGAGGGTTATATTACTAACGTATTATATCAATATCTGTTATTGATGCCACTCCTTTTCACTAACGGTATCATGTAGCATAAATTCAGGAAATTAATAAAGATATTTGTGTTTTAAAAAAAATAATCATACTGTCAGAAACATTTAATCAGACATAAACATGGTTTTTCAAACATTTAAATCCTTTATAGAGACAGTCTGCCAAGAAAATTGAAAAAAGTAAAAGAATAAATAAATTTCCTTTGTTTGACCTGTCAACTATGTACTATGTACCCTGCCCAAATCAAAATAACCCCGAGGGCATAACACAGGGAAATTACATGTTATTAGCTGTATGGAATTAAAGGTTCTTATACACTGTTCTTACTCTCAATGTACTTTACCATTGTATGACATATAATTAAACTCCATTCAGTAGTTTTCATATTATAAAGAAATAAAAGGTAACAAAGGGCAGTAACTCTGTGATTGTTCTTGTTCACTAAACTCCCTCACATAACGCTTTACCATTGTATAAAGTTTGATTATGTTTCATCCATTATTTTTAGGTTATTCTCCGGACAAGGAAAAGTAACGAACGGCAATTACTCTGTGGTTAGCGGAAATAGATTTATGGTTATTATACTATGCACTGTTTTCTCATTTTGCTTTACCATTGTTTGTAGTTTAATTAATTTAAATTCATTTGTTTCTAAGTTATGCTTCGGAAAAAAAGAAAGAAAGTAACAAAGTCCAGTTACATGTTTTAGCTGAAATAACTTAATAGTTCGCATACACTTCCCTTTCTCTTAAATCACTGAGAAGAGGAGGAATGAAAGAGAATATATAATAACTTTGAAATAAACTGAAATAGAGTTATGGTACACTACACTTCCTGTCATTGTGTTTTACCACTGAATAACATTTGTTTCAAATCCATCTATTTGCGTTTATGTTATGCTCCGTAAAAGTAAGATCAACAAAGAGCAACAACTCTGTGATTAGTTGAAATAGAGTTATCATTCTTTTACACTGCACATTCTCTCATAATGCTTACCATTGTATAAAGTTTAATTAAATTGTATCCGGTAGTTTTCAAGTTATGCTCTGGTCATGAAAAAGTAACAAAGGGCAGAACTCTGTGATTAGCTGAAAATGAGTTATTGTTCTTGTACACTACACTTCTTCTCATTGTGCTTTAATATTGCATAAAGTTTGAACAGGTTCCATCAATTATTTCCAAGTTTTGCTACGGACAAGGAAAAGTAACAAAGGGCATAAGCTAAAGTAGCGTAATGGTACACTGCACTTCATCTCATTGTGTTTGACCATTGAATAAAGTTTGATTGAATTCCAGTTAGTTTAGTTTTTAAGTCATGCTCCGGACAATGAAATGTTAAGTAACTAAGGGCAATAATTCTGTTATGAACTAAAACAGCGTTTTTGTTTCTTTACACTGGACTTCCTCTCATTATGATTTATCGTCGTTTGCTGTTGAACTAAATTCCATCCAGTACTTTTAAAGTTATCCTTCGGACAAGAAAAATTGCAACAGATCGACCCACCGACCACTGGGTGACTCCAATACACCCCTTCAACCATCCTTTGTCCAGGGTATAAAATCCGATTTTCCGAGTTTAAGTTGGTCTGATTTGTATAATGATTTTTATATAAGTATAAATTTTTGAATACACAAATATATCGAAATGTCAAAATAAGCATTCGCGACTTGCTTCTAAAACTTTGTCCCTACCCTACTTAACATTTTTGAGACCTTCGCCCAAAACTCAGACAATTTTAGGCCTTATTAATATCAGGGGGTCCAACGTGTTTTGTGTTTGCCGAATTTTAAGTGAATGAATTGTGTAATGCGGAATAAAATGGCGGTGTTAGAAGACATTTTGGTAATTTGGGAGGATATTTTCACCTGGTAAGTAAGTTTTATCACTTTTCTCGCAATATAAATACGCCTACCCGGATTGCAAGACTTGAAACTGTGTTTTTTAGTCAAAGTGCACCTTTCATGTACATAATTTAGCTATTTTCCATTGATTGTTTGCATATTTTCGACGGTAAGTGCACTTACATGGGCACTTTACGGTCGATTGTTCTATGTTTAAATACCTTTATGTTGGGCGTGGAAGTATGATGCAGTTTTTGTGTGATGCAAAATCAAAATAAACGTGCGTTAATAAAAGGGTAATTAAGACACGAACTGCGCAAGACAGATTTGAAATTATAACAAAAGGCAATGTGTTATCCAATAAGAACGAACCGTGTATTTGTTATGCAAAATTACCTACCAGATACACTTGTGTACTATTGTAGCAATTCATATATGTGCTCATTAAATAATACTCTTTATAATGTTTAAACCAATGTAACAACTCTTGATGTAACACGAACGTCTCGCAATACTGCAAATAAAATGAATGCAAACATTATCAGTCTAATACTAGTTTACCACGAAAATCACGAAAACACGTTTAAAAACAGTGGTAGTCTACCCCTTTCCCACCCACCCCCACCAGCCCCGGCAGTTGTCTGACAATGGATCTTTGGGCATAAAGCTAAATAACAAAGACTACCACTGTTTTAAAACGTGTTTCCGAAAACCAAACTGTGCGTCACTTATAACATCATTATTTTCGGCCCAATCTGAGACTCGTTTATTGATAATACCAGTAAAAATCTTTGAAAAGCAACTAACAAGAGTAATACCCCGATACATTATAGAACAGTTTCTCTACCTTGCGAAGGTGAGTGACAGATAAACCAGGCAAGTGATGCTTCTAACCACTTTAAACACTGTAGTTCGTCAGCATCCAAATTTTAGATTTCCATACTTGACCAGTTCCAGTTACTGTCCTTGGCTTACCAAACAATATATTCACATTGCGGAATATGTTTTGTACGCTGACATCTATTTTATTTTTTACCGTTACAAATCTGGAAACTACAAAAATGTTATAAATCAATTGAGATTAGCATTCATACTGACTGTAGTTGTCAAGTTTTCAACGAGAGTGAAAATTGTACGCATGGAATGGTCATTAAATAACGGTCGGATCAGTTTTCAACGTTAAAACATTATCAGTCATCCGTTGATAAAAGGCCCTGGGGTACAATTTCAATGTCAAGCATGTCTTAAATACTATTGTTTAGTCAAGAGACGGATCATGATGAAATAATCCCGAATTTATGGAAAACTTCTAGATCTTCTTTGTGTTGACCAATGTTGTGTAAGCGTTGTTCAGCGACTGCAGAATTTATCAAGTTTTGTGTAACCCGCCGCAAAACCTAGAGGAGGTGATGGGAATTCTGCATGTTTAACCTTCTGTTCATGACATTATTGAAACCTTTTAGCATTTAGAAAACAAAGTAAAACAGATTTTGTTGCAGGCAGGCTACCATTTATTTGTCTCGTTGGTTATGTAAAGTGCCATTCTATGATTTTAAATCACCATAGACAATCGGTATAACAAGTAATTGCGCCTCGACACGTAATTTGGATTCATCAGACAAAAATAATACTGATTAAAAGTTGTCTTGTTGATACAATACTGTATAATTTTACGCCTCAACAACTGCGAAGCACTTCCTTTTCTCTGAAACATGCTGCACCAAGGAATTGCGGGTCGAGATGGCAATCAGGCGCACTGTGATGTTTCGGCCATATCAATCTTATCGTATGATGTGGTTGTGCAGCCAAACAGCCTCCTGTTATTTGAATTGAATAAAAATATTGTTCGTGGATTTCACGTCCAATTTGACGTCAGCCCCTTTTAAACTGCTTTAGTCTAGCCTTATTTCAAACAAGTTTGACACTTAACTATTCATAGACGAAATATCTGTGTTATTATAAACTTCGTAAATTGTTTTGTGTATGTGTTCGCGGTGGTTTCTTTGATCGTTGAGTCATTTTACACCAGTCGTGACACCGGATCTTGTCGTATACATGTTAAAGTTAATTAATATGCCATTTTACTAAAGAAATACTACAGGCATTTGAAAGTGGAAATCTAAAAACTTCGCTTTTTCATCTTGAAATTGAGACTATGACAGATATAAGAAATAAACAGTCTCGTGCTGCGAATCAGTGATAATAGCCGCGTGCTGCCGGTAATGGATTTGTCTGCAATACTGAAAAGCCGATATATTTAAATAACCTCTTAAGTAATACTTATAATTTCATTGAGCATAGTTGTGGTTGTTTTTAAAAAAAAAAAAGTTGCGACAAATGTGAGGACGTCATCCTTGTTGCTTCCTAACAGGGTATTATTTAACTCATTGTGACATTGGCAACTACCCTTCAACATATCAGAATATAAACATCCATTCAAGAACGAAATCCTTTGGCAGTTTGATGAGGACTGTTCCCGGGCAACGACTCCTTCCACCAGAAGTTTGATGTGGACTGTTCGTTGGCAACGACCTCTTAGTACCGCCGACTGTTTAATAGAGACTGGTCTTTGGGAAAGACACATAAAGCCGGCTATTTGATGAAAATTGTTATTTGGCAACGATCCCTATCGTCGGCTGTTTGATAGAGACTTTCGTTTTCCTCATTGGAAGGTGAAACAATGTCAATGCTCACTTCCGCCGGCTGTTTTATGTTTGAAAGAGACTGTTTATTGAAATGGAAGGGAAAAACTTTCAGCGCCCATTTCTGCCAGCTTTTATTAATGATAATGTGCAATTGCAGCAACAAAAAGGACACTATGTAGAGCCCCTTACGTCGACCGTTTCATATAGAATGTTTATTGGTAGCAATGGAAGGGGGAATAATGTGAACGACTCCTACCGCCAATTTGTTTTTTTGGCAGAAAAGAAGGGAGAACACTTTCAACGTCACCCAACGCCGGCTGTTTGTTAGAGACTGTTCAGTGTCGGCAATGGTCGGTGGAGCACTGTCAAGACCCACTATCGGTGGCTATTCAAAAGGGAGGTTTTAATTGCAGTAATGAACGGGGGGGAGGCACTATCAACGTCCCCTTCAGTCGCCAGTTTGACAAAGGATGTTCATTAGAAGCAATTGGAAACGGATCAATGTCAACGTCTCATACAGCCACTAGTTTGACAGAGACTTTTCATTGGTAGCAATTGAAGAAGGAACACTGTCAGCGAAAACTACCGCTCGCAGGTGGATATAATCTGTTCATTGGAAACAATGGTAGATTGAGCACTTTCAACGCCCACTACCACCTGCCTTAAGAGAGAGACTATCCATTGGGATCAATGATAGGAACATACTGTCAACGACCCCTGTCGTCGGCTGATTAATGGAAACTGTTTATGAGCAGCAATGGAAGGGGGACACTGTAAACGCCAACAATATCGCCGGCTGTTTGATGGAAACTGTTTACTTGTGGCAATGGAATGAGCAGCACTTTCAACGCCCAATACAGCCGGCTGTTTGATGAAAACTGTTTACTGGTAGCAATGGAATGAGGAGCACTTTCAACGCCCAATACAGCCGGCTGTTTGATGAAAACTGTTTACTGGTAGCAATGCAATAAGGGAACTCTTTCAACTGCCCAATACCGCCGGCTGTTTGATGGAAACTATTTATTGGTAGCAATGGAATGAGACCCACTTTCAACGCCCAATACAGCCGGCTGTTTAATGAAGACTGTTTACTGGTAGCAATGGAATGACGAGCACTATCAACGTTCAATACAGGCGGCTGTTTAATGAAGACTGTTTACTGGTAACAATGGAATGAGGAGCACTTTCAACGCCCAATACAGCCGGCTGTTTAATGAAGACTATTTACTGGTAGTAATGGAATGACGAGCACTATCAACGCCCAATACCGCCAGCTGTTTAATGAAGACTGTTCATTTGACAGCAATAGAAGGGGGCACCGTCAGTACTCCCTACCGCCAGCTGTTTAATAGAGAATGTTGTTTGTCAGTATTACAAGGTAAAACACTGTCAACTGCCCATACAATCGTCTATTTGATAAAGATTGTAAATGCAGTAATGGAATGAGGGAACACCTTCAAGCCCAATACCGTCGGCTGTTGAATGGAGACTTTTTATTGGCAGCAATGGAAGGTGGGGAGGGGGGAGGGAGACACTGTCAATACTCCTTACCGACAGCTGATATGGGATGTTAATTGTCAGCATTGCAAGGTGTAACTTTATCAACGCCCCCTACCGCCGGCTGTTTGATAGAGAATGTTCATTTGCAGCAACAATAGGTGAAACACTGTCAACTGCCGGCTGTCAGACAGAGACAGTAAACTTGAAGTAATACACGGTCAGCGACACCAAGTGCCGGCGATTTGATAGAGACTGTTCGTTGGTAGTAATGGAAGGGGAACATTGTCTTTGCCCCCTTTCGCCGGCTGTTTGATAGAAGTTTTCGTTTTCATTAGTGAAAGATGAAACTTAGTTAATGTCCACTTTCAAACAAAATTAGGTGTCAAAACAATCAACAAAGACTCATTGTATATACTACACGATTTAGTTAAAAAAAATTACATATACCCATCGCTTTACATCCCTAAAAACAACAATGTCTGAAACCCGAAAGATTATAAAATTTCTATAAACATACATCCCAATGTTAATTGACATACAAATTAATGCAGCAGAGACCAGCTGAGCCACCAGAATTAAAACTTTACTGGAAGCTAGAGGATTCACTGATGTTTTGCTGGAAACATATCAGATTTTTTAATTGAGATATACAGTGTTTAGGCAAAAATAATGAAAAGTTGTGAGAATGTTAAAGAGCTTCAACATATATTTTATTTGCAAACTTCAATTTTCAATCATATTAAGACATAACACAGAATAAGAAGTTCAGAACAGCCTTGACGCGGCTATGATTGTCCTCATATAGAACGAAAATGTCAAATTCGTGATACACTCGAGGGCAAATTTTCTTTTAATGTCTATTATATTATTGGTGAAGAATATTATATTTCAAGCGATACTACTGACACAATCCAAACATTCCAAAAAATAGCGAACTTGTCTGGAATGAAAAGTTGTGAGACATAGTACGAAAACTGTCTTGTTTAGTTTACAAATGTTTTGAAAGGCGTCGAAATACGTGATATAATACATCCCTTGAGCAGTTAAGAAATTGTTGTAATTTAGGTGTACTATAATCCATGCAGATATTGAAATTATACGACCATGCACGATGTTGAATTTACATTTTTGAAGTTTATAAATTTATAGAATACTATTGTTCATGATAGAAGTCATGGGATGTAAGCTTAAAGTGAACTAAAAATCTTCTTCATTTTCATGAAGTCCTTGGTTCTTCGCTTACAGAAAACACATTATAAAAAGAGTCAGTTTGAAGTTTAAAAAAATAAGTTGCACAGAATTGTGCAACTGCATTGAAATGTGTGTCACGCATAAATATGTGCCTTCTTCCCTAACAAAAAGGTCATATATTTGGTTCATACTGTTGCACAATATATATTTTATGGAACTATTTCGTGTCTCAGCCTTTTTTTCAATCTTTAAGAATTTAATCAAACTTCACAGAATTGAAGAAGAAACTGGAAGTTTGGAAGCGTATTAGTATCTCATTTCAAAAATCTTAGACTTGGAGGTCAATGTTGCACAAGCAATACGTTTTGCTCAGTCATTACTTTTAATCGGAATTAAATCAAAGTTACCAGAATTGTAGAGTATTGCTTTGTTACATGTAAAGAGCCTTTTAAACAACATGAATGTTAGTTACAATTGGCTATCCGTCCGTCAATGTCCAATCGGAGGCATATTTCTAATTTCTATGACATTTCTTGATTTTATTTATAAACTAACCGACGCGTGGACAAAACATCATCAAAGGCCAGAACATCAATCAGCTTAATTATGTTCAGAATCAGGAGAATAAATCGCTTAAACAAGAAAACCAAATTATCTTTGAAGTGGTATTGCCATTGATCCGGCTTCGCTAAATGCGCTGTGTGTAAAATATGTATGAACCTCTTCTTGTCTATTTTCAAGACAACTACTTAATGATTTTTTGGTGCAATTATAATTGTGAAATACTTTGTTTTTACTCGAACCGTCAACAATATGGAGGCTATTAGTTGCCAAAAGTTCAGACGTGTAATTCCCACAATGTGCTTCTTAATCGTACTAAATATATCTTACATTTGTCAATGTAGACGTGCTATTTATTGTTTCTATTCGTCAGTTTTTTCGTATTGATTTGTCATTTGTCATTATAGTAGTCAAATGTATATTTGTCAGGTCTACCCTGTATAAACTCACTATAACATAGATCGTAAAACTTGCCTTTAGCAATATGATGATGTAATTTAGAAAGCCGAATCATGCACATGTAAAACTGCAATCCTACAGTCGACACTCGCATTCGTAAAATGAACATTTGCAGTCCAACAAGTCCAGGTTAACAAAAGTGAATTGACAAGTTCAGAATTACAAGGAGAGACGATTTCGCCTATACCTTATATGGTAAACGTCACCGAAAGAAACGAAGGTGAATGTGCGGAGCTAACGAATCGGATTTTCTTTCGTTTATTTCCGTCGAATCAAGCAAGGGAGATAACATCTTCGCCTACTTCCTGTAAATTCCCGGTTGTAAGTCCGAGTACTCTCTCTTTATTTCAGAATAAAAACTAAACTTGACTTTGCCTTTTATTTTATTTTGACAATCAATGTTCCTAAATGGGTAATAAATCACCATATTATTTAGTCAATTGCAGTTGGGTGTATCTGAGCTGGGCTCACGGACCCAGATTTATACTGCCACTGTCAACAAACACTGTCAGGTTTTTTTTTTACTTATATACCCAAGCAAGCAAAAACTGTTCATTTATTTCTTTCAATTACAAGTGGACCATGGGCGGGTCGTTCAGTGTGTGTATGGGGGGGGGGGAGCTGTAGGGCCTGTGTTTTCCCCCCAGTTGGCCCGCAAGTAAACTTAAAGGTTATTTTTTTGTCAATATTTCTCAGAAAAAAGTACTTAATTACGCCATAATGCACCAATTCAGACTAAAAATATTTAAAATATTCTAGGGGGAGTACCCCTAAACCCCACTTTCCACATTTTAAACATATTAATGGCATGCCCACTCGAGGGATCATGTCCAATAGTTGTGCCCCTAAGTAACGCCCCTCTAGCGCAAGTCCCTGTTCAAAACCTGCTCCAGCAAACCCACGAACTTTTTGATGGACATCATAATGATATCGACCTAGTTTTGTCTGATGTTATACATTTACTATCTTAATAAGCATTTATGGTGTAAACGTGTAATTTCAATACATCATTGAAACAAAATATCCGTGTGGATGGAAGAACAGCCCTCCAACCCACTTGTGTCCCCAAGTTATGAATTACGGGATCTGCCACTGTGAACCATAACAATCAAGTGGGGGATTTCAAGAACATGAAAAAATAGATATCGTGGGTCTTAGATTAGAAAAACAAACGCGCGATTTTCCCCTCCAAAAGGGTTAGGACCGTTTCACCTAAATGTGAAAAAAAGCCCTGACTGTTGAATGTGGGTGGGGTATAAAAGGAAGCAGCAAGAAATAATTGTTTATTAGCAATAAATTGACTTCATCATTAAAATACTTTATTAATTACTTATAAAATAATATTCGTTATAGTATAATGTACGAGTTATATGAAGTTGTAATCTTAGTGTATTTTATCCATACAGTTCCAGCTACCAGGTAATAAACCTCTGGGGCATCTTAGTAAATAATTTCAACTTAATGAAAATTTAGATGTTTTTCTTCGTAAATTTAAATTATCTAAGATTACTCACAATAAAACAGATCTAAATTGTTTGTAAAAGTGCCGACATTTTTCATTTTTCTTAAAACGTTACTGTAGTATCACTTTAAGCCATAAATCATCAATTTGCGAATGAAAAACTGAAAAACTGTATCTGATCTTTTGTCAGCAGTCTTTGGCTAATTCCAAAACAAAAAATAAAAATAGAAAAACACGGTCAATCTGTGAGAGTGCAGCTTTAAAAGAAAAATAAGACAATTGGACTTTTCATTCTAGAAGTATAATTTAATGCTAATGACTTTGAATTTTGTTGTGTTTGAGTCAAGTTTCATTTTGCACACATTTCATTTCATGTCATATGTGCGTATTAATTACTATTATATAGACAAAAACATGTTGTAATATCATAAATTATTTTATTCGACATGAAATAATTTATAATCCATTCTGTTTCCAAATCATAGTCCATAGTGTCATAATATAGATGATTCTTAATGTCCATAATAAGGTTCGCAATGTCCATGGTCCAAAGTATCCATAATGGGTTTAAATAGAGCCGAGTGATTGCGGAAATTTCCGAAAGACGTAAGGAGGAGTTAAGACATGGTTAAGGCGGAGCTATCTATAAATTATATTAAATTCATCTCGTAAACATGTTCAACTGCGAATGAAAAGTCACCACCATACAATGTACTTTGTAGAACTACGAACTGAAATCTGTCTTCTACACACCGCAATGTAAAACTCGGCATGTGACTTTTACAGAATGACGTGTGTTTACCATACACAACTTTATAAACACGACTGAATCGTCTGTTGAATAGATGTAACGAGAATAAAACTCCAATCGGTACAATGAAAAATGAAAATGTGCAGTGTAAAATGTAAATATACAACCGATGAGTTGGCGGTTGTAAAATGTAAATTGGTAAATCATCAATGTTACAAACCTAAAATACACACATACACGTCTGGACGTTTGGCAACGAATGGCCTCCATACAACAAGGCTGTTGGCATCGGTATTGTGGCTCGGTAAATACCACCATAGCCGACTATATTTAATGAACGTTTATTGTTCCCAACGTCATCGAGTGCAGTATTCCTGTATGAGACAAACATCAACGACTACCAAATAATCATACATAATATTTTGAAAGACCGTAATATGGATTTTTACTACCATTTTGATAAATGCTAACATTTGATTACAAATAATTGATCTTACTCGACTGTGGTACTATGAACATGACATATATTAATGGGTTACTAACGTATATTGATAATGATTAATAATGATTAGTTAGGAAATATTTAAACTTGTCCAATGATAAGGCAGTATATTTCAAATTTGCCAAATTCATTTATTTCAGTAAAACAGCCGACAGTCGTTTTTGATTTAATCAGGTGAACCGGTAGATGAAATACTGACTAGCCCACTTCGTGGTAAGTTTACACAATATAATGTACCTTATTCGAGTGACTAACCGAGTTGCGGCACCATAGTAAACAGTGTGTGTATACCACGTGATAAATTACGTCATATATGCTACGTCGGAAGGCAACATTTTGCTTAAAATGAAGATTTTAATCAAAGATAACTTTTCTTTCATTACACTATTTTAAATAAAACAAAGGGCAGTCTATGCCGCTTAAAGAGCCGCGTCTTCGTTTTATAATATGATTAGTTTCATCAAACACTTCGACAAACCGGTTTCCTAAATAATGTTTTGACAGTGCTCCGTCAGACGGCCGTATTTTGAAAAGGTTTGTCGAAGTGTTTTAAAAAACTAAACTCTCAATTAAACTCTGGTTAAAGACCGAAGGCGGGGCTCCGTAAGCGGCGTAGACTGCCCTTTGTTTCATTTAAAATGGTGAAGAAATACTAAAGTAATCTTTGTTAAAAGTCTTCATTCGTAGCAAAATGTTGCCTTCCGACGTAGCATTTATTACGCAATTATTCACGTGGTAAACACACTGGTAAATGAATCAGGAGAAAATGAGAAACTATTTCTAAAGGTATCAGATGTACTGATGCGATTGTCATGTATTATGCCGCTTGTACTAATGCTAAATGTAAATGCATGGTGACCCCTTTTTGCTTTGTTACCATTTAAAGGAAATTGACAACTGATTCCAAATACATGAACGTAAAACAAATGCCGAAAAAAACATCCATGTTTTCCGTCTCTTCTATCTAGAAATTGAGACCAATAAAGATATAAGAAATATTAAGCCTCATGCTGCAAAAAGTGATAATACCCTTGTGGTGCAAATCGTGATAATACCCTTGTGGTGCAAATCGTGATAATAGCCGCGTGCTGCCGATAATGGCTTTCTTTGATGTATATAACTGAAAAGCCGACGTATATAAATGAGCGCCTAAGCAATAATTATGACTTCACTCGGCATTTTTTTTAATTGTTGATACCTGTTACGTACCCTAAGTCAACTCAAGTTTCGCTGGCTGTTCCCAGGCGGTAACTGCAATAATTTTTGAACAGGGTTGTTCAACCCTGTTCAGTGTAGCCACAAACTCGACACTCACAACAGAAAAATCCTATTAAAAGTAACAAATGTCGCCAGCCGATTTACCACCAAACATATAGTTTGAGAAAGTGCAGACTATATTAATTGCAAGCTATGTTTCAAATAACCGAGGTAGATTTGACAAAGCAAGAAGCAGTCATAACGTAATATCTATTTAAATAATTTAATCTGTTGAACTTAAATAAAGATAACATTAAACTAGTATCCCTGCACCAAAAGATGAATGAACATCGAAATGTAAACAAAGAATTACTATCCACTCTAAGCGCATCATTCAATCACGTGACACAATGATGAAGCCAAGTGAATTTACAGTCGAAGAGAGATAATCCTGTAATGAGATAATGCAGTAAGTTAATCAGATTTCTCTGCCTTGCCTTGGAAAAGAAGAAGCGGTAAATCCAAGCTTGATTGATTGTCGTGCACATTTGAAGTCTACAGGGATGTTTGTTTTACTTTGTTTTAGAAAACTTGATTGTTTTACTTGGAATCTGATGTTCTGATGGTTAGTAATGATTTGCATTTGTAGTCTTTTGTGTTTGTCTTGGGTTAGCAATGGATGGGAATGATCATTATTTCATTCAGCTGCATTTATTTAGTTTTGTCATGTATTTTTTACGACATCAGCAGATTTTGTATTTAAACCAATTATCACACAGTTTCCCTGCGTAAAACATCACGTGATAGCCCACGTGGGAATAACAAACGTGCTAAAGTGCTGACGAGGTACCTGATGATATAGAAATAGAAGAGAGTCGCTGACCATATAGACAATGAAGGAAAAAAAGTTTTGAAATTAAAGATTTTGTGCTAACTTTATATGATGTATATATATCTACAATTGATTGAAATCAATTATTGAATTTTTCATCATTTTAATTAAGAAACCATTTCTCTTATTCTGTTTTAAAGTTGTTTTGTGAATAACAAGGCAAACATAGGCAAACTCTTTCTAATGAGTAAAGTTTGATTAGTATATATATATACTCATATGTAACACCATATGATGGAGTTCTGCTCGGATTGGTTACGTTGTCCATAATTGTTTGCCTTCTTACACAGCGACATTAATTTTATTGTCAATAAAATATTAATTTTCATTTACCATTATGCTTCAATAAACCTGGGGTTGTTTTACACGCGGACTCTTAGATTCACTGTGCGACATATCAGCACCTTATTGATACACACATGATCGTAAATCATAATGGTGAAAACCCGTATACAACCCTGTTCATACAGCGCTATCAGTGCTTTGATTATAAAGGTGTTTCCATGCTCGTGTGGTAAGCCTTTGTTGTTTTTCTCTCGTTTACAGCAGGTTGGGCTTTATCCTTGTTTTGCTTCTAATCACGGTATTAATGGTTACTCCTTGTGACATTTACAGCTACCCTTCATTCTATCAGACCTTATACATACATTCAAGAATGAAATCCTTCGTGAAAACAAAAGATAGTCAACGTATGAAAAAGCTGTCTCGGTCTAATAGGGGCCTTGTCAATGAACTCCACCGCCGGCAGTGTAATGGAAACTGTTCCGAGGAAAGGATCATTAGCACCGGCTTATTTATGTTAACTCATTCTTTACAATGATCCCTACCGCCGGCTATTTGACACAGACTGTGTCTTGCCTACGCATTCTACCCCCGGCAGTTTGATGGGAACTGTTCCTTGGAAACAATCCCTAGCACCGGCTGATTAGTGTAGACTGTTCCTTTACAATGATCCCTATCACCGGCTGTTTGATAGAGACTGTGCCTTGCCAACGCATTCTACCGCCGGCAGTTTGATAGGGACTGTGCCTTGCCAACGCATTCTACCACCGGCAGTTTGATAGGGACTGTGCCTTGCCAACGCATTCTACCGCCGGCAGTTTGATAGGGACTGTGCCTTGCCAACGCATTCTACCGCCGGCAGTTTGATAGGGACTGTGCCTTGCCAACGCATTCTACCACCGGCAGTTTGATAGGGACTGTGCCTTGCCAACGCATTCTACCGCCGGCAGTTTGATAGGGACTGTGCCTTGCCAAAGAATGATCCATACCGCCAGAGGGAACATTGTCAACGCCGTCTTCCGCCGGCTGTTTGGTAGAGACTTTATTGCAGGGTAAAATACTGTCAACGCTCCTAACCGCATGTTGTTTGATAGAAACTGTTCATTTACAGCAATAGTAGGTGGCACACTGTCAGAAACCCGTACCGGCTTAATCGTTATTTCATTGTCATATTCAATGATTCCGAATGACAAGAAAAGGAGTGAAAGGTGGCGAATTGATACTGGCACATAGTTCTAATGCCACTGATTTGTTAACAGTTAGCAACAGTAGATAATCCATGGGCCTTCATTATGTCAACAACAGAATTCTAACTGAACTCAAGCCCAATTAAAATCCTTAGTTTCTCTTTTCGTCTAAGCACACTTGGTATCAGCCATATCAGACCTAGTACTTAATGGACACAGTAATTGAGTGGCGTCTGGCTTGTTCCAGTAGGCAAACTAGAGTCCCTACTGTGGCGCATTAGGACAAATGCTTGGGTCACATGGTTGAACAAGCTTCATCGTTGCTTCTTCAGTCCCTTGGGTGGCCTTTTCTACCTCACATGGTATTTACTTTATCACTTGTTAAAAATAACCATTTCTTCAACCTATATTTGGCTTCTATATATCCACTTTCCAGTGACTCGCTTTAAACTAACTGTTCACACCCAACAACAGTACAACTTAGAGAACCAGGTTCCATCTTGCTCTTATAGTTGCACATTAAACTTTCAGCTTGATAGTAGTGCATAATGTGTATTCACTAAAATAAATACTCTTAAAAAAACCTTAAGATAATTGGCAAAATCCGCGATGTCAAGATGTACTTCTGTTTTACATTCCTGCTAAATGCCTTAACGATTTTATTTACAAATCTATTTTCAAACCTTGTTTAAAATCGGTTTGAAATTAATTTGCAAATAATAAATACCGTGTGAAATTTTGTTCCATGTGAAGAAAATCTCTGTTATCAAGCATGGAAATTTTATTCCCGGAAGAGAATGCTTCGAACATGGACAACACCAATATCTACCTCGGTAATTGCTATTTTGTTTTGTCCCATTACCCAAGCATTCAACTTCCGGCTGAAACAGGGAACTTTTCTTGGGTTTCAGTGTAGAGGTTCACGGTGATATGAAATAGGGAACTTGTCTTAGGTTTTAGTGTAGAGGTTCGCGGTGATATGAAACAGGGAACTTGTCTTGGGTTTCAGTGTTGAGGTTCACGGTGATATGAAACAGGGAACTTGTCTTGGGTTTCAGTGTTGCGGTTCACGGTGATATGAAACAGGGAACTTGTCTTGGGTTTCAGTGTTGCGGTTCACGATGATATGAAAATTACACCTACCCTGGGTTGGACTTGGCAAATCATGACTTCAAATGAGTATATAGTGTCATGTCATGTTTTTCATGAATATCAAAAACACAGTGACATTGGTTTTACTCATGAGTAATGACAAACATCAATTGTGATTTATCATTTACATCGGAGCAAGAGGCTGAATTAAAACAGGAATGATTCAGACTGAAATAATAGAAAAATAATCATCACGTTATATAAAGTTTGAAAATTTATTAAAATGAATTTAAAGAGCACATTTTTTCCCATTAATATCTTATCGAAAGTGTTATTGTAAAGCGGGACATTATTTATAACATTCGTAATAAATTTAACTTAACAGAAAAAAATACACACGCTATACACAAAGTTTTTATTTTTATTTTATTTTGACCAAAAATAAAAATCCGCCTTTAAATAGAAGTCCGCCTTTGTAATTTGAAGCATATGCTTATTTCATTCTCTTACGAATGTTTCGTTCCTCGTTGGTTCGCTAAGCTACTTAGAATATTAATGCAAGACATGAGACCTAATTTAGCATGAGGAATAAATAGAGGGGCTATACATACACGTTTTCATAGTTCATGTACCATTGAGTACTGTTCTTAATGCTGCTCTAGTTGCTCTAGCTATTATTAAACAACAATATCATGGGAGAGGGGAAACAACCCGATTTTATCACATGCTACACCTTGTTTCCGGTTTAATATAACCATCACGTATTTTTTTTATATTACACATGTGTAATATAACATTGCTCTTCATCTATTGGTCAGAAAATATATCGCTCCGCATTTATATAAAAAGTTAATTAGCAAAAAGGAACTGCTAATTGGTAATATTCCTGTATACCAAACAATCAATTCTTATTTTATTTCTATAATAAATATTTGTTTTGTTAGAGTAAATGAATTTCTTTCTAAATATTAAGAGGATAACAAAGTATGTCGTCTTGATATCTTGAAAAAGCAAATTTAAAAGCGTCCAAAATTTAGTTTATTTTAACCGAAAATGAACATAAACATTATGACGTCACATCTACTAGATGACGTCATGATGTTTATGTTCACTTCCGGTATAACAGAAAGAAAGATTTCGTTAAAATTAAAGTGTTTACAGTGTGATTTTTACTGGATATCATCTGAGAATGCATTCTTAAATAAACGGAATTAAAACGATCGGGTATATACGTATGCTGTTTTAAATAAATCCTGGTACTACATTCCTGCAATGCATGTAGCGCGGGAAATGACAACACTTGGTGATATTCGGCTCATCAGCCTCGCAGGTAAAACAGGTAGGGTTTTTTTGCCATTTAATACCGAAAAAAGCATGTGATAAAAAGAATCTGACACTCGTTGTCATTTAATACGAATTTTTATTAAACTCGTCTAGGAAAACTGTTAGTAAGCTCGCCAAAGGCTCGCTAACTAACAGTTTTCCTGAACTCGTTTAATAAAAATTGGTATTAAATGACAACTCATGTCAGATCCTCTATATCTTATATCATGCGGGGATTTAAGTAAACAAATAAATAAATTATTATTCGACATAATAATACAGTAACTGCAAATGGAATAAGTATATGAAAGATTTATGTAATTCGCAATGATTTCTTCTTTCATTAATGATATACCGTGATGCCAAGTTAATGTTCGTCATTTTAAGTGTTTGCCCTAAATAAGCACAAGAAAATTACATCATGTCAGAAGCACTTTCCTTCACATGCATTGTACTTGTTTGATTTTGAAACTTCAAAGACAGAAACTATATTTAACCTAACACCGACTATGATCTTGGCACACAGACAAACAGTCAAATAACAAACCGAAAACGCCCTAGACACGCTCAGTATACAGCGGTACAGTCACGTATTTTGTTTATAACTTAACGGAATTCCTGCCTTGGGGGCGATTAGCTTAAACGCAATGCACCATCGGGGAGGCCAACAGGTGTCCAATTGCTCAGTTTAAAACTTAACACTTAAAGATTAAGAAAAACAAACTACTAACTATTTTATTACTTAGCCTCATCGGAGTAAGACAATTACGCAGAAAACAAAAGTAGTCTTGAAAATAAACTTCAAATACTAATACTCATCGACGAAGAAGAGGTGCCTGCCAAAAAGGTCATTGAGTTGGGATAAACAATGAAGATGCATTTGGAAGTTACGCAATTCAATCCGAAGACGACCAGTATTTAACTGGAGGTTCACATTGAAGGAGATGTCCTGAACGCTTTACTTTACAATGAGAATATTATAGTGAGCTATAAAAAGTGGAGAACAATGCACACAGAAAGTAACGATCTTAGCGACACACATTGCTGCCGATAACCGCTCTAGAGATGTAGCTGTGCAGGCTGTAACGATAGTTTCCCTTCGTATAGCACTGCTCCACAGAACTATTGTTTTCTTATTTACGTTACACAAACATTTTCTTCGTCAATGTCATTTTGCACGAGATCGTAAAACCACACAGCACTAAAACAAGATATATAGCTGTCGTATAATTGCATAGTATTCCATGTAAATAGTGTTTTCTTGTTTTTGTCTATGGCAACGGTAGCAACTAGGCAGAGTTCAATGACTGGCGTACGAACAAATTACATCTTTGTTCACTTATACCACCCGCTAGTTATCGAACTTGTCCTAGTCAGCATGGTGTCACACAGTGACGTCATAACTTCCCCTCGTGGTTTTAAGTATACACTTTGATTCCAATAACTCGGGTTGTTGGTAGCTTTTACTCTAATATCTCCGGCCGGCCAATTCGGTCAGATATGACATATGCCTGTTCTAGCTTTCGTATTGCATGTACATTCAATCATTTAAAACGTTAAGAAAGGAACACGCACGTTGAAGACTTCTAGTCCCACATTCCTGTGACAGTTATTATGTGACTGGTGTTTTATATTGTATGTAACTGTTACGATTCAGTGAAAAAACCTGTACTATAATATTTACTTATAAAATTACTTATAAAACTATTTTTTTATTTATTGTGCATTTTTACGAGCGAGCGATGAATCGAAGCGATAAAACTAAAACTGCGTATAATATGATTTCAAATCCTTAATCTGATATGTACCTTACAGCTGCACAGATTTAGAGTCAAAGCAAAAATCTTACTTCAGTTTTCAGCCAGTTTTAGGGTTGAGTGGATGCGATTCATGTCCATTAGAATGTGATGTTTGATGTGACCATGCACATGTATGAACTTATTCTTCATCCAACAGAGTTACGTCGACCTCAATCACATTGTCCGTTTGCGTTCCTTCAGCAGCAGCATTAATATTCACAAATCACCTGCCTTAAACAATTGCAATATGCCGTGAAAATTTATAGATTAGGTTTATTCAGAAATACATGTAGACATACTGTCCATGTGTATACATTTGAGAACATGATATATATATATATTTAAGTTTTTAAGTGATCAATGCCATATTTATAATATACAGAACATATATGACATCGCGTAAAATACAAAACAAAAGTACAGAATACTGGTCGTGGCTATACATGATTTCGAACAACTCAATGGTCTTGGTTATCCATGATTTGGTACAACTCAGTGGTATTGGTTATCCATGATTTGGTACAACTCAATGGTCTTGGTTATCCATGATTTGGTACAAATCAGTGGTCTTGGTTATCCATGATTTGGTACAACTCATTGGTCTTGGTTATCCATGATTTGGTACAACTCAGTGGTCGTGGTTATCCATGATTTGGTACAACTCAATGGTCTTGGTTATCCATGATTTGGTACAACTCAATGGTCTTGGTTATCCATGATTTGGTACAACTCAGTGGTCGTGGTTATCCATGATTTGGAACAACTCAGTGGTCTTGGTTATCCATGATTTGGTACAACTCAGTGGTATTGGTTATCCATGATTTGGAACAACTCAGTGGTCTTGGTTATCCATGATTTGGTACAACTCAGTGGTCTTGGTTATCCATGATTTTGTACAACTCAGTGGTATTGGTTATCCATGATTTGGTACAACTCAGTGGTCGTGGTTATCCATGATTTGGTACAACTCAGTGGTCGTGGCTTAACATGATTTGGTACAACTCAGTGGTATTGGTTATCCATGGTTTGGTACAACTCAATGGTCTTGGTTATCCATGATTTGGTACAAATCAGTGGTCTTGGTTATCCATGATTTGGTACAACTCATTGGTCTTGGTTATCCATGATTTGGTACAACTCAGTGGTCGTGGTTATCCATGATTTGGTACAACTCAATGGTCTTGGTTATCCATGATTTGGTACAACTCAATGGTCTTGGTTATCCATGATTTGGTACAACTCAGTGGTCGTGGTTATCCATGATTTGGAACAACTCAGTGGTCTTGGTTATCCATGATTTGGTACAACTCAGTGGTATTGGTTATCCATGATTTGGAACAACTCAGTGGTCTTGGTTATCCATGATTTGGTACAACTCAGTGGTCTTGGTTATCCATGATTTTGTACAACTCAGTGGTATTGGTTATCCATGATTTGGTACAACTCAGTGGTCGTGGTTATCCATGATTTGGTACAACTCAGTGGTCGTGGTTATCCATGATTTGGTACAACTCAGTGGTCGTGGCTTAACATGATTTGGTACAACTCAGTGGTCGTGGTTATCCATGATTTGGTACAACTCAGTGGTCGTGTCTTAACATGATTTGGTACAACTCAGTGGTCGTGGTT
Organism: Mya arenaria; assembly: GCF_026914265.1. NCBI lineage: Eukaryota > Metazoa > Mollusca > Bivalvia > Myida > Myidae > Mya > Mya arenaria. The sequence goes on from NC_069124.1 coordinate 84,956,392, forward strand.
ATCCATGCTTTGGTACAACTCAGTGGTCGTGGTTATCCATGATTTGGTACAACTCAATGGTCGTGGTTATCCATGATTTGGTACAACTCAGTGGTCGTGGTTATCCATGATTTGGTACAACTCAGTGGTCGTGGCGCGTATCTATAATTGGGTTAAATAATGTATATACGTTTGTTTTAAATTTATGCTAATAGTCTTAACGATTTATTCACAAGTCCAATTTCAATTATTGGCTAAAATCAGTTTTTAATTAATTTGCAAATAATCCATTCCATGGAATTGGAGCATGGCAGTGTATTTCCATGGAAGCAAATGTCCGTTGTCATGTCGATTCTTTCACTAAATATATTTATTTATTTTCACGTTACTTGAGTTAGGGTTTGTATCAATGTTTAAATACAAAACATTATTTGGTTGTTTTTTGACAAATTAAATATATTTCCTCAATAAAAAAGAGTCATTATTAAAAAGTGTTCAACATATATGCAAAAATAACTGTTTTCATGTTAATCAAAAACATAAAAATTTCTGAAATGCAACGGCACACATGTTTCTTGTTCGCAGTGAATTGATTAAAAAAATGGCATGTTGTTCGTGTCCTTGTTATTAAGTTCGTTCTTCATATGAATGGATTGACATGAGTGTATTTCTTTACAATAGACCTCTGTGAATACTGACTTTATGTTTAAACTTTTGCTACTGGGCTTGTTTCTGTAGCTTTTCGCATACATATTTAGAATTCTGCGATCGCGATAAAACTGGGTATATGAAACATATTACAACAATGCTGTAGATGTCATTTATAAAATCTTACATTTCAATGGGTTTGTTTGTAAATTTCAGCAGCATTTGTAAGAATAAACTTTTTATTCCATTTAATTATCCGAAGAACAACAACTTTCTTTTGTTCATATATATATATATAAGAGAATACAGCCATTCACAGATAGAGCAATATCGGTTCTTCTAAGTACTGGTATTGTTTGCATGTGTTTAATACATGTCCAGTGAGATCGCTTCAATAACTGACCAGGATAGTCATGTAGGTCGTTCCATAGCTCACTTCCGTAGAAGGCCATTTGAAGCACAGTACTTAAATATAGTTTCTTTATTGCTAGTGGTAGCATCGTTTTATCGATCATTCCGCAATCATTTAAACTGAAATAAGTTTAGCGCAATCTTGTACAACTCTTGTCAATATATCTACTGAGATCGTTATATGTATTACACAGCACTCACAGATGTGCAAATTTAACAGATTCTACTATTTCTGCAATTTAAATAAACCTCTGTCTTTGCAGTGTACAGTGTATTTAATGTGGCTGTACTCATAGCGATCAGTTTTTGTATTTTTGGAGCAACAAGTGTCCATCATAGACTGAATACCATTTTGTGTCAGCGAAAACATCATCATGTCGCCTGCTACAGTAGGGCAATGCCGTTCATTTTCCGACTGTTGTCATGGTGATCCAACTTTTCAATAAGACTACTTATGTAGATGTCATAGCAGAAAGCATTTAAGCGCTGCCCCTAGCTGGTTCCTTCTCGAATTTGGAAACTACTGTAATGTTCGATTATTCGTCCGGACGCATCCATTTATATTAATGTCTCATGTTACATAGTATTTACGTAAGTGGAATTCCCGCATGATGTATTTTTCGGTGAGTATCTTAAAACAATCAAATTGTCAAATGCCTTCTTCGCATCGAGATAACAAGAGTATAGTTTGGAGCCGTTTTCACGCGTAACGCGTGTGCATTCCATCGCCATGGATGCAGCATTCACACAACTTAGTCCCTTTTGGACTCCGCTTGAAAACCATGTACATGTATATCAACTTTGTAGTGCATATCATGAATCATTTATGTAATATATTTATTTGATATCATTTCTATGTCATAATGATACGGCTCTGAGATTATTGTGTTCTTACTTATCTTTTTTGCCGCCTTTAAACACCGTCGCAGTGATACCTTTGTAGGACCTTATTTTTCCCAGATCATATTCTTCACAGGTCTGGGAAAAATAGGATCCTATCCCCCACAGTTTCAATCTGTGACATATATGATTGACCAAAATGGTGGTAAGCAAGAGAATCGTATTCTTCACAGATTTTTTCGATGACATTGCTGTTTGATAAATTTGATATTAAAAATGTTATAATAAAAATAAATAAAAAAATAATAAAAATAAAATAATAATGATAATAATAATAATAATTATAATAATAATAATAATAATAATAATAATAATAATAATAATAATGATAATTGCATGATAAAAGTAATAATAATAATAATAATAATAAGAAGAAGGAGAAGAAGAAGAAGAAGAAGAAGAAGAAGAAGAAGAACAACAACAACAACAACAACAACAACAACAACACATATTCTTAAAACTACGCCTTATACAAAAACACTCAAACATATTCTTACAACAACAATAACAACAACAATTCTTAAAACTAAAATGTTCTCTATATTTATCTTGGTCGGATTGTGTCCCCCAGGGTGAATTGTTACACTATCGTCTCGACTAATGCTCGACTATATCAGGCAAGCTCGGAACAGAACTATCTTTAAACCAAAGCTCTTCTAGCACTGTGTTATTCACTGCTTGCCCGAAATTTAGCCGTTGAAAGCTTTGGAAATACTTTTTCTGGTACATCTGTATATGCCAACACAACTCGCGACAACAAACACAATGCCATCTACCTTTACTAGGCATACACTAACTATTACGGTGTCAACAAGAACCAATACTATTCCTACTTAAACCACTAATACCCGTACAGCAACAACATATAAAAATAAAAATAAAATAAAACAACTATCTCTACAACAACCGCCAAAGCGCCTACAACTGCAGCCAACTTACAGCAACAACAACAACAGAAACGACAACAACATAATCAACGATTCTTTATGACTAGAATATATACGCATACATATATCAACATAATATATCTGCAATACTGGAAATAGCAATCTGTGACATATGTGACTCAGTTGTAAAATTTATATTTTTGTTGAAAAAAAATGATGCAAATTTTTACCTGCGAAAAACGTGATTTCATGGTACATAAAAAACCGGCTTCGATCACAAATTTCCCAGGAGCTGTGACATATATGTTCGAAATGTGTGACAAATGAGATCTTATTTTTTCCCAGGTGGGAAGAATATGATCTGGGAAAATAAGGTCTTACATACCTTTTCCGTTTCTGTCCACTAGTTTAATGGGGTTACATCTTTACATTTTCTATTTTTAAAAGTTCTTTTTGGACATACGGCAATTGATTAGCATCGAAAATAGATGCGTCTGAAGGTGTTCAGGTTTTTTAAAGTACCGCATCCATCACTGTTTATATTCTCGGGATTGTTACAGACTTTTCCATCAGATATCCTTCTCAAATGCTTAAGACGTCGGGGTTTTTTTTCTTTCGTCTATTGATAAGTTTCCAAAATGCATTACTATCCACTTCGGCTGAAAGTCAAGTGACTAAGCATTGTAGAGAAACAGTGTTGTTTACTACACCGTGTTCACTACATACTGTCAACATGTGTAATGAGTTACCTCTGAAGCACATGGTATCTGGTAGAGGCCGACTATATATGCTGTACGCATTGCTACAACCGTCGACACACGGTGCAGGTTAGCCAATCTGATCAATCACATAATCATGTTTAAGATTATTTTTGAATCAAATAATGCATTATAATGATACAATAATAACATATAACACATATATTAAACGCTTAAAAACACTCAGTAGGATTCGGAACCGTTTTATCAAAAAGCCTCGGATGAAACCATAAGGTACCCCGCTCACAAATGACTGGACCTTTAAAGTCCTGCATTATATGTGTTAGATTTTACAACCTCAATGTTGCTTATCTTTTTGGCCATATACGGGGAGGTTTATTTTAGAATGGACGTTGGCAATAACATATTCAGAAAAATTAGCAGAAACTCCAAAATACGGAATTGTTAATGGAAAACAAGTCTAAATATGTATCCTGCCACTCCAGAATAAGTTGCATCAAGTGAACGTAGTAGCCCAAGTTTATATAACAAGAGCAACGGTGAGTGACCGATAACGCTGGTCTGTTTTCTTCAGTCGAAGAAGGGGCTCACACTTGTCAAAGCCAGAGTAATGGGGCTTCTGATAGGTTCTACAATTGTGAGTATTCTCTCTGGTAATATGTTTCATTTAAAAACATTAAAAACATATTTAGGATAAGCCGACTACGATTAGAGGTTTTATTTAGCAATAATGTTTTACTGATTCTACCAAACAAATTTCTACCTCAGTCTTAAACATCATCGGATTAATTTAAAATGGTGTGTGGTTATCATGTATTAGGATTGCCAGATATTCTTGACACTTCAAAATGATCATTTTAGTTTAACTTAAGCACCTACTATATGTAAAGTTGCTGGAAAAAAGCACTCCAAAATTAGTTGGAATTACCACAGGCAATGACCTTACCCTCAACCAACAGTTCAAGCAATTATTTGTTATTTTTGATCTAGGAAACATTTTCCCAAAATTTTCCCTTGGGTCATTCAAATGGCTCTGATCCAAAAACAACTCAATTTGCGAAATAAAAACACTAGTATCGCCAACAACGATAATGTCCAGTGTTTAAATATCCTTAATAAGAGTTGCTCAAATCGTTCCACTGACCGTTTCCCCAAGTCAAGTCATGTGAAGTCAAGTGAAGTTATCACCGTTTTTGCTCTATTAAAGCCCTGTGAGAGAAACAACAACTTTTCAACAGAACATCTCCTGCTGTAGTTCACCTGAGATTTACTAAGTACGTTGTCCGCTTGTACCTATAGCAGGACTTAAGCTTAAGAGTCATGGTATGGCGCTGCTACCTCTTCTGTTTGGAAGCACCTGTTTGCCCTCATGGAGATTAGCATGGGCTAAAGGGTAACATATGAATGACATTTAGGTATGACCCTTTGTTCATGTCTGTTAAAATTCATAAATCAAAATTATAATATGTATTTATGTATATCCAATTAGTTTTCGACATTTTATTACAATAAAGAATAACAATCAATTAAAAGGATGAAACTGAAGAGCTTCCTGTAAACATCAATACTGTACACTATGGAAACAGTTCAGATGTCTATACATTCAGAAATACGCAAGTCAATTTTGTAAATGGTCGAACTGAAGGACTGACACTTTTTGCTGGTAATGATTTCTGGTAAAATAATATAGGCAGCGGAGCGCCCTAATTGAAGTCACATCAATGCCGAGGGACTGGCACAAAAGGATGGCCGACACTGGGGAGATTGATTCGAAATACAACACAGGTTCGCTATTAACGGTCGATCATTCACTATGGCTTTATTCTAAATTGGTTTTGCTTGAACATCATATTAATCTGTGCCTGCAATTATAACTTTACGAGACATCATGTTTGGAATTACATTCGATGTGCCATTGAAAAAATGCTATTTCTGTCAACATTATCTCGTTAACTGTCAATTTGAAATCTGTATGTCGAAGAACCGATGCCCTAATAGTTCGTTCAGTTGGTTTTGCGGTGATGGATCAATTCCTTTGACAGATTATCCCTAATATAATCATCTTTTCAATAATGTGTATGATGGCGAAGTATTTCTTGTTCTGTCTTATACAATTACACTGCGTTTTAACTCAATACCAGAGTTGGTTCTGGAAGAGACAATGAAAGTATGTATTTTCTGGGCTGCAAACATTTTCAGACAATAATGGTTAAATTCAATTTCCATGTTCATTACAAATAAATTGAATTACAAATTCAAACACTAAAGTGTTATTCTCATATCATGCTTTATATAAAAACAACTTCTTTGAATAATAAAATCTATGGAATAAGTTAAGCAAATACACATATAAAAATATTTTCTAGAACTATCAAAGTTGGATTTCTACATACAAATCGCTTTGATAAAAAAATGCATGATGTTTTTTTATCTTATCGTCGTGGCTCAAGCATAAGCACAATAAATCGCCTTCATTGTCATAACGTTTTAGCAACTGGCCAAGCACCAGAACAATCCCACTTTAACTAATTCATTCCACGAAGCCCCTATCGATAATACAATGAAACTACAGGGAGAATCAGGGAGCCAAACAATTGACCACTACCCTGCTGAAGGCACAGGCCTGTATTAAAATTACGTCCAGAGGCAAATAACTCGCAGATAAACTGGCTGTGTTATGCCAACTATGCTAGACACTATTTCGTCATGCTAACGTTTAAAAGGTATCACAAATAACTGACCGTGCTATTTATAATGACCAAACTTGTTCAGTGGTGCAAGCATCAAAGTCAAATACAAATTAACAACAAACGTACATATTAAAGTTAATTTATAAAACTATATTTAGTGTATTAATGCATATATAGTAGTGTGGTTCTATTAATCTCAAACATGCCTTCATGAAATAATAAAGCCGCGGTTATTTTCTATTCATTCATGTAATATTACTTGAATGTCAATAACAATAACGGACCAAACACCACGTGACCAAAACTGTTAATATTTACAATTCATTATTCCCTCATGTAATGGAATTCTGAATAATTCAGCTCTAATAGCACGAGACTGTATCACCTTATATATTTAGCATATATACATATGCTAAACAAAACCCAGATTTGGTGAAACAGGTCATTGGCTACTGCGAATGGACGTTATATTGAATTCTCATTTAAAACTAAAAAGAAAAATAAGAATAAGAAACATATTCATTAATTCTTTTGAAGACGCTGTTAATCCTGATACACTAGTGACATTTTTTAATTCAACTTTTTTGCGCTTTGTAAGATCGCATAAAGCTCACTCATGCCGCATAAAGCTCACGGGGGCTTTATGTGGTCTTTAAGTGTTTGTTCCTCTTTTAATATTAACTTGTTGACCGATCCCCTGGTCTACTGTAATTGTGCCGGCCTAGGCACTCGAGAGTGGTTTATATAATAATTAAACTGTCAAAATGAAAATTATCACTTATGTGATTTTGTTGAAAATGATATCACATGGATCAAACTGTCAATTCACTGGAGACGCACAGTGAAAACTAAGACCGTCCAATATTATAAAGTATATTTTAGAATGCATGCAATGTGTGTCTCATATTATTGTGTCTTTCGAGCTTTTATCGATATGCTTTTCGTTTCCATTGACATCACAATAAAACCATTCAAGAGCATTCATTCTGATTTAAACTTTTTAAAATTCTGTAATGTCAAATACAGTGTTCTTTGATTTTGCGAACCATCTTTAAATCAAGGAGTAGGAAATACTAAAATTTATTTCTCAAATTTATGCAATTAATTAACAGTGAAAGTTCAGTTGAAATAAAAAAAAACGTCTTGCCACTTCTGATACCATGGCTTTTGAAATAAGACGCCACTTAAGGCGTTTTTGTTGGTAATAAACTCGTTTCGGTTTTATATCGGTTTCACAAACTGTGTATTTCTTGTAACAGTTTCAAATAAAACCAAAACCAGTTTTAATCGTTTTTTAACGAAAATCGAAACTGGTTTTTGAAACTATCGAAACCCCTACCGGAGGCGGTTTCATCGGTTCGTTCCATCCGAAAACTAGTTTACCTCGAAAACAACATGGCGTAATAGTAATTGTGTAACTCAGTAGCTACAGTAGCTCCGCCATGTTGTTGAAAATGTACACAAAACCATGCACTTGTTACTTCAAGCAAAACTACCAAAACCGGTTTCGTAACTGCTGAAACCATTGAAACCAAAACTGGTCTGGTGTGAACAAAAACGCCCTTAGTAGCTGGCTGACGTGCTTTTCCCTATATGTGTGTAGGCCAGTCTCTCCCGTACGACCTGAAATTCTTCCTTTAAAAATGAACCTGCTGTTTTTTTTTTTATTTATAGAAGCCATTATTGCTTAACAAGCTTACACATTTGATAAAGTAAGTCTCGTGTTGTTATTTTAAAATATTTTGTAAGAGTATGATAGCGGATGACATTTTGCTGTATTATTTTGCTGTGTTGTTTTACTCTGCTCTGCTTATGATCTTGTCAGACTTGTTTGCATAATAAAATCTTCTTTTACAAGGTAGATATATAGTAGTTTTCCTGGCAACTGGTAACATGCACTAATATTCGCAATAAAAAGGTTTACGGCTTAGGCTGGTTTTATTTAGTACGACAATCTGGCATCATTCGAACGTTTGTTAATAATAAAAACTCCATAACAAGCTGGAAATCATAACTTGCTCTAAGGATGTCTATTATTTCATCGACATTTTGAACATCAATATATCTTAGCTCTTCCTTATTAACTCCATCGCGGAAAATCTAAATTTAAAAAATATAAACAAAACAGCTTAGCATTAGAAGTTTCTGACTAGTCTCGAGTTTTCCTGAAAACAAATCCTTTTACGTGAAGCTTGTTACCGAGTTATACATGGAAACAAAAGCTAAATAGCCTTTTCTAATAAAAAACCTTCCCAACACATTTGTTATTTGTACCAGTCCTTAATTGACGGATTCCACGTTTTTGTTAACTGTTGTCTTAAATTAAAACAACAAAGACAAATTGTTGAGTGCTGCACGCAACACGGTAACACAGTTTCTGTCATGTGGAAATTCTGCTTTTAACTTGAAGGATGTTTTCACTAATTTCAAATTTCTTTCCCAAATTAGTTTTACTTTATCTGAGCATACATAGGCACTTTATTTGGATTCAAATCACTTAAATCACATATGACAGTAACGAACGATCTTGCATTAACTTTAATTGCTTCTATGTTTCAGGATTTCACTGAAGATGTCTTCAATCAGCTCTCAGGAGTGGTAAATAATACTTTGAAAGAGACATTAAAGAGGTAAAGGAAAACTGAGGCTACTCTTGCATCAAATAGAGGAATTGCAAAAAAAAAACACTACTAAATGGATTTATTTCATTGAAATTGTCCTGCTGGGAATGTTGTTTTGTTGCATCTAATGTAGACAGCAAAATACACGTCTGAAAAGGCACGTCTCTTTGTATGAATGAAAATGTCATTTTAATCATCATGTGTAAAAAGCACAGTTATTATGCACACCAAATACATATGAAACAGCTGTGAACAAAATTAATATCTCAACATTACCTTATGATAGGATAAACAGATATACAGATATACAGTGCCTTGCATAGTCATATTGAAACTGTGATAGTGATGAACCTGGTAGTCAAGGTAATTCAACATGATATTTTATATAAATGTCTCTATAGAAACGATATAACTGTCCACATGTGTGTGACATATGGCGCTTCTATATTTAAGAAACTGTAAATATTGATTTAAGGGAGGTAATCACAGTAATGTCCGTTGTGAGCGTGGTACCAGCCTCAGAAAACAAGCGTATCGACTCCACAGAGCGGCTTCTGGCTGCTGCCATATCGGAGAGCAGGCGAGTGTCTGGATACAGCTGTAATGATACGCAAGTGGTGGAAAAAGAAAACGTTCAAAATGTCGATATGGACTTTCACAGTAGGAATAATTCAAAGGCGTTGACAAGTAAACCCCTTAAATCGTCATCGAATCCGAGCCCGGTGATAGATGGGCGAATAAATCGTGCCTATACGTCACCGGATATTGAATTATACAATTTAAACGAAAGTGATGGCCCTCTTGATTCTCGTAAATTGGGAAATAATATTTTCAGTCTTTCTAATATGACGGACGGGAATATGTATCAGGCGACGAGTTTTCCGCGCTTGCAAATGGACCCTCGGACAGCGGCCGGTGGAGGATTAGCACACACAATTATACAGACTCAGATCAGTTCGGACGACGAGAACGATTCCGTAAGGCTAACGCACAACGACGATCGCGATGAGAAGCGGAAGGAGGAAAGAAAGAACCCTATGTCCGACATCGGGGCGGATATTATGCGGGTCAACGGAGCCATAGGGTCGTTCAAACAGTTGCAAAAGCCAACATCAATGCAGTCGTTACCCACATCGAGTAAAATGAGCTACACGTCGGAGGACGCGGGGATGGCATTAGTTGGTGGTGGGGAGTTCTCCTCGGACAGAATGTCAAAACACTTACGTCAAAAACCAAACGTCGGCTACAGACTCGGTCGTCGGAAACAATTATACGAGAAAAGAAAGAAAGTTTCAGACTACTGTCTGGTGTTCGGAATGTTTGGAATTATCCTTATGGTCTTAGAAACGGAGTTAACCATGGCAGATATATACACTAAGGTGAGTGTTACTTTCGTTGTTTATCTTTTCCAAACACCGACGGATCGCATGTACATTTTGCAAATAATAAAAAACAATTATAATAGGGTTTTTTTCCGGATGAGCACTTCTACAATTGACATTAGCGTCATACCTGGAATCAAATGTCCGTTGATATTATGTATACCAGTGAAGCGTATAACCTGCAGTTTAAAACTGGTGTGTGTGGCTCTTTTATCGAGCTGCGTAAAGAAGATAACAATGGCTTAAATGCGTAATGATTTTAAAACAACCGTGTCCTCCCTTTCCATTCAATAATTGAAATTGATTGATGCTACACAATGGAAGATGAAAGGGCTGGTATGTTTGCATGACTGCCTGCTCACAATCGACATTTTTACAGATCACATATTGAATGGAGAAACAAGCCGTTTGTTCATGAGTATGTTTGTTTTCAGTTCAGAAAAATACTCAGTTATTCTTAGCATACGTTCCGGACGACAATAGCATTTCAGTTCTTTATGAGCCATTCTTCTACAGTAGCAACACTATTAAGTGGTAAAGTTGATATAGATATCGGCATATGATAACAGGTTAGAGGTATATATCCACCTTTTATTAATGATTAACCATAATTTGATAAAACAACAGCCTGGCAGATTCGCGGTAATTGCTTCACGGCTGGGTTTTGGTTGGAAACAGGGAATAACTAATTGCAATACTCAAGGTATGCCAGATTGCTTCATCCAAAACCTGGTTTTAATTTTCAACTCGAAGATACCTGTCATACTTTTCATTTTGATATTTTTATTGAATAATTGTCTTAAAATGTAAGCGGTTTGTTTTGAAGCTGTATCGCTGAGATAACGTCTACTAATAGGTTCGTGACAAGTAAATGTTAAAACACTATACAATGTAACATCCTGTTGCGTTCTGGTGAGTGTTTCCAGCTCTTGAAGTAAAAACGAACCAAAAAATAACACCCCCTCCACACAGGCATTCCCAGGAGAGAAAAAGTAATATTTTTCTTTCTGCCATTTAATATATACAAATTGCATCGCTCTGTGGAATGAGGTTTATTCCGCGGCACGAGCCGAGGCCCGATCGATGCGCTAATGTATCGCTAATTGAGCCGTTCTCCAGATTTTAATTACTCGCAGGCACCGCAAGGCCTCTCGAGACCCCCGGCTTTGTGCTGATTACTGAAACGACACCCCCGGCAAAACCTGATATATATATATATATTTGACTAAAGGCAATAGCAAGCCAGTTGTTTAAAGTATATAAGTACATTAAGTTTATTTTGAATAAGAACAAAACAGAACAAAAGTTTATTTTGATTAAGACAACATAGTCTCTCATCATACAGCCAATCACAGAAGTGTACATACACTCAAAAACAAACACATACACATACAAATAATACATTCAATAAATAAAACAAAACATATGATAATACAAAGAAAACAATGTGGAGGGTAGTAATAAATAGTTAAAAAACTAGGATAACGGGAAAATAAATGCCAGTCACATCAAATTTGTTAGTTTGGATGTTGTAGGTAATTAATTTTCAAAAGGACCAGATATAAAACTAAATTAGATTAAAGCAAGCACGTGTAGCTACATGAACGCAGGTTTGATATAGCAGAGTATGATAGTATGAGGGTGCACACCTGTTCAAAGAAACAGTTGAGTTAACGATGAGTCATTTTGCAGACGATAAACTGGATATATATATTATCGCTGTATATTGATCCACTTCAAGCAACTTGCTTCATATGTATATCAATTAAAAATTACAGTACAAAAAAAGATTATGAGAATTTCCAAACACATTTGAACGTTCTTTTCTCACCCTAGTTTCTTCTCGTTTCTGGGGTAATAACCTTGGATCATATTTCTGTCATTCCATTATTTTCAGTGAAAATATCGAAATAAAACCGTCTGTTGTTATAGCCTTCCAAACACAGTATCACCACCGCATTCATATTGATCTATTATTTTAAGCATTTTTGGTTTTGGGTAAGTATGTCCATTTTCCAGGACAACCTTTAGCACAATACGGTAGCTAATCCGTTTCATCCGATTTATAAGGAGATTGACTGTTGATTTCACGTTTTATGATTTAATCTACTTCAAACAATGCTAACACATACATGAACCCATAAACATGCAATAGGCCTACACGGTGAAAAAAGCATGGATTATATACTATTTTCATACATTCCGAAGTAAAATAAAGTTTCTATGGATGATATATTCATGTAATATTGCATATAAGACCTTAGCTTTTAGGAATTCAGTATCACAAAGGGCTAAGCTTACTAAATTGTATGGAAGTATATGGTCACAATGAAGTTAAGTGGCCGTACAATTTGCAATTACTAAATTCATTGAAGGACCTTAAAATAAATATGTAGTCATAGCAATCAATTAATACAGTGTAGTCATGGCAATAAATTAAAACAATGAATTCGTGGCAATCAATTAATACAGTGTAGTCATGGCAATAAAACAATACACTGTAACCATGGCAATCAATTAATACACTGTCGTCATAGCAATCAATTATTTCACTGTAGTCATAACAATCAATAATTTTGCCAAAACGACTTTGAAACTTTGAATAAATATACTGTAGTCATGGCAATCAATAAATACACTGTAGTCATGGCAATCAATACATACACTGTAGTCATAGCATTCAATTTAGTCATATAACTCAATAAATGCTCTGAAATTATGGCAATCAATAAATACACTGTAGTCATGGTAATCAATAAATTTGCCAAAACAAACTTTGAAACTTTGAATAAATACACTGTATTCATGGCAATCAATAAATACACTGGTTTCATGGCAATCAATAAATACACGGAAGTCATGGAAATCAATGTGTACACTGTAGTCATGGCAATCAATAAATACACTGTATTCATGGCAATCAATTAAGTCATAGAACTCAATAAATGCACTGTATTCATGGCAATCAATTAAGACACTACATAATCATGACAATCAATCAATACAATGCAATCAATTAATATGAAGAGAGTTACGATGAAAAAAAGGTATTAGATTACAACCTACATTTTCAGCAAATGAAATAGCAGATAGGCAACCATTAAGAACAAAGCTTAATCATTTAGATTTTTAACTTACGCGGGTGTTTAAAGGTCCGCCTTCAGACATTCATCCGATACACACTCCCTGTGTCAGATTTTCCTTTGCAATGTGGTAGCCAATGGGCTTGTATTTTAAGTCAGAAAGATGACCGGAAGTAAAATCTTAATGATTAAGAAGGGCTCGTTCGCTCAGTCCGGTCATTCTTAGGATATAAGTTCATGTTATCTAACAATTACTTGGAAATGTGACAGTATAAAACTATTTTACATTAAAACGGTAAATATAATAGTTTACTTCAATAACCAGACACGTTTGATCAATTAGTAACATTTTCCTGCGAAAGACGACACTTCATGACTTTATTATTTCGGGAATAGTGCCTAATAGTTATATCCTACTTCTTATTTGCCAACTTTTACCTGACAGATAACTCAAAATGTACAGAAAAGAGTCGTAAATAAACACGTGCCAGGAAAGTGCAAAGACGGTTCCCTTTGTAGTATAACCATTTGGCTTGGATTTATGTGAACAATGTGTGTTATACTCTACGTAAAATAAAATCTACAATTACTGTTCAATGTAAGTGTTGAAGCAAAAATATATTATACAAAATTATAAAACTAATTTCAGAACTAAGTTTGTCATAAGATTCGTTGTTTAAGTTGTTATTGAAATGAAAGTACAATGGCATGCTATCTTCTGTAGCAATACATGTATTTGTAATTTCAGTTGAATTGCATTAAGCGCCAACAACCATAAACACAATGTCCAACCATAAACACAATGTCCAACCATAAACACAATGTCCAACCATAAACACAATGTCCAACCATAAACACATTGTCGAAAACAGTAATAACCAATACAAGCTCGGACAACATCAATACGTGTACTATATGGTTCATGTAAGGCTTACCAGTATAGTGGAAACTCAGATGCTCAAAACTTGACCATGTCCCTCTCCCAAGTTCAATCATCTTCTCCCATCGTCCCTTTAGAGATGCAGATGGATTCTGCTGCAAACATTATACAGTTTGTAATCAGATTCTAAGTTCTTCGACATGAAGTGTTCAGTTCTCGGGTTGTGGATTTTTTATAACCTTTTTTCTTAAAATATAAATGATATATTAAAAGAAAGAATAGGAACCAATTATATTGTCCAAGCTTTGTCAAATTATAACCAAGTTTAATCAACCCGAGTCTAGTGCACGGCACCAAACCAGAAAGGTCAACACGAACATATCCAACACAGGACATCATAAGTGTCTGCAAGGCCCTTACCCTGACCTTCTATACAGGGTGTCCGTTAAATAGTTGGCCCTGGGGTTTGTCCCTGTAGTTTCCATGTTATCATCACATATTCACAACAGGCAACGCAATGGCGTTTGGCGTGTTTAATTGCGATGCTTTGTCTTTGTTTATGATTGATGATTCTTCAAAATGTTATGTTACAAATGGTTTTCCTTACATCAATTTTACATTTCACTTTTTTCTAAGCAAACATATTTGTCCAGTCTTAACACTGCCGACTATATTAACAAACAGACAGAAATGTCTAATGTCGTTAACATGTTTATATAAACACTTTTCTGACATAATATAATAAATAAGCATTAACTGTAAAGAATAAAGCACTCAAATTAAAAAAAAAATCTAAAATATTCATAATTTTATTTCGAGCCAACTCGATCACAACTTGTACATGGAGAGGTGACCGATATGGGTGTAAAGCTTTTCTCATGAACTTTAGATGTATGTAGATATATTTAGATGTTTAGTCTAAGCTTTATTGAAAGTTTTATTTCCATTGTCACTCTAGTTGGCACGATGTTGAGCGATATTGTGGAATTGTGTTGTGAAGGGAAACAAATTTTCCGGGTAAAACCCCCACTTGTCACTCACAGACCACAAACCAACCAATTAACCACAGTTCCGTACCAGAGTTTATCCAGTAAACATAAGCAGCCCATATCGGGAAATGTGTTTTAAATATAGCACGAGCACCTGCCAGATGACAAAATTGGAAGCTGGATTAAAGTCATATCAGCTACTTATGCGCGGCCTTCTATTTAACGCATAACTGACGCAGTTCAAAGTCAAGGTTCTGTAACAAAACAATGCTTATGTATACAACGATTGTACCTTTGAAAAGTTAGAGTGACACTCTTATTCAAAATCAAAACATACACAAGTATAACAAACATAAATTTTGACTGATATAATTTTAACTACTAAAGAATGCATTTATGGATAATATTGATTACTGATAACAAGATTATAACCGTGTATTTAATAGCTGAAAACGTAAAAATATTAAATGATAGGTGAAGGTTTAAAGAGTTACTGTTATTTACTATAGTCTCATAAGGTCGAAATATTGTGTTTTATGCACGTTTCTTTTAAATTAAACTCGGTATCCTTCGTAAGAACCATTGTTTTTGACCTTTTTTCATCCTTTTTTGGGAATATTTAAACAATGTGGTAAATCTTATTTGGGAGTAAGAGTGCATCTGTAATACTAGTTACCTAACTTTGGTGTCCCCCACAAGAACCCTACCACATTTACTAGACAAAAATAAATAAAAAAATGGACAACTCTGCAACAAAACAAACATATATAAATACAACTAGAATCCCGCGAATCGGACGTGTCGACTGTCGAGGGCGCACATCATTGCTCTAACTGGTCAAATCAATAGGGGTCATCTACTGAGAGTGACCAAAATGTTGAAGACTCTACAACAAGTCGTTCAAAATTTATAAATCGAAAACGATGCGGACGACGACGTCGGTTAAAGTAATCCCTACGTGTATGGTATGCTATGCATTGACACAATATTCGTCAGTTCATGTGAATGTAACGTAAATCCAATGAAAAAAATTAAATCAGTTTTTCAAGGGCTTTCTTTGAACACATTTTCCTCGAAATATTCACTGCTTAGCAACTCTGACAATCATAAAATAAAATCAGCATTAAAACAAAAAATAAATTGATTAATCTTCAAACAATTAAAGTGATGAGAATTTACGGTCCCATTAATGCATTTGCACGTAAGATCTAAGCCCTCATAACGACAGGAATGTGTTTAAATTAAACTTTATGATGCCATTGTTTCTAGGAAATATGTTGTGTTTTTTTCCATAGAATAATTTCTCTATTTCTCTAGTTAACATAAGATCCCACCCTGATATGTCTTCCTGTGGCATGCAATATAACAATGCATTATATGATCAGCACCACCGTGTAAAAACAAAGTTTATGGTCTTGTTGATTTTGCTGTCCTTTGCGATTACTTTTGATGACATGGCCATAGAATTCATGTAATAAAGTGTTATGGTTTGTTTGAACTTGCTATGTATTTCTCGCACATACATAAATGTACAACTCTTTATTTTGCAAGTGTGCTACTATGGATGCCTTTTTAAGGGCCTGGCCCCAATTTCTCGAAACTTCTAAAGTCCATTTTAACGGGATTAAGCTAAGCTCACTATTTTTTATTTTCAATAATTTGCGTAATATTTACTACTTTTAGAGTTTTTTATATAATAAGATAGGGAAATCTTTATGAAAATCACAATAGCCCATTTCTCGTATATGGGAATTCAATTTAAGAAAGCACATTTTGGCTAATTGAAATAAGGTACTTAATCCTGTTAGGCCTAAACGGTTTCGAGAAATTGGGGCCAGTTGTGCAAGAACATGGGTAACGTTTTTTTCTCATATAGTGACAACCCGTAAATTGTCTGACTTGTATGCACGTCGGGTTACAACATTTTGCTGTATTTAAAGTTCCAAGATGTCTTCGGATAACATGCTGCTTGTTTGAATAAATATCTCCTTTGAATATCACCGTAGGCAGTGTTTTATAGTTTATCAACCAGTTTCGTATCAGTTTGTCCGAGGGGGCGTGGCTAATGAACGTAAGTGTTGAATTGCCACAGCTGGGTGATTGAGGTGGCATTACACGTCTTCATCACGGGTCCCTGATCGTCAAGGTCGAGACACAGGCCAGTCGGGTCATGCTTTAACGATCCGCTCTGTAATAAAGGGACATAACTCACTTTTCAATACACCACAATCAAACCAAATCGGTATGGTACGTGATAAACACCAGCCCTGATTACCAAGAGATGAAACTGTAGTTAACCTGCACCAGGTCTGAAACTAAGGGAAAGAAGTGAACATAACATCAGCATGCTCTCGAATTAAAAAGCAAAAGCGAAGTTAACATGAGCCAGCCTTGAAGTCAAAGGACATATTTTAGTCCATATGAGCCAGCCTTGACGTCAAAGGACATATTTTAGTTATCATAAGTCAGCCTTGAAACCAATAAACAAATGTTTAGTTAACATGAACCAGCCTTGAAACTTATGGACGACAAACAATCACTATAACCAAGATACGAAACTATAGATACCATGAACCAGCTTAGCAGTGAATTCAGTAAATCGGTTAACGGCCTAGTAGTTTATTGACATTTGGGAACACAGAGTCATGGGAAACTGCCTTTTGAAAAGCTACTGCCATAAGCGTATGAACAATTGATGGATTTTTGTAGTCATAATTTTAGAAATAAATTACTGGTTTAGCCCAATATATGTTTTAAAAAGTCGTCCTTTTCAATAGTTTCGAATACACGCGTTGCTCAGTTTCGCCCACGAGATAATGTCATTGAGACCAATAGACAGACAACTCGATGGGATTGGATATTGAAGAACAGATGATATCGGGTCACAGGATTTAGAATAAATGGTAACGACTATCCATGAACATTAACTGGATTAAAATTCCTAATAAAAGAATGATTGATTTGTAAGTGTACACGGCGGGCGATCTTTGAATCCACAGAATTGTGTTATGTGTTGAAAACGCATTTACCTTTCATTGCACTAGCCCCATTCCCCCTAGAATCGCCAAGTTTACCTTTTATTTCAATAAAGGAGAAACAAAGTAATAAAATACGCCCAAAATGCACCATAAATTGTTAAAGATCTCTTTGGGGAGTACCCCTAACATCGCTGCCAACACTTTAAACCAAATACATTTCGGTTCTGAGGGAGGGGCGCAAGTTAAAAACTCAGTTACGCATTTGGCACTTCTGAGTTGTAGCAATTTCAACGCGTTACAAACTGCAGTAGCATTTAAAAACTAAAAAAGCAGCCGAATTCAATCTGATTAATCTTTAATACTTAGTAATAATCCTAGCCTCGAGAGCGGTAACATACTATTTATATTTTATAATGAATATCAATTCATTAAGCATTGATTTCCTGCATAAAAAATGTGGTTAGAAACTAAGGCAGTCGGTAATCTAATATAGACTCATATCCTGATATACTATTTGCCATAACCCTACGTATAATCAATCGTGCACTTAAGTCAGATTGAGGCAATTGATTTTCACTTTCTCGACAGTTTAAATGTCATCACTTACGCATTTGTTAAAGTAGCAGAAATGTATCTAATTTCCTCCATTATTAGGAGCTAAACCTTTACAAAAGATATATTTCATTTACATAGTTATAAAACTATCATATAAAATATTATCATCATAATATAGAAAGTTATATTATATAGTGATCATTAAACTAACAAGAGCTGTCTTAGGAAAGCGCGCTCGACTATATGCAGCTTTGTCTTAGAAATAAATAGTATAATTTTATGTAATATGTGCCTGTCAAAAGCAATTAAAATCAAATTAAAAAGTAAACAAGTATAGCAGCAATGCCACGGAACCAGGTGTTCAATGATTGACAGAAGAACTTCAGCCTTCGTTGTGAGATTCAGTTTCAACTGTTTTTTATCTTTTTTTAGTAACAGTGACTTTGACCTTGACCATAGGAGCCCCAAATGCAATCCCATTGATGCTCTCCATAATGTTCCTACATACCAAGTTTGGTTGCAATATGTCAACCCTAACTTAAGTTATTCAGTTCCAACCATTGTTCTACTTTTAGTAACAATGACCTTGACCATGACCCTAGTGGCCCCAAGCACAATCCCATACAAGGTTCTTAAGTCAATCTCGGGTCATAATTTGTATTTAGGATAATATGGAGTTATTTAACCTCATTGTGTGATGGTCCTGAACGACTGTGTAAAGTATGAACTGAATTGAATGAAGACTATTGGAGTTATAAGTGAAGTTCCAATTTGCCCTAAAACTGTTACTCGACGCCGACACAGACGCAGACGCCGGGGTGAGTAGTATGCCTCCTTATTCTTCGAATAGTCGAGCTAAAAAGAAACATTCTATCACTTGACATCTTAATATACAGCAAACCATGATATTGGTATTACACGTGCGTGCCTTTCGAAAATTATATAAATGAAACCTTCATTATATTTTCTTTACAGCTTGTCTGTTTATTCACTGTGTTATGCCTAGAACGGCACACATTGTTGAAAACACAAGCATACGTTTTCATCAACAAGCCATACACACTTGAGGCAAATGAAGGTGGAAGTGCGCCGTACCTGTTGATGGGTCCATGTGTCGCCCTGCGGCCCAATGATGCAGTCTTCCAGTCTCGGTCTGGTCCCCGACACGCTGCCCTTCACCACCACGCACTGCAAGGACGTCCTCAGCCGCCGCCCTGTCGTCAGTGAGAAGCCCTGTAAAAGAGTGTGTGTGTGGGGGGGGGGGGTGAGGACGTGTAAGCAGGATAACGAGGACATGGTTAACAACGAGAAAACCAATTTTCACATTTTTCTTAAACAGTTAACCGTTGTTTTTGTCTTGGCTAATTATCTAATAATCATATTACTTCTTGCAAGTAATGAGAAGCCAATCCCAGCTTGACTGTCCACAGGTAATACCAATTATATAGTTTACCTGAGCGGCGAATTGGTAGTGGCAGTTATCAGCAAATAGTGGCTCATCTGCTTGGAACAAATAGTTGTGATTGTCTAAACACTTATTTGTATTCAGATTCCTAGCCTAGAAAAGAAGACAATCTTGGTAAACAAAGTAGAATAGTTTCGTCGACTCGTAAACAGGGTTATTTTACACACAAAATCGTAAGAAATGCAAAACTGATAAAGCAATTGAAATTGAAGTTTAGCATGGACAGACGACATGAATACATAAATATATATGATCAATTGGCTCTGGTTCATTATTGATTAAAGTGCCTGGCTGTCATTTTATTGTGTACTACTAACATCAATCTTTACACCATTGAATCAGCATGTTACGATGCGATATAAGACGCAGATCCCAGAACATTCCGAAAGGTCGTTTACTAAGATCACAGTGTTTCATTACGATACAATAAAACGAAACAACCGTTATGAAGGAGGGAAGAATGCTATTGTGTGCTTACGGATCCCCATGCGGTGACGTTCCTGTTGAGGACGAATAGTTCCGGCCAGATATTCTCCATAAACCAGGAGAATGGACGGCATTGGAGCCGCCTTTTGAGCGCAAGCCGCTCGGACAGGTCACCTACGTCCATCTTCTGCCAGGATATACATATATGCGCTAATTCTGATGTATTTTGCAAGTAAACTTAGTCAAAAGGAGCAATTATTCGTTCAATGAGGAACACTAGTCATACTGTATCTACTTCCTTCATGTCCCTGACCACCTTGATAACGCTTGATGGAATGCTTTATGAATGTGTGGTTACCGAGGTTTCATATCAGTGTACGAAAAATATGCACACTTCTTGCAATGTCCAAACTTGTACTCAGAGATAGCTTTATATTTGGGGAGGTAGGTAACCTTTATCTTAACTGGGATGGGTCGGGTTGGGCTGTGTTTCAGCTACCTTCATGTGTGGGAATGTGTTATAGATGAGCTCCTTGTGCTCGTCCTCCATCCAAACCTCAACAGCCCGCTTGTAGTTGTACTGCTCCACCGCCTCCCGACCGCCTGGGAACGTGTACGGCTGCGAGCGTGCCACGTGACCGATGTGCGAGCAGGGTGCGTGCACCAGCCGGCCACCACAAAGCCAGATCTGTGGGGAGCAGGGTACACGCTTGTATTTTATATTCTATATACAGTGCATACTAGACTTAGATCTTCGGATGTGTATCATTTCAACATTCAAATTACAAAGTAGGTGGTCAGCAAAACAATACGTTATGGAGTCGGGACTATATTAAGTGAACAAAACAAGCATGTCTGCAGCAACTCACCCGCCAGGCCATCTCAAGATTCTCGCCGCCCCACACCCGCATACCCTCGTCGTACGTCCCCATCTCTCCGAAGTATTTCCGGTCTATAGCGTAGGCTGCCCCCACCATTACTGTCCCTCTGAACGTACACGCTGTACATCACATACATGAACGGGAGCAGCACGTAGGTGCAGACAGTTAAAATGAGAAACTAGGACTCAGATCACAATCAATATTTGTTATGTATAGTACATAATGTTGTATATGGTTTTAAAATGTCATTGATTTCTAATGGATTAAAGTGAACATTTATATGAAGAAGTGTAGAAATGTCAGGAAACTCCCTACAGATTTGATTACATTTTCAATTAAGGCAGATTAGGCGCGCGCGCACAACATACATTTTTTTGAGATCCGTGAAGAAAAGAAGCTTCTGCTTTTAGCCATGGAAACCAAAATTTAGTCTCGCGGTGAGAAAAATGATATTGCAAAAGTTTCTAGACTGTTGGCAAAATGCGTTTAAAAGAACAAGAGAGCCGTGGAGCCTGATATCGCACATCTTGGTATCAAAGCGTCTTATACCAACGCGTGCTAGCAACATATTCTACATAATTTTTATACTATCAAGATACGGATTTCGAAAAGTTTCCCGACTATTTTGGTAGAACGTACGTACGGCCGTGTGGATTCTGGACGCGGACCGACCTGGTCAGCGCGGAAGAACGTCTCGAAGAACACGAGTCGCCAATCGAATCCATAGCGCGTCATGTAGTCTTTGTAAAACTTATACTCCATCGTGTCTAACTGAATGTAGTCCAGGCTGCCCATAGCAACAGTCCGCCGGTCAGCCTTGACCTCAGTTAGAAGCGGCTGCAACCTGCAACATACCCAAGGGGCGTTGTCATAGGATATAAGTGGATACTGACATTGGCTGGATATTTGTGTTTATGGTATAAATAACAATCATAAACAGTGACTAACCATTTTTCTAGCACTGGTCACATGTCCGGAAACAAACATCCGGTATGCAAGAATATAAGTATCTTCCATGGCCGAGAATGTAAGATAGGTTCATTCCGACCCGAGCGTAGGGTGTTTTGCGGAAACGAGGTTTACCAGTGCTAGAAAAAATGGTTAATCACTGTATATGATTAACTTAACTTAATTTTGTTTAACTGAGGTGGGAGAAAAAAAGCATTGTTTTGCGGAAACGAAGTTTACCGAGTTTCCGCAAAACATCCTGCGCGAGGGTCGGGATGAACCTATCTTACACGAGCGGCTATGGTAGATGCTTTTTCTCCCACCTCAGTTAAACAAAGTTAGGTAAAAATGTATTTTTTTGCTGGAACTCTTTTGTGCTTAGTGAAAATAATTGCGTACGGATATGTGATAATTCGTGGTTGTCATGGATATTCGCGCAGTGATTCAGAGTATGTAAATGGTCTGATCGGTCTTTAAATAGTTCTAAGAAGAGTGAAACATTATTTCTTGAAAGGTGCGTGAAAACTTTTTTCTGGTGACATTTGAAGCGAGAAATAATTAACTAGCGTTCTAAATATTGCCACAAGACAAGGTTTCCATGATGCGCTACAGACGACAGTCTTCAACAAGGGAGGTAATTACAATATGGTGACCATTAAAAGAAGTTTCATACGGGCATTTTATCTTCGCCCGTGGGCAAGATAAGAATTTCTAGCATGGTTAAATTAATGGATCTACTTATCTGAGGTGGGAGAAAAGAATTTCTAGCATGCTTAAATTATTGGATCTATTTATCTGAGGTGGGAGAAAAAACAATCTTACATCCCCATGTAATATTAGTCACGTACAAACAACGCGTCACTTCTCATTTATTTTATTGTATGGTTTATGAAAAGTATATTATGCCATTTCAATAAAGTGCAACTTGTATCAAAAATGAAAATAAATAATCGTAAAAATGGGATATTCAAAGGAACTATTTGACGTCAATAGTGATTTAAAATTACTCCGCTTTATGACGTCAGTTAACGACGTCGCACGCGTTTTTTGGTAAAATGTACAAAAGGTCGTTTTGTACGTCATTTCCTTTCACAAATTGATAATTTAGATAAGCAAACATTAATATAAATAATGTTGCGTTTTTCCGGTACGGACAGAAGAATTCTACCCAAGGGCACGCGTGTAAGCCGGTAACGAGGCTTGCTGAGATAACGACCAAGCAGCGTGCCCGAGGGTCGGAAATACATGATAGATACTTATAGTATCTCATGTACACCAAGCCGTAATGTATAGCTTACTCGATATGACAACGAACACAATATTCAAATAATGTTCTCGAAAATTGAAAGTGTACGTTTCCTGTTGAAATTATATATATAAGCGGTGAATATTCTAAAAAAAAAAATATACTGTTTAAGGAAAATGAACATTTAAAAAAACATCAATTCAAGAAGACAGAGTTTGAAATAACTTAAACAGGGGAAATATAGTGTCATGTTTAATACAAGTATGGCTATAAATGTGTGGACAAACTGAATTAATTGGCCTAAGTGGTCGCTATCTTTTAAAAAAAACTGCCACATAAATTGAGCTTTAATAGTATCATATCAAAGTAAAAGTCGCCTGATGAATGAGTCAATCAAATTGGAGAACCACACTGACAGAGTTGGTCCTGTTCCACCCACCAATCAATGTCTACACTGACAGAGTTGACCTGTACCACCCATCAATCAATGTCCACACTGACAGAGTTGACCTATACCACCCACCAATCAATGTCTACACTGACATAGTTGTCCTGTACCACCCACCAATCAATGTCTACACTGACAGAGTTGACCTGTACCACCCACCAATCAATGTCCACACTGACAGAGTTGACCTGTACCACCCACCAATCAATGTCCACACTGACATAGTTGGCCTGTACCATCCACCAATCAATGTCCACACTGACATAGTTGGCCTGTACCATCCACCAATCAATGTCCACACTGACATAGTTGACCTGTATCACCCACCAATCAATGTCCACACTGACACAGTTGACCTGTACCACCCACAAATCAATGTCCACACTGACACAGTTGGCCTGTACCATCCACCAATCAATGTCCACACTGACAGAGTTGACCTGTACCACCCACCAATCAATGTCCACACTGACAGAGTTGACCTGTACCACCCACCAATCAATGTCCACACTGACTTGTTGACCTGTACCACCCACCAATCAATGTTCACACTGACAGAGTTGACCTGTACCATCCACCAATCAATGTCTACACTGACATAGTTGACCTGTACCATCCACCAATCAATGTCCACACTGACATAGTTGGCCTGTACCATCCACCAATCAATGTCCACACTGACATAGTTGACCTGTATCGCCAACCAATCAATGTCCACTATGACAGAGTTGGCCTGTACCATCCACCAATCAATGTCCACACTGACATAGTTGACCTGTATCACCAACCAATCAATGTCCACACTGACAGAGTTGACCTGTATCACCCACCAATCAATGTCTACACTGACATAGTTGGCCTGTACCATCCACCAATCAATGTCCACACTGACATTGTTGACCTGTACCATCCACCAATCAATGTCTACACTGACATAGTTGACCTGTATCACCAACCAATCAATGTCCACACTGACATAGTTGACCTGTACCACCCACCAATCAATGTCCACACTGACATAGTTGGCCTGTACCATCCACCAATCAATGTCCACACTGACATAGTTGACCTGTACCACCCACCAATCAATGTCCACACTGACATAGTTGGCCTGTACCATCCACCAATCAATGTCCACACTGACATAGTTGGCCTGTACCATCCACCAATCAATGTCCACACTGACAGAGTTGACCTGTTCCATCCACCAATCAATGTCCACACTGACATAGTTGACCTGTATCACCAACCAATCAATGTCCACACTGACAGAGTTGACCTGTACCACCCACCAATCAATGTCCACACTGACTTGTTGACCTGTACCACCCACCAATCAATGTCCACACTGACAGAGTTGACCTGTACCATCCACCAATCAATGTCTACACTGACATAGTTGACCTGTACCACCCACCAATCAATGTCCACACTGACAGAGTTGACCTATTACACCCACCTATCAATGTCCACACTGACTTGTTGACCTGTACCACCCACCAATCAATGTCCACACTGACAGAGTTGACCTGTACCACTCACCAATCAATGTCCACACTGACAGAGTTGACCTATACAAACCATCAATCAATGTCCACACTGGCAGAGTTGGTCTATTCCAAATATCAATCAATGTCCACACTGACATAGTCGACCTGTACCACCTACCAATCAATGTCCACACTGACAGAATTGACCTATACCACCTAGCAATCAATTTCCGCACTGACGGAGTTGAACTATACCACTGTCATGAATTGTATTTGTATAACATTACGCGCGAACTTACGTAACGTGACGTCGCGGCGTATGGACTTAACGTCGACGTCACTTCCGTTGATTAGTATATATGATTGTTGAATAAAAGGATCGAACCTGACACGACGTGTTGTTTACTTACTCAGTCTTACAAAGACATTTTGGTGCCGTGACAAAGCCAACATGCAGCTAACAAAGCTAACTTCAATGCGAGATGACTTTCCTATCGAAAACCTACTTTTGAAGTTTGAGGAGGAATCATCTAATTTCAAGCGCATCAAGTTGCTGGAAATTCTAGCGGAGAAGGCGGAAACCATCAAAGCCTTATGTGAGAAAATCGTAAGTCATGCAGACTTTGCTGACTTGGAGACGGAGCTTGTTGAGAGAGAGGAATACTCTATCGACCTTGAATTGAAACTGCTGACACACCGTAGACAAACACAACATGCATCCGAGAACACAGACTTATCCAAGAGTGACGAAAACAAGAATCGCAATGCAGAGGCGATACGGATAAACGTCAGCGCCATCAGAAGTGATGCCACAGCTTTATTACAAATTGCCACACCTTTCGCTGCCGAATTTTAATGGTGACATAACCGAATAGCAAACTTTCTGGGATTGCTACGAGTCATCAGTGCATTCGAACCACACCCTGTCTGTTGTTCAAAAATTCAGCTATCTGCGATCATTGTTACATGGAAGCGCTGCCTCAAGTATTGCTGGTTTCTCATTAACGAATGCAAATTAAGCAAAAGCCGTTGAGCTACTAAAAGAACGTTTTGGCCAGACGCATAAGATCATCAGCTCGTATATGCAGTCCTTGCTTGAACTGCCACGGCCGGAGAATACTCCGCACAGCATACAGACTTTTCGTGATAAAATGGAAACATACCTCAGAAGTATCGAGTCCTTAGGCCAGTCTCAAGAATCATATGGCGACTTGTTGGTTCCCATCATCAGAGACAAACTTCCGAAAGAGCTGAGACGTAATATGGCCCGTGACCATGGCGACCGACAGTGGACGCTACTGGAAGTGAGACGAGCCACTGGAACGGAAATCAACGTGTTACAGGAAGGAGAAATCCCAGTGTTCCAGGAACATCACATGCCAACAGCATCCTTCCTTGCCGGAAATGGTAGAACAAACAGGAAGCAGACGCACAAACGAAAGATATCGAAACAAGTTACAAATTATCTTAGTCGAGTGACATGTGCTTTTTAACATGGAGATCACAAATCGTCTGATTGTGATAGACTAGCCAATGTTGATGAGAGAATTGAATGCGTGAAACGTAAACGATTGTGTTTCAATTGCTTATCAGACGACCATCAAGTATCCGTCTGCAAGTCAAATTTCAGATGTCGCAATTGTCAGCGAAGGCATCACACCGCTATATGCGAACAGCAGAGGACAATAGGCAAACTGAATCCCGAAGCAGCTCTGTTTCAGACAAAGACAGACAGGCAACCGGACATTGCCATACTGCAATCAACGACACAACAAAGTCCAAATGTTCTTCTCAAAACTGCCATTGCTAGCGTGAGTTCCTAACAATATACAACAGATGCCAACATTTTGTTTGACGAAGGGGCACAGAGGTCATTTATTACTGAAAAAATGGCAACCAAACTCAAACTAAGACAGACAGGAATTGAGACAATCCACTTAGTTTCCTTCGGCGACAGCACACAGAACGTGCGACAAATGGCTACGGCGACAGTGAATCTTCTTACAGATAGACATGAGAAAATCGAAATCGATGTTTTGATAGTCCCAACTATTGCAGTGCCGTTATCAAACATTCAAAAGGAAGTGAAGTCATTGAGTAATCTCCGGGGACTTAAGTTGGCACACCCAGTGACTGATGCTGAAAGTTTGGACATTTCATTACTGATTGGTGCGGATTCATACTGGAAAATAGTGTTGAATCATGTCGTCAGGGGCAACGGACCTACTGCCGTGAAGTCGAAAATTGGATATCTGCTTTCCGGTCCGTTACCCGGCAAAACACAACAACCATCCGCTCAGTACATGTTGAATGTCATCACAACTCCGCCGACGACCCTGGACTTGGAGCGCTTTTGGAAGCTTGAGTCCATCAGAATCACACCGGAAGGAGACGATACTTCCGGTTCCCGTAACCTAAAGACCTACATGGAATCTAACATATCATATGACGAGGGTCGCTACATCGCCAAGCTTCCATGGAAAGATGACCATCTGCCGTTGCCGACCAATTATGACGTTAGCGTGAGACGTACAGAAAATTTAATCAAGCGGTTGCAAAAAGAACCATTCATGTTCTTCAAAGGCTAAACTGATCAAGACTGGAGCAAAAAACTCACAATACTAAAAGGGATTTTAAAGACTTAAGAGATCATTCTCATATCACCTATACCATTAGTTTCTATCTACAAACTTAAGTCACTCGTGAAAATATGTTTTTCTATGACACTCGTGAAATAAAATACGATCTTACACTGAAATAAACAAATATCCTCTATATCTTTTTGAATACTTCACATATTTCATGGCTTTCATCATTCAAACTAACATTTCGCTTGTTATTTCAATATTCAATGATTTTGTAAACACTCATAAATGATGGTTAAAATTAAGATTCATACTAATCATGCCTACCAAAAACACCTGACTGACCAATTAGAATCCAATTTCGGCAGGGCTTATTGGTGGTTCCGTGAAGTCAACCATGACCTCCCACAATCTGCACTGATCAACAGTAGTAAATGCATTGTTTCCATTGTTCTTATTTTCATAAAGTTAGAAAACAAATGCAGTGAATAAAATTTATTCCTTATCACTGAGAGAAAGTTTAGAATGAACGAAGCCGACGGTTACATTTAGTGGGATATCAAATCCTACAAATGTATTCATCATTTTATGTAACCGTATTTAGTATAATGTTAAAGTTTTGAAAGTCTAAAAAGTTTCAATCTTTGTAGTGCTTATTGGTGGTTCAGTGAAATCAACCATGACCTCCCACAATCTGCACTGATCAACAGTAGTAAATGCATTTTTTCCATTGTTCTTATTTTCATAAAGTTAGAAAACAACTGCAGTGAATAAAATTTATTCCTTATCACTGAGAAAAAGTTTAGAATGAACGAAGCCGACGGTTACATTTAGTGGGATATCAAATCCTACAAATGTATTCATCATTTTATGTAACCGTATTTAGTATAATGTTAAAGTTTTGAAAGTCTTAAAAGTTTCATTTTTTGTATATTTTGTGCTTCATTTAATTTCATTCTTTGAAATTTGTTTTTCTTAGTGTTCAATCCCAAGCATACTTGTTCACATTTAAGTGCAAGAAAAGTCTCTAAATTATAATCTGAATAATTTTTTATATTAATGTTAGGTCACAAAAAAGATAAACAATGTATTGTGCTTTTTAAAAATAACAGTTTTTCATCTGTTTAAAATTATTTCAAATGCTGTGCATTGTTTGATTATGAGTTTAAACTATGACAGGAATAATTCAAGGGAATGTTTTTTTTTGTGATTTCTAGCATTAAAATTGTCTGAATCGCATGAAAATTTATAAATTACGTAAGGTACCGGGTATTCTCAAATTGGTCACACTTTTTGAACTTTGTACTGTCTTCTTTTTGTTTGTCTCAAATTTAATACAGCATTGGCTTCACTTGTTGTTTATTAAAGGGACTGTACACCAGATTGGCACCAAAAAAGTTTTTTTTTTCTTTAACGAATCTAAGGACAATTTTTTTAATAAACTGTTTTACTCTTTGATATCGTTATTGTAAATAAAATACCAAAATGTAAAAAAAATGCAGTGCAGTGTCGAATCCACTATGCTATGAAGACTGGGTGGAATTTCCAGATATATACCTAACTCGCTTAAATCACGTAATAACATCAACGGCAGATTACGCATGAGGAATGAATTATACTCGGTAGACATACAATGTACCTAGTAATCTTTTTTTAATGGAAAAACACGAAATAACTGCTATTAATAAATCATTTGTAAACTATGTGAATCATCAGTTAGTAAGTTTCAATGCATTAATTGTACACATCGATACCAAGTTAATGTCAGGTTTCTATAAAAAAGAAAGTTTTTTCTTTTTCATTATTAACTGAGTACAGCCCATTTAAAATGTACTTGGACTCCTCATCCCAGTCACCATTCGAGCTAAGATCATATTACAAGAATTGTGGGAGAATAAATATGCTTGGGACTCACCACTTCCACACGAGCTACAGAAATGGCAGGAAATAGCGCGAGACATGAACAGTGCTTCATCCTCTTCATTCAACAGATGCCTATTCAACTTTGAAGCAGACGACACCGTCAACGCAGCAGACGAAACAATATTGCACGTGTTTTCAGACGCTAGTATGACGTCATATGGCGCAGCTGTATACATCTGCTGAGTCAACCAATCAGCGAGGTAATGGCAAAGTCCCGCGTTGCACCATTGAAGAAACGTACCCTACCTCGGTTAGAGTTAATGGCCGCAGTGATCGGTGCGCGACTCGGTAGACACGTGCAACAACAACTCAACATTTCCAAGATGGAACTGTGGTCAGACAGCCAAATAGCATTACATTGGTTACAATCAATGAAGTCATTACCACGTTTTGTGAGAAATCGTGTGGAAGAAATCCATCAACTGACGGACAACCGGAAGTGGAGGTATTGTCCTACCAGCGGACTTATTGACACGTGGTATATCGGCTGTACAGTTCAGTGACAACACACTGTGGTTTAAAGGACCACAATGGATAGACGAAACAGACAAGTGGCCGACATGGGATTACCAGTCAACTACCGTGTGCATTACAGGGACAGACCACTGTGACGAGCCTGAGCCACAGTCATCGTCAGAATCTTCGAGAAACACCATTGCAGGAATCCATACTATCATCGATGTGACCAGATACAGCACTCTCGGGAAGCTGTTACGCGTCACCGCGTACGTATTACGGTTTGCACAAAACTGCAGACTTGAAGTTTCAGCCAGAAGACTAGAACACCTGACAGCGAGTGAGCTTAAAGAGACAGAAGAATTATGGCTCAGAAGTTGTCAACAAAATACGTATGGTGAGGAAATCAAGCATCTGAAGTCAAATGGAAATCGCCTTCCATTCGTTAAGCAGTTGAGACTGTTCCTTGATGCCACCGGCTTCGTTCGTTGTGGTGGGCGTATTCAAAATGCGCCTCTATCAGAAAACACCAAGTTTCCATACCTACTTCCTCAGAAACACCCATTCACACGTTTGGTTGTAATCGATGCCCACGAGAGGTTACTTCATTCTGGGTCAAGTTCAACCATTACATACCTCAGACAGAAATACTGGATACCGGTTATCCGACGATGCGTGCAGTCCGTGTTACGGGCCTGCGTTATATGCAGACGAGTAAACGGCAACTCCTACCATGCGCCTGATCCACCACCGTTACCGAAAATACGAGTAGAGGACGCGGAACCATTTACAGTATGTGGTGTAGACTTTACTGGTGCGTTGTATGTACGCGATAAAGACGGACATGAAAAGAATGCGTACATATGTTTGTTTACATGTGCATCGACTCGAGCTGTACACCTTGAACTCGTGCCGGATCTCACAACAGAAACATTTCTGATGATATCAGACAATGCTACTACATATATAGGAGCAGCGAATCACCTACGTGAACTCATGCAATCAAATGCAGAACAGGAAGAGCTCAACAACAAAGAAACAGAATGGCGCTTTATCGTAAAACGTGCTCCGTGGTACGGAGGATGGTGGGAGCGCCTGATTGGGTTGACCAAAACTGCCGTCAAGAAGGTACTCGGTCGATCGTATGTGAACTTCGAGACGTTATCCACTATCATCACAGAAGTGGAGGCCGTTATCAATGACCGTCCACTAACTTACGTCACTTCCGGAGAGGTCGAGGCGGGGCCATTGACGCCATCGCACTTGCTGTATGGAAGACGACTTACAAAGTTGCCTCATTCCGAAGACATTGAACTTTCGGGCCCCCGTGCGAGTAACTTTGAAAACATCACGAGGCGAGCGAGGACCCAGTAAAAGTTAATTGACAATTTCCGCGTACGATGGAAGACTGAATATTTAACAGCTTTAAGGGAGCACCACCATGTTTCCGGCAAAAACCAGCAGACGATCAAGGTTGGCGACGTTGTCCAGGTCCACAACGAGACACCGAGGTCCTCGTGGAAACTAGCATTTGTTGAGGAGACCATTACCGGAAACGATGGGTTGGTTCGTGCAGCGCGTATTCGGACACAAAATGGACATCACACTACCCGCCCTATCGTAAAACTGTATCCTCTAGAAGTGATGTGTGACACCGTCAGTGCAAGAGACTAATATCATTCGCCGCCCCGGAGTGTTATGAATTGTAGTTGTATAACATTACGCGCGATTTTACGTAACGTGACGTCACGGCGTATGGACATAACGTCGACGTCACTTCCGTTGATTAGTATATATATATGATTGTTGAGTAAAAGGATCGAACCTGACACGACGTGTTGTTTACTTACTCAGTCTTACAAAGACAACCACCCACCAATCAATGTTCATACTGGCATAGTTAACCTATACCACCTACCAATCAATGTCCACATTGACAGAATTGAACTTTACCAACCACCAATCAATGTCCACACTGACAGAGTTGAACTATACCACCCACCAATCAATGTCCACACTGACAGAATTGAACTTTACCAACCACCAATCAATGTCCACACTGACAGAATTGAACTATACCAACCACCAATCAATGTCCACACTGGCAGAGTTGGTCTATACCACCCACCAATCAATATCCACACTGACAGAATTGAACTATACCACCCACCAATCAATGTCAACACTGGCAGAATTGAACTATACCACCCACCAATCAATGTCCACACTGACAGAATTGAACTATACCACCCACCAATCAATGTCCACACTGACAGAATTGAACTATACCAACCACCAATCAATGTCCACACTGGCAGAGTTGGTCTATTCCACATACCAATCAATGTCCACACTGACATAGTCGACCTAAACCACCTATCAATCAATGTCCACACTTACAGAGCTGACCTATACCACCTACCAATTAATGTCCACACTGACATGGTTGACCTATACCACCCACCAATCAATGTCCACACTTACAGAGTTGACCTATACCACCTACCAATTAATGTCAACACTGTCAGAGTTGGTCCTACCACTTTACAATCAATGTTCACACTGGCAGAGTTGGTTGACCTATACCACCTACCAATCAATATGAACACTGACAGGGTTGACCTTTACCACCAACCAATCAATATGAACACTGACAGGGTTGACCTATACCACCAACCAATCAATATGAACACTGACAGGGTTGACCTATACCACCAACCAATCAATATGAACACTGACAGGGTTGACCTTTACCACCTACCATTCAATATGAACACTGAAATGGGTTGACCTATACCACCTTCCAATCAATATGAACACTGACAGAGACACTCACAAAAGTCACCTTAACCATAAACCAATTAATGTCCACACTGACAGGGATGACTTATACCACATACCTATCAATGCCCACACTGATAGAGTTGGTCAATACCACAAACCAATCAATGTTCACACTGACATAGTTGTCTTCACAACCCACCAATCAATGTTCACACTGTCAGAGCTGGCATATACCACCAACCAATCAATATGAACATTGACAGAGTTGACATATACCACCTTCCAATCAATATTAACACTGACAGTGTTGACCTATACCACCTACTTATCAATATGAACACTGACAGAGTTGACCTTTACCACCTACTTATCAATGTTAACACTGACAGTGTTGACCTATACCACCTACCAATTAATATTAACACTCACAGAAGTGACCTTAACCATAATTATACCAATCAATGTTCACACTGACAGGGTTGGCCTGCACCATATACCAATCAATGCTCACACTGACAGAGTTGGTCCATACCACCCACCAATCAATGTACACACTGACAGGGTTGGCCTGTACCACATACCAATCAATGCTCACACTGACAGAGTTGGTCCATACCACCCACCAATCAATGTTCACACTGACAGGGTTGGCCTGTACCACATACCAATCAATGCTCACACTGATAGAGTTGGCCTGTACCACCTACCAATCAATGTTCACACTGACAGAGTTGGTCCATACCACACACCAATCAATGTTCATACTGACAGAGTTGGTCCATACCACCCACCAATCAATGTTCACACTGACAGGGTTGGCCTGTACCACATACCAATCAATGCTCACACTGATAGAGTTGGCCTGTACCACCTACCAATCAATGCTCACACTGACAGAGTTGGTCCATACCACCCACCAATCAATGTTCACACTGACAGAGTTGGCCTGTACCACCCACCAATCAATGTTCACACTGACAGGGTTGGCCTGTACCACATACCAATCAATGCTCACACTGACAGAGTTGGTCCATACCACCCACCAATCAATGTTCACACTGACAGGGTTGGCCTGTACAACATACCAATCAATGTTCATACTGACAGAGTTGGTCCATACCACCCACCAATCAATGTTCATACTGACAGAGTTGGCCTATACCACCCACCAATCAATGTTCACACTGGCAGAGTTGGTCTATACCACCCACCAATCAATGTTCACACTGACAGAGTTGGTCCATACCACCCACCAATCAATGTTCACACTTACAGAGTTGGTCCATACCACCCACCAATCAATATTCACACTGACAGAGTTGGCCTATACCACCCACGAATCAATGTTCAAAGTGACATTATTGGCCTATACCACCTTCCAGTCAATGTTCAAAATGACAGAGTTGGCCTATACCACCTACCAATCAAAATTCACACTGACATAGTTGGCCTATAACACCTATCAATCAATGTTCACACTGACAGGGTTGGCCTATACCACCCACCAATCAATGTTCACACTGGCAGAGTTGGCCTATACCACCCACCAATCAATGTTCACACTGACAGGGTTGGCCTATACCACCTACCAATCAATGTCCACACTGACGGAGTTGGCCTTTAACACCTACCAATCAATGTCCACACTTTCAGAGTTGGCCTATATCACCTACCAATCAATGTCCACACTGACAGAACTGGCCTATAACACCTACCAACCAGTCTCCACACTGACAGAGCTGGCCTATAACACCTACCAACCAGTCTCCACACTGACAGAGCTGGCCTTTACCGCCTAAAGATCAATGGCCAATGTCCAAACTGACATAGCTGGCCTATACCGTCTACCAATCAATGTCAACACTGGCAGAATTGAACTATACCACCCACCAATCAATGTCCACACTGACAGAATTGAACTATACCACCCACCAATCAATGTCCACACTGACAGAATTGAACTATACCAACCACCAATCAATGTCCACACTGGCAGAGTTGGTCTATTCCACATTACAATCAATGTCCACACTGACATAGTCGACCTAAACCACCTATCAATCAATGTCCACACTTACAGAGCTGACCTATACCACCTACCAATTAATGTCCACACTGACATGGTTGACCTATACCACCCACCAATCAATGTCCACACTTACAGAGTTGACCTATACCACCTACCAATTAATGTCAACACTGACAGAGTTGGTCCTACCACTTTCCAATCAATGTTCACACTGGCAGAGTTGGTTGACCTATACCACCTACCAATCAATATGAACACTGACAGGGTTGACCTTTACCACCAACCAATCAATATGAACACTGACAGGGTTGACCTATACCACCAACCAATCAATATGAACACTGACAGGGTTGACCTATACCACCAACCAATCAATATGAACACTGACAGGGTTGACCTTTACCACCTACCAATCAATATGAACACTGACAGGGTTGACCTATACCACCTTCCAATCAATATGAACACTGACAGAGACACTCACAAAAGTCACCTTAACCATAAACCAATTAATGTCCACACTGACAGGGATGACTTATACCACATACCTATCAATGCCCACACTGATAGAGTTGGTCAATACCACAAACCAATCAATGTTCACACTGACATAGTTGTCTTCACAACCCACCAATCAATGTTCACACTGACAGAGCTGGCCTATACCACCAACCAATCAATATTAACACTGACAGTGTTGACCTATACCACCTACCAATTAATGTTAACACTGACAGTGTTGACCTATACCACCTACTTATCAATATGAACACTGACAGAGTTGACCTTTACCACCTACTTATCAATATTAACACTGACAGTGTTGACCTATACCACCTACTTATCAATATGAACACTGACAGAGTTGACCTTTACCACCTACTTATCAATGTTAACACTGACAGTGTTGACCTATACCACCTACCAATCAATATTAACACTGACAGTGTTGACCTATACCACCTACTTATCAATATGAACACTGACAGAGTTGACCTTTACCACCTACTTATCAATGTTAACAATGACAGTGTTGACTTAAACCACCTACCAATTAATATTAACACTCACAGAAGTGACCTTAACCATAATTATACCAATCAATGTTCACACTGACCGGGTTGGCCTGCACCACATACCAATCAATGCTCACACTGACAGAGTTGGTCCATACCACCCACCAATCAATGTACACACTGACAGGGTTGGCCTATACCACATACCAATCAATGCTCACACTGACAGAGTTGGTCCATACCACCCACCAATCAATGTTCACACTGACAGGGTTGGCCTGTACC
The DNA here is from genome assembly GCF_026914265.1 of Mya arenaria. Taxonomy (NCBI): domain Eukaryota; kingdom Metazoa; phylum Mollusca; class Bivalvia; order Myida; family Myidae; genus Mya; species Mya arenaria. The sequence goes on from NC_069124.1 coordinate 84,993,096, forward strand.
ACATACCAATCAATGCTCACACTGATAGAGTTGGCCTGTACCACCCACCAATCAATGTTCACACTGACAGAGTTGGTCCATACCACATACCAATCAATGCTCACACTGACAGAGTTGGTCCATACCACCCACCAATCAATGTACACACTGACAGGGTTGGCCTGTACCACATACCAATCAATGTTCACACTGACAGAGTTGGTCCATACCACCCACCAATCAATGTTCACACTGACAGAGTTGGCCTGTACCACATACCAATCAATGTTCACACTGACAGGGTTGGCCTGTACCACATACCAATCAATGCTCACACTGACAGAGTTGGTCCATACCACCCACCAATCAATGTTCACACTGACAGGGTTGGCCTGTACAACATACCAATCAATGTTCATACTGACAGAGTTGGCCTATACCACCCACCAATCAATGTTCACACTGACAGAGTTGGTCCATACCACCCACCAATCAATGTTCACACTGACAGAGTTGGTCCATACCACCCACCAATCAATGTTCACACTGACAGAGTTGGCCTATACCACCCAAGAATCAATGTTCAAAGTGACATTATTGGCCTATACCACCTTTCAGTCAATGTTCAAAATGACAGAGTTGGCCTATACCACCTACCAATCAAAATTCACACTGACATAGTTGGCCTAAAACACCTATCAATCAATGTTCACACTGACAGGGTTGGCCTATACCACCCACCAATCAATGTTCACACTGGCAGAGTTGGCCTATACCACCCACCAATCAATGTTCACACTGACAGGGTTGGCCTATACCACCTACCAATCAATGTCCACACTGACGGAGTTGGCCTTTAACACCTACCAATCAATGTCCACACTTTCAGAGTTGGCCTATATCACCTACCAATCAATGTCCACACTGACAGAACTGGCCTATAACACCTACCAACCAGTCTCCACACTGACAGAGCTGGCCTATAACACCTACCAACCAGTCTCCACACTGACAGAGCTGGCCTTTACCGCCTAAAGATCAATGGCCAATGTCCAAACTGACATAGCTGGCCTATACCGTCTACCAATCAATGTCAAAACTGACAGAGCAGGCTTTTACCGCCAACCATTCAATATTAACACTGACAGAGTTGACCTATACCAGCTACCAATCAATGTCCATACTGACAGAGCTGGCCTATAACACCTATCAATCAATGTCAACACTCACAGAGCTGGCCTTAACCACCTACCAATCAATGTTAACCTCCATGTGACTGTCGAAGAAGATAATGACGTCACCGGTGGAGTTCCGGTATCCCATGAGCCTCGCCTGGATGAGTCCCTGCCTCTCAGGTACCCGGATGATGCGGACAAGGCCCTGCGGGAAATGCGTGACCAGATAGTCGTCCAGCTGCTTCCCAAGCTCCGCTGCAATGTGTCACAGTTCCGTACTATAAGCTGTGTTATTTGGCCGAGGGCTGTTATGTTGGGCCACAGTCGTATTGTCCATTAACTTTATTTTTCCGTTTTATAAGCAAATGCATTATAACTTTTATTATGTATGTATTTAAAAATGAACTACAGTAAAGGTGTTTGATATACGAATTTTTCATGAAGAATGAATGGTCGATATGTTTCAAACAGTTACTCCACACCCAGATGTACTATGTATTTACAAATATTTTTTTTCAGGCATTGGTTTACTATTTTTGAAAGTTGTTATACCGGAACTATTTATATAATGTACATATTTAATATATGTTACTCATCGGCTTATAGTTAATGAAAGTCTTCTTCTATTAGCCTGTGGTCCAATATGAAATCAGCTTAATATTGATTTTGTATTAACCGAGCTTTCAAAAACCAATCAAAATGCTTCATTTCCATGTTGTTCCCACTTTTAAGCCAATCAAAATGCTGAGTTTACATTTTGTGTTCAGTTGTTCAATTTTGGTAATGGCCTAGACTTTCAAAAATAATGGCTTTACAGCTCTGACACTAGGCAGTTTCATAGTAACGGTTTACAGTGGAATCACTGGTAAAATTAAGAAGAGCTCTAATGAATCCAACCATAAAAAACGATTAAGCAGATCCACCGCCAAATTTCCATTATGTCATTTCTTGTGGTTAAGTGGGTTATTTAGAAGCTCGTCCATGCGTGCTGGCTAGTATAGGGGCATTACGCACTAAACACTGGGAAAGTAATCAGGTTTTGGTCTTCTAAACAATAACACCAAAATAAACACTAACTTTTACATACTTGATTATGAGTGATATAAAATTAAACAACACGCGCATTTTGATCATTGAATCATCAGATCAAAATGCTTTGCATTGATAAATTATCGGAATGGCTAATATGCGTATTTGCAAAATAGCTAAACTCTAAAACAAACGATCGTTTTTTAGTTTCTCTTATCAAGGCAAAACAAGTGTTTAGCAAACACAAAAGGTTAATACGTCTGATTTGTCACGCAGTAATGCAGAGAGAATCTGCCCTTCAAAATATTCGTCTAAAATTACGAAAACGTGAAGATGTTTTGTCTGGTGCAGTGTTAAAGATATTGAAGATTAAGTCTCATATTAAATATTTAAGGAAAAGAACAAAGACGTACATGCAATGTAATCTTAGCTAGCCTTCTACGTTTAATTAAGGCATTGCTTTCTTGGATCAAGAACAATATACTATGAATAAGTAAGAGACATTTACTAGTTAAGACTGAACATGCAGGGTCTAGAATTAAGAAGATTGACGTACGCATCAGGCTGCCGTCATCGACAAGTATGATCTCGTGAAGCAACTTCCGGGGCGTCCTGTTCACGAGACTGTAGAGTGTACGCAGTAGGATGGAGGGCCACTCGTCAAAGAAAGGGATGATGATGCTTGCCGTCGGCAGCTCCGTGGCGTACGGAATCCCACGGCACCTGTAGCACATGGTATAATACGATAGAACACCAATACCTAACCTTCTGTATCGAAAATGCTGCCATTATATAATCGTACACATTAAAAGGGAATTCAACTGTATTAAGTATAAAAGAAAGAATGCCAGTAGGTCATACCTTACTTCGAGCGTTCATAATACGCGGTCAATATTTTAGTGATTGTACCCTCCAGTTATAAATTATATATATATGACAACAAAAATATGGTGTTTATTCGAGTTACAACGTCAAATGAACAGTACATTTACCCCTTAAACCTAGCGTCGGGGACCATCCGGTTGAGCGGAATGCGGTCGCTGGCGTACACGTTGACGTTGTACTTCTGTATAAGCCGCTCCGCTTCACTTCGCTCCTCCCCCTGGAACACTACCCCCGTCCCATTCTCCCCCGGCAGCCCAGGGTCCCCGCGCCCGTATTTATCGATGAGATCATTTCCAGTGATGGTGGATGGGTCGTTTTGGTACTGTTCCCATGTTAGCGCCGACGCGCTGAACCTTTCATAACGTTTTATTTTTGTTGAAAGACTTATGAGATTTGAGAGTTTTTTTCTCGATGAGTGTTTATCATGAGCTTGCTTTAGGTGGAAAACGTCTTGTATAGAATTATGGAAAACACCTACATATCTGTCAGATATAAAGGCTAAATGTATAGAGATAAACGTCAGTATTAACACAAATACACAAAACAAGTATCTAAATGCACAGCGCATGCGCACGCTCTTCACACGAAGCATGTTAGCGGTCGGCGTTGCTCACAGACTTGCAGCATGGGACCTTGGTGTGTTGCACTCCTGGCCGCTCCGCAGTGAACATTCGGCAACACACAGGATCGTCATAGGTTTACCTTAATAAGAAAAACAAAGCGCTAGAGATTCATAGTATGGTATAAGTGAGATATACTCGACGGAACTTTGGACGTTCCCATTGTATATGATACCCTACCAACCACGCGTTTTTCTTTTTGCGCACTTCGCACGTCGTAGCAATTTGTCCTTACCGCGGACGTTATCTGTTTAATCTAATTTTCACTATACGCCGCGATAGAAGCATAATGCCCAACGCGTTCATTTCTATAATTTTCCCCCGCGTTCCACCGCGTCGAGTCACTGCGATATGCGGCGTTGCGAAGTGTTAATTAACGATAATTAAATGTTGTCAATTTTCTAAAGGCTTTTTCTTTGTTCCCGCCCTATAAATATAACTAGTCAGTTTTATTAAACTCAAACCAACTCGACCCGTAATCTACATATCTTGTTCGTACTCAAAACGTAGTTTGATCCCTGAAAATTATGCTTTGCAACGGTGACGCTAATGCATTCGTTTAGCTTGTGTGATTGTGAATAAATATATATTGAATAAAACTGCGCACGTTTCTATCTTTTTACTGTGCTTTGTGTTCTGGTTGTGTAATTAATAGTTATCTATTATAATATCATGCTCTTCTCATGTATGTAAATAAATGTTACCGCCAGAAGTAAAGGCGATGAACTTGAATGTTTGTGCTAATAAACTATTGAATTGAATTGAATCTAAGAGCGATGTCTTTACATTGAATTTTATACGTTATTCTTCAGGTGTGAAGAAAATGCTCCATTGAGTCCATTATTCACAAATCACAATTAATATTAATTTGATAAAATCTTAACAACGTCTACACCAAGACATACCACACAGTTGTTTATCTATACCTGTGACACCAAGTAGTATTCGACAATCTACCTACTTATAGCAATACCCTTTATTTGAAAAATACCTGACAACTTGGTAGCACTTAATCCTCCAATTCGTAGTCTAATTATTTCCGGTTTGTTTATATGTGACACTTTAACCATAATTGTAAAGTTCGTAAAGAAGTAAATGAATTTAACAGATCATATTTAAACAAACATTTTGCGCAATGAGAACTTTTTAAATGAAAACTAAATTCAATTTCATTGTAGTAATTTTGACAATTACAAAAATGTACAATAATTTATGTTCTTCCAATATTTCGGTCTCAATTAACCTTTTTAAAAATACTTTTAACAAACACTCAGTATTAAAGCGACATAATTATGAAGTAAGGGGAAGATATTTTTTCCCTCGCAATCGCGTGAAATCCATTCTGCGAGCACGGGTCAATTTACATGTACAATCTTCTATTTGACACAAGAACATTCAACTCGAAACAAAAAAACAACAACGGCATTTTAGAGGCCATATTCACAATTATTCCTATGGAAATGGACAAAAATCAATAGTTATTAATTTTGTGACATTCTGCCTGTTTCAGAGTTTTAAAATTCCCAAAATGTTCTTTAGAACTATCAACATCGTAGAGAAACTGCTTTGAGTTTTCTGTACGTTGATACTTCGTCATTAACAATTAAAGAAAAAAACACACTAAAATGTGTTAGAGATGACTTTGTAAATTTAGAAGAATTACAGATATGTATGCTTCTTTTTGCTGATGATACTGTTTTGTTCTCTAAATCTGTGGAAGGCCTTCAATTGTTATTAAATAAATTACATGATTATTGTTTAAAATGGAATATCACTGTAAATACTAATAAAACTGTTGCTATGATATGAAAGAAAGGTACACGGAAAGAAAATGTCAGTCTATTTTATAACAAAGTTAAACTGGATATTGTTAATAAATTTTGCTATTTGGGAGTAATGTTATCATCCAATGGAAAATTTTCAGTGGCCCAGAAAGCTTTATCTGAACAAGCATTACGTGCAATGTTTTCGTTAAATTCTTTGTTTGAAAAGATACCCTTAAATGTACATGAAAAACTTAAATTATTTGATTCAACGGTTTTACCAATATTAACATATGGTTGTGAAATATGGGGATTCCATTCTGCTCCCGATATAGAAAGGGTTTATTTGAAATTTTTAAAACAATTACTAAATGTTAGATGTCAAACAACTAATGCTACTGTTTATGGTGAACTTGGCAAAGTGCCATTATATGTTATACGCCAAGAGAGGATATTGCAATATTGGTATAAGCTTGTAAATTCAAATGATAACCTGTTGTCTAGATGTTTTAGATATTGTAGTTAACTAAATAAGAGCAGCTCATGGTATTCTGATGTTAAAAATTGTTAAATAATTTAGGATTTAACTACCTATGGGATAATATGTCAGTCACTAAATTACAGTTGTCAAAAGTTATTGAAAGATTATATGATCAGCACATGCAGAAATGGTATGCGACTTTAAATGGTTCGTCCAAACTTTGTACTTATAAAGATATAAAAACAAGATTTTGTTATGAAAAATATCTCGATAGTGTCACTAATGTTAACCATAGAGTATCTCTAAGTAGAGTGCGATGTTCAGCACACAAGTTAGCTATATAAGAAGGCAGATATAGAAATATACCAAGACATGATAGGAAATGCATATATTGCAATATGAATATGATTGAAGATGAATATCATTTTATTCTTGTATGTCCATTTTATAAAGATATTAGACAAATGTGCTTACCACGATATTATTGTCATTGGCAAACCAAGAAAAAACTATGTTATTTGTTAAGTTTTGAAAATGATTAAGGAAACTTGCTAAATTTGTTTATATTGCCACTGAAAAGCGCAAAAGTGCTTTAATTTAATTATTGCTTATTAGTATTTGAATAGCTATATTTATATTTGTCCTTGAATTTATGCTCTTCTCATACAACATTAATGTCAATACTGTTTTATATTGCCGCCGTGAATGTATATATATGCATTTGGCTACGAACATGTTAATGTTTATGCCTAATAAAAGTTTTGTTCTGTTCTGTTCTGTCTAAAAATATCAATTTCATAAATATTAAATAGTGAACGATACGAAACCATGCGAAACGATGGTTAAAATAATACCATTTTTTATCAGTGGGGACGACCTTATCGATGACTTATTAATAAACATGTAGAATGGCGTCCAAAGAGTTAAAGAACAACTGCATATTTTTTTTCTAAAGATTCCTTTTTATAACGTGGTGATCTTTCGGTTTCAGTATTCAGTCAAATCAGTTGTTTTAAAAATATCAATTGTATGATTGCTGTTATTTTTTTCAGGAAATATTCATTGAATGGACTTATGGTTTCTGTATAACTTCGTTTGATGTGGCGAACATTTGCAACTGCAAGGAGTTGTAAGAAGAGAATCTGGGAATTGTAGTGGAGACTATAAGTATCTTCCATGGCCGTGAGTGTAAGATAGGTTCATTCCGACCCGAGCGTAGGGTGTTTTGCGGAAACGAGGTTTAAATATTGACTTGACTTGACTTGATCAATTTGGTGTGGCTTGGGGTAGAATATCAATTACGTCATTTTCGGAATATTTTGACTTCACCACGAATTTAGCGCGCCATTGTTCTTGAATTCAATACACAAACAGGACCGCTTTTTCAACAAGTGAAAATGAACATCCCTGACTCTAGCATAACAATAGATAAAATGTATATATATATATATATATGATCAGTAAAGCTTACAGAATTACTGAGTGCTCATTAATAGTACTAATAAAATGTGTGGCCGAAAGAGAAGTTCATTTATAATGTTGTATATTACATTAATGAATTCGGTTTCTTGCATAGCGGACGTGTGTTTCCGGTCACGTGACCAGTGCTGGAAAAAACCCGTCCTACATCCCACTTCTTATTTATTTTAGTGTATGGTTTATGAAAAGCATATTATGCCATTTTAATAAAGCGCAATCAAATATATAAGTATACAAGACTTTTAATTAAAATTGAAAATAAATAATCGTAAAAATGCAATTTTTAGAGGAAATATTTGAGGTCTATAGTGATTTAATAAACAACGTTGCACGCGCTTTTTGGTGAAATGTACAAAAGTGCGTTTTTTACCTTTTTTTTCATCGATAATTTTAGACATTCAAGAAAAAATATCAATCATGTTTTTTTCCGGTAAGTGTATTTTTCCGCAATTTCGACATCATAGAGTAAAAAATGATAAAATAAGTGTTTTCAGATGCATTACCGGCAAACTAATTTTTGGTAAAAAAAAATTGAGCGAGTCATTTTAAACTAATTTTAAGTAGATTGATAAACAAGTGTAGTTATGGCATGAAATGTATTGATATGTCAAGCTGTTCTGATTTAAATTGCCAATGTCTCAGAGTAGTCTCATTCTCAATAGTGTGAAATATGTTTTAACATGTACCATTTAAATATGTAAAACTCTTTTCGTCATAAATTGTGACAGGAGTTATATTTAATTATCTTGGAAACTTGGAAATTTAATTAGAAAAAAATGTGAGGTGAACCGCGAACTTTTGACCGCCATGGATGTCAGTCAGTGACAGTTACCTCGTTAGACCCACATGGTATACCATAATGATTAATGATGCCTAATTAATAAACCACTGGTATGTATTATTTGTGTTAGGTAAAGAGACACTGAAATAGTGCATAATTTTGAAGATATATTACCATGACATGAAAGCTCCACAATATCCAGGTATGTTTCAACTTCCTGACTAAACTAGCACTTTTTATGTTTATTATGCTTAAAAAAAATAATGCCTCATTTATTACAACTCTCAGGAATCCTACACTGGTTAAGTAAATTTCAAAATGATCTGCTTCCAGTTGTGAATACAACAGATGTCGACCTCGCTGTGTGATAAGGATTGGTTTATCTAAATGAGGCGAGGGCCCGGATATGGTTATTTGGTTGGAGCTTTATCAAAAAGTACTCGATTCCATGGTTTCTGTATAAGGAGAAATCAAATAAATCCTTTATTAGTTGACCAAAGACAATATACATCTCATATTGTCTATCTTACATGTATGTGCCCCAAGAACAATGAACAAATCATATGTTTCCGAAACGAAGGCATTTGTTGTATTTCTGATGTTTCTAGAAAGCTGCATGCTTATTACACCAGTTTTATCAACTTGAAATAATCACATGTCACAATTTTACTGACTGATGGACGGGACTACCTTAGCCATGACAGTTAATGCTCAATAGTTTAAGAACAATCTTTCCCAGCTTGGAAGGAAAACTACCAAACATTAATTTTTTTCATTGAATAGCGGCCACGTTTGTTCATAAACGCTCACTACTTGCAACCCACACACTTATTAAGAAAAGCGTTTTGAATGAAACTGTCAATCATGGCTTCGAGTCAAGAATAAATTTGACTAACAACCAGCCACTGCTTAAGGTTGTTCAAGATGATATGAAATGCTTATACGGTAACGATGTACGTGTATCAATTTTTGAATCTGACATACTTGTTAAACAATAGCTCGGTCAAATGTTTTAAGGAGCAAATGATGTCAGAATCCTAGTCCCCACCCCCCAACATTGGCCAGGTCCGAGAAGAAAGGGCATGCATAAGCTGTACCACATTATCACCATGTGCGCAAGATATATTTCGAAATATTTGGGACTCGAATTAAAGCAACATTTGAAAAACCGTTCGAATGGAATTAACTCGCGCTCACATGCTATCAATTGAATAATTTGCAGATTGGCTTTAAGATACAGTACATAACATGTCCTTCATATCCAATGAATAGTACCACTTCCGTCTTCTACTTGATAAATCATGCATGTATAAAATAAAACAACAACAACAACAACAACAGCTGACCACAGCAGCACTACCTGCCTGGTGCTGGTCCCCACCACCGCGATATTCCATGCGCTTGTTTCCGTTGGCTCCCGGTGCACTGACATCCATAACAGTAGCCCCCCTATTCCACCATCAACACAACATACGACATCGCTCATATATGTCACTTAATACATTGATTACATCCTAGTTCCCGTCAGCCGCCTTAAGTGGTGACACACCGTTAACTTAGTAGAGTATGTATAGCTCACTGAAGGGACAGCTCTGACAACTGGCTAGTGATATTATTTAAAACAGCAACGCGACGCGTTAAAAGATAATGCGCTATCAGATAATGTTTTAAATCAATAGCGCAGTCAGCTTTCCACTGAAATTTGAATTTTTAATAGCAGTCATTTAAATTTACGTATGAGTTTCATTTCAGTATTTAAGCTAGTTTCATGAGCATAACAAAATTATTCACACTCTTTATTAAAGGGGCTAGACACCAGATGATACACTTGCAAGAGAAAAAGAAAATTGCCAAAAATTTACATACAATTTATATCGGTGTGTCAGCGCATTGAAACTTACATGCTGATGTATCACATCGCTTACGACACATGCATCTTTCTCAGTTTTTGTGCATTTTTCCTATTACAAATTTACTATTGTCATCTACCACGTAAATCCCAGTAAGTTTAAAAATAGCGTCAGTATATAATTCATAAACAGATATGATTTAAACTGGGAAACTGTTATGCGCTTTTTGTACACGGGGAAACACAGATGAGACAGCAACATGATTGTTGCGTTTACCATTTTAAAGATGCACTCTTACTCCCAAATAAGATTTACCACAATTAAAACAATTGTTTTAATATACCAAAAAAGATGAATAAATATCAAAAGAAATAGTTCTTATGAAGTATAAAGAGATTAATTTGAAAGAAAGGTACAGAAAACACGGTATTTCTTGAGAATATCACAGTAAATCTTTTAGCATTCACCAATCATTTGATATTTTTGCGTATTCAGCTATTAACTACACGGTTACAATCTTGAGGTCAGTAATTAATATTTTCTATAAATGCATTATTTAGTAAGTAGTTAAGAACATAGATAGATAGATAGAAGTCAAGTATCATCGGTCTCCTACGACGTACTAGCTCGCATTGACATTTCTAGGCTTGTCTTGAGGAAATACTGTATTTGCCGATTTCTGGACCATCTCAGCATCTGCAACATGATCACTTCAACAATTGTAATTAATACCAAAATTATTACGTCCTCATTGCGTGAGTTACTTGACTTGCATTACACATTTGAATATAATGTGTCACATATAAACAATTCTTCTTTATTGAAGAATGAACAACTTAAAGTTTTAAACTGGTAAAGTTACTTTGCTAATATGAAGTTATTCAGTTGTTATAATTTGTGTCAACAAGATTTGCCAACGGCATGTATCCTTTAGTAACGCTAAAACTAGTTTACGTTTTTATTACGCTTTCATTGCAGTATATATACCATTAATAAGAGTCTGAACTTCAGAACAAATTACAATAATTTCATTTTTTTTGGCCTTAAAATAGTTGGACGTAACCACTGTGTATTCGATAGTGACCAAATCCGGTGTATGCGTACAAACATTGCGATTGAAATGTAAAAAAAGGTAGATAAAGTAGATCCAGCATGTTTTTGAAATCACAAATCATTCTTCTTCAAAACCTATTAAACCTCTTCAACAAATGAACACACTTTGTTTGCATGTCGGGCGGAATAGTTTGTAATCTGGAGGGTTTATCGTCGTCGTACTTTACATAAAATACAACTTCAAAACTGAAATAAGATAACCTGCTTCACCTTTTGCAAATATATCTAAACAAAAATTCACGTTCTGTTATATCTGAAACCTTACTACAAACATTACTGAAACACTGTTAGTATAGAACCGTAACATTTTCTTGGCTCTATTTCGTACTCAATCTCCACTTGGCTAGTTTAGTTTAAAATTGTGCATTTTGATGTAATTGTATCATCATTTCCCCACAACTTTGGCATGTTTACATGTTCACTTGAATAATTTCAGGATGGGTGGGACTGGCGGAATCGACGGCGCTAGTGCATTAGATGAACAGAAACAGCGTTATACAAGGAATGAGTTTCGGGATTGATGTCATTATCGGGGTATGAACGCAATTGGGCTGGTCAAAGTGTGTGGAGGCCGAAGGACTCCACGCGTACTTTGACCAGCCGAATTGCGTTCATGAATATCCCCGATAATGACATAAATCCCGCGATTCATTACTTATATTTACACCACTAGTTCATTATATCATTCAAGAATTGTTAAAAAATACTTCATTTCATTTAAGAAAACCTTTCAGTAATCCGTTCTTACCCATTCTGTAAATAGAACGACCCGACTATAACCGGAAACATTTTTTTCAAATGACGTCACAATAACGCGGGAAAAGATCAACCACTTGAAATCACTTTAAAACGTAAAATTGAAACACTTCTGGTACCAATATATTTAAAATATAATAAACTAACACTTTTAAAAATGTTGATCTATATTTTACGGGACCTGCAGACACAATACAACCAATAACAAGATCAATAGCTTTCATGTATATTGTTATGCAATGAATTACGATCCGAACATATATCCGAAGAGGTTGCGTTCATCGATTGATGAACGCAATTGCCGAAAGGCAGTTCATTTAAGGAATGGAAGTTGAAGTGTAAATATTGTCAAATATTTAGTGCCCTGGATACATTTGTGATCTGCATGCATGCAGTGTTTCTAAATAAAAACGAGACACCTTTTACAGCAGTTCGTATTTTATCCAAACAGCATGTTACAAAATGTATTCCCTTAAAATATAATATTATATGAACTCTGTTAAAAGCGTTTTCATATTTAACGAAATTCTGAACAATCGGCCACAAATGTCTATTGTTGTTTGTATACAATAACTCTGCGATTTTGTGCTCAGATAGTCAAATACTTATGGATATATATATAATATATATAATTTATATATATTCGATTTTGATGTATTTTGAATTACCAAATAAACAATGATAAATAGTATACCTTACATAAAAGTGTCCCTTCTTTGTGTATACATGTATAAAGTTGATCGGTCCGTATATCAATGTATTTTAATAAAAAATACCGTTTTTATGACGTCAGCGGTCCATATCATGTTTTGGCCGGTCCAGACCTCACCAAAAATAATATGGAGCGCTGGCGTCATACAATATGGACCGCTGACGTCATAAAACTGGTGAGTGCTGCTTGTAATTTTTACAACTACATTTTTTTTCGCAAGTAAACATTATGAGATTTGATCAATAAAACACATCAAAGGCATACAATTATTAAGTGGTTCGGTATAATATAAGAAATATAACACACAACTTCGGGTCATATGGCATTATAAGGACCGGCCAGTCAGCCCCCGAAGGTGAATGGACCTTCTTAATTGTGTTTCTTTATGGTGAGCAGTTGCCGTATTCATTTTGGGTTGAATTTACATGGAAAGTTGACTTTTGACTTACTACAGCTGAGTCGAAGTTATACAACATTTACTATGACCTTATTCGCGCACCATAGGATTACCATGCATCAATGGGATTAAAGCTCACATAAAGTTCACCGAACAGTTTTTTGGTTTGTTTGTTTTTAAATCAAACACTCATTTTATAATGATTGCTAACAGTCAATTATTCGCTACAATGACTTTCATATCACTTTCTATGGTGCTAAATTAATCAAATATTTATTAGCTTACCAGGAAAGTAAACATGTGCAGCTCCATGGTTGGATATCCATATGCATTTACACGTATACTTCTTAAATCTAAATATAATATATAAAAAATATGTATTTACTTCGCAACACATGCTATACACAGGACTGATTGATTATATTTTATATCTAAAATACTGTGTGTCAGATCTTTATGTAACGGAAGCAAGTCGAAAATTATATCGATAATTTTAAGCATTAAACATTTAGAAAATATATATCACGTTCAAACTATGTTTAAACTGTACATACTACTAATAATAATTATATACTAGTTTAACGCAGTCACTTACATTTATTTTGCAGCTTAATAAATATATATAAATTGTTAAAGTTAGATGATATGAATTAAAATCTAAATTATTAAGAAGTTTTTTTCAGGTCATCTTAATTACTGACTCAGAATACGTCAGTGGCAGTTGGCGGACATTTAAACACGCGCGAAAGTTGAAATTCTTAATGATTAAGCCTAGTACTTAAAGCTGCACTCTCGCATTTTTGCGAAAATCCATGGAAACCAGTTATTTAAGACTGCTGACAAAAAAATTAGATCGCAATTTTTTATATTTAAGTTAAAAAATTGATGTTTATCCATTTTTCTTAAACCGTTAGTAACGGTTTAAGCCATAAAACGGAATTATGAAAATCTGCGATATGATATTTTGTCAGCAATCTTTTATCATTGGTTTGCAGTTAATTACGCAAAAATTTGCTCTTTCCGTGGCAATAAATGAAAAAGTTGTAAAAATGTGTAAAAATGTAAATCTGTGAGAGTGCAGCTTTGCCTATCTGCAATTTCATTACCTTAAAATGAAGGTATTTTCTTGCGTGTCTTCACAATAAAACTGGCTTATTTTACAATCACCAATATCATTCAGAGGTCTTGCAGAACTTTCCCCGTCTAGAAGGGGGGAGGGAGTAGAGCCATTTCGGCATAATCATATTGTCCAGGAGGACTGGGACGGCGAAGTATTCTTACTTGTATTCGCAAAAATACAAATTCCAGTCGTTTTCTTTTTATGTATGTCGTTTAATAAATATTACAGCAACCACAACACAAGCCGTTAAATAAGTATTACAGCAACCACAACACAAATCCAGGGAAGGAAATTTTGAAAAGTTTTGCAAACACAAAAACCATCCATAGCATACAGCTCTCTTGAAAGATGGGGCACTAACATCTGGAAACAAGGCAGACTTACTTGTAGAACTTGCAGCTTTGGTGTGACTAGGAGATGCAAACCCACAAGTTACTGCAAGGGTACTGGGTGGTGCAGTAATAGTTAAAATTCTGCCTCCAAGAAAACTCACCAACACTTGAAGACTATTCTAAAACAGTATTCATGGCATACATTGACCAACAGATGGAACATGCCGATAGGATTGACTATCGTGCTGGATGTTTACGCCCAATTGGATATGGAGGAGGGTGGAGCTTACACCAAATATGCAAAGTACAAATGTAACTGTAAAAGTTTTCTTCGTGTTAATGAGAGCAAGACAGAATTGCTTCACCTGTTGTTGGCAGAAGAGGCTTCAGACAGAGACCTTCCAGATAAAAAACAAGTTTTCAGCACATACGGGGACAACCGGCTTTCAGCACCCAGGAGATGAGATATAGTGCAGATTTGCAGATTTAACCATGCACGCAAAGGCGTACGAGAGTTGAACATCACTCTGGTCATGCTTAAGACATGCAACTCTGATATAGTTGTGACCATTCTGTCCAAACTAGCAAGCATTCCAATGACACATGAAGTCTTGATATCATTTGGTATAGGGAGGGACCATAGGTAATTGACATCACACACTATTAAAACTTCTTTGGGCCTACCACAAGAACCATCATCGACCTAATGCATGCGTTCTGGGGAAGTGACGCAACGTCCGTCATTGCAGGCATCGGCAAGAAGACAACATGGAAACGTGGGATGTATTTCTCCGGATGGTGCATTCTCGTTACTCCCTGCTGCCCCTCCAAATATGCTTGTCAGCACAATTGAAGTTCTAGAGAAGTATGTTGTACTGATACACTGAAAGTGTCGCAATGCATGCAGGGGTTTGTGCAAATGCAGCAAGGCTTGTCATCAATGCAAGGCCCTTTGTCGTTGTGAAGGCAATTGTTACCAAAAGTAACTATAAATGTGTAGATACTATTTAGTGAAATAAACCGTTGTTCGTAATTCTCATCTGCCAAGTTAATAAGGGACGAATGCCGTATGTATGAAACCCCTTAGTATTCTATGTTTTCGTACAATTAAGGATTGATTCTTATTTTTGTGCGTTCATGCAGTATGAACGCGCGGCCACGATTTTGCATATCCATAAACCGCGCTAGCGGTTTTTGGAAAATATGTAAAATCGCGGCCGAGCGTTCATACTTCATGAACGCACAAAAAATAAGAATCAATACTTATATTTACATTTTCCCTTTTAATTTGTTTATTTTTTTCGACCTAATAATGTTTGAGAACAAGTCTACATTCCACTAAAGTGGAACAAAACGTGTAGAGCGAATGTAAATGGTAAGAGCACTTGTCGCCCTTGGTTGTGTTTTAGCTGGGCGTTCTTTTTATCCTCCGCATAATAAGTAGTCCATAAGTAATTTGCAGATAGAAATAAATAATCAAAGAATCATTTGGTAGTTTCTGTTCAATATGTGGAGTTAATACTGATTTTTGTTGTAATATGGTCATTTAATCAAGAGAACTTTCGATACATTTTAACTCCTGTTTTACATATGCATGACCCAAGTGAGTGGGCATAAAAAAAGTGGTCATGGTGATTGCAGGTAGAAATAAATAATCAAAGATTTTTTTTAATCATTTGGTAGTTTCTGTTTAATATGTGGAGTTAATACTGATTTTTGTTGTAATATAGTCATTTTAATCAAGAGAACTTTCGATACATTTTAACTCCTGTTTTACATATATATGCATGACCCAAGTGAGTGGGCATAAAAAATGTGGTCATGGTGATTGAATGGATGACTTCCAGTTCAAGGTAATTATAACGTCATATGTTCGTGTTTTTTGTTGTCTTTTAACTTTTGCAAAGATATTGAAGTGTTGTGATGTGCTAGTCTTCTCGATTTGACAATGTTAAGACGTTTGTTCGAACTCACGAAAATACATGACACTTTGACAGTCTCCAATCATTTCATGTATTTAATTGTAGACGAAAATATCGCCTAATTCTATCGTAGAAATATGTGTATTGTCTGAATCCGAAAATGGATCATTCATTTGTCCTAGAAAGAAATCGCCGAACTCAGAATCATCGGCCATGTTTGTTTTGACAGTTGTTGTAGACGAACCGTAGTAAAAACCGCGTAAATTTTGTTTTTATTATTTGTTCAATGCGTGTTCTTTTGTTATCAAATGCAAATTCAAGCATTTTTCAAATGATATTTCTAGAAAATAATGTCTTTCATTTAAATCTTCGTAAAACATCAAAAGAAACATGTAAACAAGCCGGCATTCAACATATGCCCTGCTATATTTAGCAATAAAGTAGATTGTAGTAAGATTCACCAGCGCCCAATCAGAGCGTTGCTTTCTTGCCAAACTCCGCCTTCAAAGGTCACGAAAGGTCGACCAGTTCGTGCAAAATGAACTCAATTTTAATCGTTTAGAAAATCAAGTACGGATGTAAATATAAACTTGTAATGTCGTTCGTATGGGACATGTAAAGTATTAATTCGACACTGTGGTATCCGCACTGCTGTTGTAAAACAAATTCTATAATTGTTTCAACATATTATATATATATATATATATATATATATATATATATATATTTATATATATGTGGGTTGATTGGTTGGCAAAATTCAAACAATTATTCTATTTTTACTACGGACAATGATTCACAAGTTGTATAAAACTGCCATTTCAAATGATATAAACGTTTTTTTTGTTTTTTTTAAGTAAATACTTAGAAATACTTAGATATCAAACTAGTTTGTGTCCAGTGGCTTCCTTGGTCTAAAATCTGTATATTGAGACACCAAGATCATGAGTCTATGACATTTAGTTACAAAGATAAAAGCATTTGAAGATATTGTCGGCCATTTCGGTGACAGTCACCAGGGGGCGCTGCTGACTTGGGTCCATATCTAAAAATAATCAGTAGGGGATGTTTTATATGTGTGCCAAGTTTCATGCTGTTAACCCAAAATTTGCCCTTAACAGCCCCACTACCAGAAACATACTTATAATTCATTTTGGCCACATTTGATTTCGTCTAATCAATGAGATGGCATTAAAGTGGAGCAACTTATTAGCTGCTTATCTATTGTGTGTTTAATTTAAAAGAACCAGTTTAAATGATGATTTTAGCTTCTCCCCCAAATCTTCAAATTTGGAGCTTGCCCACCGCCTGATCAAGTTGACAACTGCCGCCTACTTCTCTCCCTCCGCTTCACATCGGATTTAATGTTACTTATTTTTTTCTTGCACTCTTCAGTGTCCTTGACCTTAATCCTAGAGGCACCGAATGCAACCCAATGTTAAGCATCCATAAACACGTCCTATATATACCAAGTTTGGTTGCAATATGTCAACCCTAACAAAATTTATTCAGTACCAACCATTTTGCTTTTATAGTAACAGTGACCATGACCTTGACCCAATGAATCCAGCACGCAATGAAATGAAAGGTCACCATAATATCTGCCTATACAGAAAGTTTGATCACCATTTTTCAAACTAACTAAACTTATTCTATACCATAAGTTTGACGCTGCCCTCATGCCGGCCCACCCCAAACAACGGCGTACACCATTCTTATAACCAGGTTTCAGTTTGGTTAAAAATATAAAAAAAATGCATGTCAAAAGCAATAAGAAAAGAGTAAATCAATGGTCATAATTTGTATTTAGAGTAAATATGGAACAAACCTACACCTATGTCCGGTCCATACCTTTCTCATTTATGGCCGGTTTTTAAAATGATATGGCAGAAGTGACCACTAAAGCATGGAAATGTGTCGCACACTAGACCCTTGACCCTACCTTTAAGGTGATGGTCACACTAGCCTTGTAAACTTAGTATGTGTCGCACGGTCCATTCCGTTTTTGTCCGGTCCATATCTTTCTCATTCATGGTCGGATTCTAGAATTATTTTACAGAAGCGACCACCATATCATGAGGCTGTGTTAACCACAAGACTCGTGTTCCTACCTTCAAGGCCACGACAACCTTTTTTACTAAGTATGTTTTGTTAAATAAGCCTTGCTGATAAAAGTTCGTGTTTGGTCCATATCTTTCTCATGCATGGACAGTTGTTAAAATTATTCGGCAGAAGTGACTATCATAATATGAGGATGTGCCACTCACAAGTCCCGAGTTCTTTCTTTCAAGGTTACAACAACCTTCTGAACTATGTATGTGTATAGCATGAGGATGTGTCGCTCACAAGACCCATGTACCAACCTTCAAGGTCAAAGGTAAGGTTACAGCAACCTTCTAAGTATAATTTGCTGTATAAGCCTTACTGATAACTTTTCGTTTCCGGTCCATGTATTTCATATTTATAGTCAGATTTCAAAGTTATTTGGCAGAAGTGACCATCATAGTATGGGGCCATGTCGCTCTAGAGACTGGTGTCCATACATTCGATTTCAAAGTCACAGCATCCTTCTGAACTGAGTTTGTTTTGCTATATAAGCCTTACTGATAATGTGTCCGGTCAATATCATTGTCATATAATGTCGGATTTGGCAGAAGTGACCCCACATAGAATGAAGACGTGTCGCGCACAAGACCCGTGTACCAACCTTCAAGGTCAAGGTCACAGCAACCTTCTGAACTCAAAAGGTTAAGCTATTAAAGTCCTACTTAAGATCAAACTCCAAGCAGTGTTACCTCCCTTTCAGTACAATTATCAGTGTCACCATGCCATCTTCGGCAACCATGGTTTTTAATTCCGTTCAACTTCATAAAAGCATAGTGTAGTCGAGTATTGGAGGTATGCGACGATCGGAAATCACATGACTTTGGATAAATACCACGTGATACATGGATACAGATGGTAAATCATCATTGATTTTGAAAGTTTTGTTCGTATTCCATCCACTTCGACTAATTTATATTTAATAAAAACTACCCCCCAAAAAAGATGATATGTTATTTTGTTAAAACGAATTTATAGCTAAATTCCAGCTATGCATATATCTAATCCGCTTGACAGGGGAGATCACTGCGTAGGAGATTAACTTTGTGTCCAATCCAAGGTCATATTTTAAAATTATTTTACATTCCCACACTTGGGCATGCGGGGTTATTAATCGCATTCTGTGATAGCTCTAGTTTATTATGAATACTGGTAGAAATGATATTCAGTTTTATTATATGCTATCCGGCTGTTTATAGCGATTTATCAGCGAAATACAACTGAAGTTTTACTGTTACAAATATTGAAAATATCAATTTGATATTTTTCCCTGTTTTGAAATTTAAGCCCGCTCTCGGTTCAAAAGCAAACGCTAGCGTACGCAGGGCGGAGACACAACTTCAACGCCGTTATTTCAAAAAGACGTTGGCGCGTTTTTCTTAACAAATGTAATCAAACGACTATTAATTCCAATTTAAGGCATTATAAAAGTACGTGCTGGAACATTTTTTTTCATTGTTTATTTAAAGATTAAATTCAAGATTGTGTTGAAATGGGTTGAAGGGCAATTATGTTTTCTTCTTTATATTGTTTATAAAAAATGTTTTTTTTTCTCTCCTCCCTCGCTTTAGTTTTTATGAAAAAAAATGCAGCCAGCTCCAATTTTTTTGTAGAAAAAATCCGTGGAACCAAAAAATAATTTGTTGTGTGCATTTTTTCTCAAATAAAAAGCAGCCATGAAAAGGGCGAAAGTCGTTGTTGTATGGAAGGGTTCGGGGAATGGTCTAACATGATTCATATTGGGTATTGTTCAGACGAAATGTTTCACCCCTCCTGTCTACTGTTGTCTGGTGATTATCTTTAAGACTAGTATTTGAGATATGTTGTCATAACTTCGGTAGATATATTGTTATTTCGAAGAATCTTGCAATTTAAGTGTAAAAAATCACCCTCTATTTCGGAGTTTCGCTATGTTTTTATTGCCCGCTATTATGGAAAATACGTATAAGAAAGTTTACACACAGTATGACAAGGGCTGGATTGGCACGACATGCCAGTACTTAACCTGACCTTGGTGTTTACATTTTGTTCCTTATGTTCATGGTTTACGTACTTCATGTTTCGAATTTGATACCTAAATTGTTAAAATGGCAAAAGATTGATTGCTACAAATATTAAGGAAATTGTACAGACAACTAAGTGCCTTCTTTCATGCTAGAGACTGACCAGTCGCTCATAAGCATTATACGTTTGTTCAGGAGATCCGAAGTCGTATAATATAAGGCACTTAATCACATAGCTTGGCACTTAAATGGGCAGTTCTTACTACATGGAAAGACATCTTATACATGTATTGTAAAACTTACTCCACTTTTCGACTTTAGTTTTCTGGCAGCCCCCAGCAGCCCCGGGCAGCCCCGGGCAGCCTCAAGCGTATAACGATATTTTTACACGGGCTAGATACAAGGCTCTAACTATGTGTAACGTTCGGATGATTCAAAGTTTATTGACTTTAAAGCAAAGATAAGATGTAAAATGTTAAAGAACACTAATTATTTAACGTAATCTTGCTACAATTTCACTCGATTTTTATCGCTCTCCTAAGACGAAATCGTGCGAAGTTTCCCGTCGTTTTTGTAAGAAAAAAGCGCGTCTTCAAATTCAAAACACTTCATTTTGCCATTTAAGCTGTAATTTAGTTTCCCCTTACCACACTACGCATCAGAGCGTTATATGCTGAATATTGTCTTTTCCAACAACAAGGAAAATTAAGAAATTCATGTTTTCAAAGCCGAAAAAATGAAGAAAAAAAAAAATTCACAAAAGATCGTTTGCAAAGCACTCTTTAAATGACGCAAACATACTCAAATGAATACTTTTTCAACATTTAC
The DNA here is from genome assembly GCF_026914265.1 of Mya arenaria. Taxonomy (NCBI): domain Eukaryota; kingdom Metazoa; phylum Mollusca; class Bivalvia; order Myida; family Myidae; genus Mya; species Mya arenaria. The sequence goes on from NC_069124.1 coordinate 85,014,424, forward strand.
ACTATTTTTTGTGTGAATTAAAAACATCACTTTACTCCACTTTTCGACTTTAGTTTTCTGGCAGCCCCCAGCAGCCCCGGGCAGCCTGAAGCGTATAACGATATTTTTACACGGGCTGGATACAAGGCTTTAACGATGTGTAACGTTCGGATGATTCCAAGTTTAATGACTTTAAAGCAAAGATAAGATGTAAAATGTTAAAGAACACTAATTATTTAACGTAATCTTGATAAAATTTCACTCGATTTTTATCGCTCTGCTAAGACGAAATCGTGCGAAGTTTCCCGTCGTTTTGGTAAAAAAAAGCGCGTCTTCAAATTCAAAACACTTCATTTTGCCATTTAAGCTGTAATTTAGTTTCCCCTTACCACACTACGCATCAGAGCGTTATATGCTGAATATTGTCTTTTCTAACAACACGGAAAATTCAGAATTTCATGTTTTTAAAGCCGAAAAAAAAATCATTCACAACAGTTCGTTTGCAAAGCACTCTTTAAATGACGCAAACATACTCAAATGGATACTTTTTCAACATTTACACTATTTTTTGTGTGAACTAAAAGCATCACTTTACTCCACTTTTCGACTTTAGTTTTCTAGCAGCCTGGGACAGCCCAGGGCAGCCTCAAGCGTATAACGATATTTTTACACGGGCTGGATACAAGGCTTTAACTATGTGTAACGTTCGGATGATTCCAAGTTTAATGACTTTAAAGCAAAGATAAGACGTAAAATGTTAAAGAACACTAATTATTTAACGTAATCTTGCTACAATTTCACTCGATTTTTATCGCTCTGCTAAGACGAAATCGTGCGAAGTTTCCCGTCGTTTTGGTAAAAAAAAGCGCGTCTTCAAATTCAAAACACTTCATTTTGCCATTTAAGCTGTAATTTAGTTTACCCTTACCACACTACGCATCAGAGCGTTATATGCTGAATATTGTCTTTTCTAACAACACGGAAAATTCAGAATTTCATGTTTTTAAAGCCGAAAAAAAAATCATTCACAACAGTTCGTTTGCAAAGCACTCTTTAAATGACGCAAACATACTCAAATGGATACTTTTTCAACATTTACACTATTTTTTTGTGTGAACTAAAAGCATCACTTTACTCCACTTTTCGACTTTAGTTTTCTAGCAGCCTGGGACAGCCCAGGGCAGCCTCAAGCGTATAACGATATTTTTACACGGGCTGGATACAAGGCTTTAACTATGTGTAACGTTCGGATGATTCCAAGTTTAATGACTTCAAAGCAAAGATAAGATGTTAAATGTTAAAGAACACTAATTATTTAACGTAATCTTGCTACAATTTCACTCGATTTTTATCGCTCTGCTTAGACGAAATCGTGCGAAGTTTCCCGTCGTTTTGGTAAAAAAAAGCGCGTCTTCAAATTCAAAACACTTCATTTTGCCATTTAAGCTGTAATTTAGTTTCCCCTTACCACACTACGCATCAGAGCGTTATATGCTGAATATTGTCTTTTCTAACAACACGGAAAATTCAGAATTTAATGTTTTTAAAGCCGAAAAAAAAATCATTCACAACAGTTCGTTTGCAAAGCACTCTTTAAATGACGCAAACATACTCAAATGGATACTTTTTCAACAGTTACACTATTTTTTTGTGTGAACTAAAAGCATCACTTTACTCCACTTTTCGACTTTAGTTTTCTAGCAGCCTGGGACAGCCCAGGGCAGCCTCAAGCGTATAACGATATTTTTACACGGGCTAGATACAAGGCTTTAACTATGTGTAACGTTCGGATGATTCCAAGTTTAATGACTTTAAAGCAAAGATAAGATGTAAAATGTTACAGAACACTAATTATTTAACGTAATCTTGCTACAATTTCACTCGATTTTTATCGCTCTGCTAAGACGAAATCGTGCGAAGTTTCCCGTCGTTTTGGTAAAAAAAGCGCGTCTTCAAATTCAAAACACTTCATGTTGCCATTTTAGCTGTAATTTAGTTTACCCTTACCACACTACGCATCAGAGCGTTATATGCTGAATATTGTCTTTTCTAACAACACGGAAAATTCAGAATTTCATGTTTTTAAAGCCGAAAAAAAAACAATCATTCACAACAGTTCGTTTGCAAAGCACTCTTTAAATGACGCAAACATACTCAAATGGATACTTTTTCAACATTTACACTATTTTTTGTGTGAACTAAAAGCATCACTTTACTCCACTTTTCGACTTTAGTTTTCTAGCAGCCTGAGACAGCCCAGGGCAGCCTCAAGCGTATAACGATATTTTTACACGGGCTGGATACAAGGCTTTAACTATGTGTAACGTTCGGATGATTCCAAGTTTAATGACTTTAAAGCAAATATAAGATGTAAAATGTTAAAGAACACTAATTATTTAACGTAATCTTGCTACAATTTCACTCGATTTTTATCGCTCTGCTAAGACGAAATCGTGCGAAGTTTCCCGTCGTTTTGGTAAAAAAAAAGCGCGTCTTCAAATTCAAAACACTTCATTTTGCCATTTAAGCTGTAATTTAGTTTACCCTTACCACACTACGCATCAGAGCGTTATATGCTGAATATTGTCTTTTCTAACAACACGGAAAATTCAGAATTTCATGTTTTTAAAGCCGAAAAAAAAATCATTCACAACAGTTCGTTTGCAAAGCACTCTTTAAATGACGCAAACATACTCAAATGAATACTTTTTCAACATTTACACTATTTTTTTGTTTGAACTAAAAACATCACTTTACTCCACTTTTCGACTTTAGTTTTCTAGCAGCCTGAGACAGCCCAGGGCAGCCTCAAGCGTATAACGATATTTTTACACGGGCTGGATACAAGGCTTTAACTATGTGTAACGTTCGGATGATTCCAAGTTTAATGACTTTAAAGCAAATATAAGATGTAAAATGTTAAAGAACACTAATTATTTAACGTAATCTTGCTACAATTTCACTCGATTTTTATCGCTCTGCTAAGACGAAATCGTGCGAAGTTTCCCGTCGTTTTGGTAAAAACAAAAGGGCGTCTTCAAATTCAAAACACTTCATTTTGCCATTTAAGCTGTAATTTAGTTTACCCTTACCACACTACGCATCAGAGCGTTATATGCTGAATATTGTCTTTTCTAACAACACGGAAAATTCAGAATTTCATGTTTTTAAAGCCGAAAAAAAAATCATTCACAACAGTTCGTTTGCAAAGCACTCTTTAAATGACGCAAACATACTCAAATGAATACTTTTTCAACATTTACACTATTTTTTTGTTTGAACTAAAAACATCACTTTACTCCACATTTCGACTTTAGTTTTCTAGCAGCCTGGAACAGCCCAGGGCAGCCTCAAGCTTATAACGATATTTTTACACGGGCTGGATACAAGGCTTTAACTATGTGTAACGTTCGGATGATTCCAAGTTTAATGACTTTAAAGCAAAGATAAGATGTAAAATGTTACAGAACACTAATTATTTAACGTAATCTTGCTACAATTTCACTCGATTTTTATCGCTCTGCTAAGACGAAATCGTGCGAAGTTTCCCGTCGTTTTGGTAAAAAAAGCGCGTCTTCAAATTCAAAACACTTCATTTTGCCATTTAAGCTGTAATTTAGTTTCCCCTTACCACATTACGCATCAGAGCGTTATATGCTGAATATTGTCTTTTCTAACAGCACGGAAAATTCAGAAATTCATGTTTTCAAAGCCGAAAATAATCATACTAGTAGTTGGAGTCATAACTGAAGCTGTAAAAGTGGCAACAACAACAGTATCAACAGCAGCGTCAGTTGTTTTAGGGGATGCAAAGTCATCTTAATATCGGTGGTGATGATAATTGCGGTGGTGGTGGCGTCGCTTGTGATTTTGCGATGTTGATGACAGTGGCAATAGCAGAAAGAGTAGTGGTAGTATGGACAGCAAAAACTGAAGCATTACCAGCTGTATTACTAAGATTTGAAGCGCACATACCAAATGACCAAACATGCTCACCTAATATATCTATTTAAACTTCAATAGAACATAGTCGGTTCTGTTCGGGGTTATATACTTTTTTTACAGACACGATCGTGGGAAGTCATTTAGTATTTTTAGAGGTTGTGGGGAGGGGGGGGGGGGCAATATAATACACAAAACACAAAACTAGTCACTCAAGGATGATGATTTTATGTCGGCCAAAATATGTTATTACACAGATCAAGGTATGAAGAAAATGCAAGATGCATCTGTTATACGAAAATGAATTCACAGTGCCCTAGAATGTGTTCATGATGATGTAAACACATTTGAAGTAGATTTGACATTCGAAGTTCAATTTCACCAATATGATATATTTTCAAGTTTCGATTGTATATTACATGGTGTTTACGTATACAGTACAACTCCGTTGGCTCTAACTCGTTTGGCCCGAATTCCTCGTTGGCCCGAAAATGTTTCATTATAAAAGTAAAAGTAACCATTCCCGCTTGGCTCGAATTTTCCGAGGCTCGAGGTATTTTTGCCGGTCCGTATGAGTTCGAGGCAATCGGGTTCGACAGTACTAACGAGTTTTATAAAAAAAAATACAGTGATCAACGGCAAACCTTTAAAAATGAATAATTAAGAGATTTCGTATCTATTATAAAATGCGAAGTCAATCAAGCTTCCTTTGTAAAATTAATATCTATACGCTAAGTAAAACCCCTAAATACATTAGATTGATAAATACAACTAGATTTATATAAGGCATTACAGGTTACATTTACATTACAAATAAAACGGTTTTCATAAGCGTACCATTTTGATTAACAGCTGCCACCTGTTTAAAACTGTTGAATGTTACTCATTAAAGCTGCACTCTCACAGAAATGGTATAACTGTGAGAGTGCAGCTGTTATTTAAGACCAACAAGATAGTTTATGTATAAGTTTATATTAATTTTAACTTGTCAATAATTACGTATAACACTGAATACTTCTTAATATCTTTCTTGGCTAAATTAAATACATTCTTCCAAATCTTGAACAAAACCGCAGCAATTCCCTCGGCAAAATAACATGAGAATTTGACCTTTGATTCTCGGTCAATTTGTGGTTAATGTGTAGCTAAAGTTGACTCTCACGTAGAAATGAAAACTGGAAAAAATGGCTGGTATTTCATGGCATGATAAAGAAGTGCAGCTTTTAAGCTTTATTTTAAAATTCTGAAATGTGTGAACGGGAATATGGGAACAGTTTCAGTATCGGTAAACTCACAAAACTAAACTGCAACAATCTATGTTTTACACATAAAAGCTTCAATCATCCTGAATATAACCCATACATAATATTTATAATAAGCCACACATGTATTACAAAACAATATGTTCTGATGTCATAGAAGAAACTTAATTTGTCCAAATTATCGCTTCAAATCAAATCTTGATCGGCAGGAATAGAATAAAATAAAACCTATCTAAAATTCTCAATATCAAATTGCGTAAATATTTTATCTTCTGCGATTGGTTTCTACCGTACATGAAGCAGATGCCAGTCAAACCAGCTGACCGATAATCGATTGCATAATCATCAACAAGATAAGGCGGGGCTTATCAGTTGCCCGGCGCTTTCCTCCATGATCTCTAACAATAATGAACTGACATGACGCAGACTGCCTGTCAGACTAGCCGCTTCAAATAAGACTGACCAATCAGCGTCCAATATGGGCGGGGCTTATAAGTAACCCGTTGTTATCAATCGATGTTACTCTAGAGTTCCGACAAAAGGAAAATAGGATGCAAAAAATTTTGACTTTTAAGGAAACGCAAAATGAATGAATCCTCCAAATATATCGATCGTTTAATGTAAATTTTTGATTTAAATAATATTCGTAAAAGTAGGAAATATCATTGTGAGTACATGGAATCTATAAGTGTATACTAGTGACGTTATTTTGCGATGTATTTGTATTTTAAAATGTTTATCATTCTTGTGTATAAAATAAAGCATTTTGTTTGTTAAGATATACATTTAAGGTATTTTTTTAAAAGATTTAACAAAAAAGAATAAATAAATTATGACCTAAAATTACAATAAATATAAACATTTTTAAATGTTACAAATCACCAGAAAAGTGTACCTTACCGACTTCGTTTTTTGCGCAGTATCAAATAATCTAACACCTATACCTGTTTCTTATTCAATACGTATTGTATTAAAACGTTTAACATGACGTTATACGTAATATTATTATTGTTAATAAGAGCTTAGTTTTGAACAAACCACTGATCAATACTATTTAACATTGTTTATTTCTGTTTAATTCATAATTCAACATGTTTTTTTTTCTGTTAAACTCCGAATAATAAAAATTATCAAATCATTATAGCACTGATTATAAATGAACTATAGTTAAATAGGTTATATAAGCTCATTTAGGGTGGTTATAACTCACATACAAACACACGCACATAACGCAGGTACAATAAAAGCACGCACGAAAGAATGCGTAAAAACTCACCCCACAAACCATCCTACATTCAAGAACGCGTGCGAACGCAGGCAGGTATGCGGACACGCTCGCGCGCGCGCGCGCGCACACACACGCGCATACACGCACACACACACACACGCACGCACGCACCCACCCACGCACGCACGCACGCACCCCCCACACACACACAATCGCACACACGCACCCACGCACACACGCACGCACACACACACACACACACACGATACGATAAAATATATGTTCCAAATGGTAAAAATGATGATCCTGAAGTTAAATGGTACAAAAAAAGTTTGTAATCGAAAATAGTATGTACAGTCTTTGAAGCCCGCAAATATATATATTGTGCGTGTAAGTATCATTGTTTTAACTGTTATTAAAGCTTACTGAGCTTATTGAACCCGTACATGAGCTAAACGTGACGTCAATGCTTTTTTATAGTGCGCATATTCTATTCTTTATTCTTAGCATTAATAATATTACGTTTAACGTCATGATAAACGTTTTAATGCAATACGTATTGAATAAGAACCAGGTAGAGGTGTTAGATTATTTGATACTGCGCAAAAAGTCGGTAAGGTACACTTTTCTTGATATCAAGCCATTTGTAATTAAAAATTGAATACATGTACTTAAAAAATCAAAAATTAAACGAGCAGTTTTTTTTTTCAAAAAATAAAGAAAGGCGCGTTTTTTCAGCGAAACACGTCGTTATAGACGTATTTAAATAAAAAAACGTAAAACAAGAGAAAGAAAAAATATTATGTTCGTGAACGTTTTTACAACACTCACTTGAGGTTGAAATTTCATAGCGGTAAACGAAGAATTGATAAAAAAATATCTGTAATTGTAGCTGGAACGCAAAAATATGACAGACGTCTCAAAATTTTATGTCAGTGGTATATTTTGAACATTGTTAGTTTCAAAACTGTTCTGAATATTGAAAAAGTAATATTAGTCCTCAACTGGGCATATGCTCTTCTATTCGTATACCAATTTTCAGATATTAACTCGAACATTCGTTCATAGTCGCGTTCCATCTTAAAGGTATGTTTTGCAAACGAACTATTGTGAAGAATTATTTTAATTTTCTATGTTTTTTTCGGCTTTGAGAACATGAAATACAGGATTTTTCGTGATGAAAGAGAAAACTAAATCCATCATATAACGCTTTGATGCGTGATATGGAAAGGTATAACTAAACTACCGCTTAGATGGCAAAATTAAATGTTTCGAATGTTTAGAAGCTTGATTGATTTCGCATTTTATAATAAATACGAAAACTCTTAATTATTCATTTTTAAAGGTTTGCCGTTGATCACTGTATTTTTTTTTATAAAACTCGTTAGTACTGTCGAACCCGATTGCCTCGAACTCATACGGACCGGCAAAAATACCTCGAGCCTAGGAAAATTCGAGCCAAGCGGGAATGGTTACTTTCAGTATAATGAAACATTTTCGGGCCAACGAGGAATTCGGGCCAAACGAGTTAGAGCCAACGGAGTTGTACTGTATACGTAAACACCATGTAAAATACAATCGAAACATGAAAATATATCATATTGGTGAAATTGAACTTCGAATGTCAAATCTACTTCAATTGTGTTTACATCATCATGAACACATTCTAGGGCACTGTGAATTCATTTTCGTATAACAGATGCATCTTGCATTTTCTTCATACCTTGATCTGTGTAATAACATATTTTGGCCGACATAAAATCATCATCCTTGAGTGACTAGTTTTGTGTATTATATTGCCCCCCCCCCCCCCCTCCCCACAACCTCTAAAAATACTAAATGACTTCCCACGATCGTGTCTGTAAAAAAAGTATATAACCCCGAACAGAACCGACTATGTTCTATTGAAGTTTAAATAGATATATTAGGTGAGCATGTTTGGTCATTTGGTATGTGCGCTTCAAATCTTAGTAATACAGCTGGTAATGCTTCAGTTTTTGCTGTCCATACTAACACTACTCTTTCTGCTATTGCCACTGTCATCAACATCGCAAAATCACCAGCGACGCCACCACCACCGCAATTATCATCACCACCGATATTGTGATGACTTTGCATCCACTAAAACAACTGACGCTGCTGTTGATACTGTTGTTGTTGCCACTTTTACAGCTTCAGTTATGACTCCAACTACTAGTATGATTATTTTCGGCTTTGAAAACATGAATTTCTGAATTTTCCGTGCTGTTAGAAAAGACAATATTCAGCATATAACGCTCTGATGCGTAATGTGGTAAGGGGAAACTAAATTACAGCTTAAATGGCATAATGAAGTGTTTTGAATTTGAAGACGCGCTTTTTTTACCAAAACGACGGGAAACTTCGCACGATTTCGTCTTAGCAGAGCGATAAAAATCGAGTGAAATTGTAGCAGGATTACGTTAAATAATTAGTGTTCTGTAACATTTTACATCTTATCTTTGCTTTAAAGTCAAAATACAGCGTATGAATACATTATGTCAGTGAACCCCCAGATGCGGCTTGAAAATGCAGACATCGCGATTACGGCTATGAAGTGCCCTAGTCCAAAAACGATCATCCCATTCATTACATTCCCCACCATGGAGTTAAAAAGGAGTCAGTCACCACCCAGTACGTATTGTATACGATTGCAGTTGTCGTCAATCTGCTGATAAGCCTAGCCTAAATGACTGCCTACAATCAACATCGCCGGAACTGAACGACTTAGCCGGTATACTTATGCGTTTCCGGTTGAATAGATATGCGATTACAACAGACATCGAGAAGGCATTTCTTCACGTTTCGCTGGACGAGAGAGACCGGGACGTCACGAGATTTCTATGGCTGAGTGACCCAATTGACCCCGACTCCCCGCTGACCACATACAGGTTCAAGGCCGTGCTGTTTGGGGCTACGTGTTTTCCATTCATCCTGTGCGCAACCATCATCAAGCATCTAGAAAACAACAGTGGCAACTGGGTGAGTAACCACTTAATTCTAAATGAATAAGTTATGTTATTAACTTAATCATTTGGTTGTCTAATTAGATTTAAAACAAGGCTCCTAGAAGTGTCTCACCTTGTGGCTTTATTTTCCCAGGTCTTTGCACTTAACAGCAGTTTCAGTGTCTTTTCCTTCAGCTGGGGAAGAAAAACGGAATGACAAGTATTGAAATAAATTATGTACACTGAAATAAACTCAAGAATTCTATTTCAATCGTGACTTAAAAGTTTTCACTTCTGCAGCGGTAATAGGTTTGCAAATACTGATGTACTATAAAACGTTCACAAAAAGTGAAGTATTTGAAGATGCCACATATCATAAATATTTTAAATAAATTGTTCAGCAAAACTCATGTACATTGTAGAAGTATTTAAAAGAACTTCCTACTTGATGCCTCTAGAATATTTTGAAACCACCAAAAGACAATTTTACTTCCATTCACAACTGATAATGAATTCCTTACTTGTAAAACTTTCCCACAGACAATATTCTGGATGGCTGCCTTCTTCCACTGTATCATTGGCTAGTGCTAGAAATGGAAGGAAATATCGTCACGATAAAGTTAACCGTACTAAATTATTAAACCAAATTGCAAAATATAACCTGATGTTTTAAGCTTGCTAATGAGCCCATTCAATCACTCACAAACGTAAATGGCCATTGTATTCATGATTCGATGAATATCAAAATTGAACTAAAAATTATTAAAGAATTCATTAAAGTAAAATAATTTTATAATCAATCTTAATAAATTAATATCACATGTACCCGTCTCACAAAGATCTGCTCCAGTGATCCCAGAGAAGGACGCCGAGTCTTTAAGCAGGTCTATTATAGCATAAGACCCAGTTGACATTTCTGGTAGAGCAGGTCCTCCGCCTGTCTTTCCAAGACTAGCCTGCTCTGCAGTGTAGTCTGTCTTTGCCTTTTTAGTCTACAAAGTATTCAAAACATTTCTTTTAAGAATAATTGTATTATTCATAACAATGCTTCTTGATATTAACATGTAGTATTTCGGCTACTAAACGTACTTTCTCTTTTCTGTAAACAAGGTAACTCGGAACGTCTAAATCAAATAACGGTAAGTGAAAGCAATATGGAAAGGGGACATTACTGCCGCAGCGTATGGTAATAGTTGTTTGTATCCTTATAGATAACGTTTTTATATGAATGCTAGAATATGAATTTGAACAACTTTGTTCTTAAATTGTTGTATGGATTATTCGAGCATTTTCTTATATATAACCAGTCACTTTCAGTCTAAAAGTTTAATTACTTTAAATGTTGATAGATGTGAGATATATTCATCAGGATTTATAGTTAAACCATTACTGAGTTTAACAATGCATGGAACTTCGGATACAATTTCCGAACAACAAACCATATCAGGGTTTCATGTTTTGTCTATTATACGTAGCAAAAACAAATGCCATTGCATACGTCTGTTAACGGTAAGAAATTTAATCTTGTATATTTTTTCTCATTCATCTACTCTGGACATTATTACTGAAATTGTTAAGAGTTTTTTTGAAATGATAGGAACCAATTTGTTTTACTTGACACTGAAAACCCCTTTTAAAAGGTATTCACAAAAATTCCAACCACCAACCCCATAAAACCAAAAACAATATTTACCAAATTCCTACACTTTTCCTTTACTTGGACAACAGTCCTTGGACCGTTGCCGACAGCATTCACGGCGTCAGCCACTTCGCCCCAGGTTTCGTCTACCTTTCTTTTCCCATTTGCCGAGCTGTTATATCTTCGTATCAAATCATACTTGATTTCCATTATGTCTTTTAAAACAGACACTTCTCGGTCACTAAAGTGCTTACTGTAGCGTTTTTTTTCCCGACATTGTTATTGTTGTCGTATGACAGATGAGCGCGAGAATGACGTCACAACGATGCATTATGGGAGTTTGGTAAATTTTACTACGGTAAATTATCCGGAATAATTACCATCATGGTAACTTGTTTTATACAAGGGAATTACCACCCTGGTAAATTTACCACGAAATTTACCTTTGGTAATATTTACTCAGGTAATTTTTTACCATTGTTTATACAATTGGCTGCAGGTGTCTATAACCCCTTTAGGTTGCATCATGATCACTTCAACAATTGTAATTAATACCAAAATTATTACGTCCTCATTGCGTGAGTTACTTGACTTGCATTACACATTTGAATATAATGTGTCACATATGAATAATAATATCTGGCATGTGTTCCCGTTCGGGATATAAAAATCCGACCAGAGGGCACCTGCGTTGCCAGGTAGCGAAGCTTGTCGAGTTACCGGCTACGCAGCGTGCCCGAGGGTCGGATTTTTCAATCCGGAACGGACACACATGAGATATTTTTTCTAGCATACCTTAAACTCATTTTTATTTGAAGAAAATACATAAGAAAGCGCGTTTTGTACATATCACCAAAAAGCGCGTGCGATGATGTTTACTGACGTCATGACGCGCAGTTATTTGTATTCATTGCATACGTCAATAAGTTCCTTCGCTATCACGTCTTTTAAGGGTTATTTTGTTTTGTTTTTAAGGAATATTTTTGTAAAGTTAATGTTAATGGAACTCATCTATTGAAATCTCATAACTATGGTTACATTAAGTGTTTAATAAAAGAAAATGAAAGTATTACGTCACAGCGCATGACTCATCTGGCATGGGGGGGGGGGGATGCCAGATGGAGTTTTCCAGCACGGCTATATTTTCCGGAAATGCCTATCCGGTGTGCTAGAAAAACAATTCTTCTTTATTTAAGGAATGAATTGCGTGGTTGATGTCATTATCGGGGTATGAACGCAATTGGGTTGGTCAATGTGTGTAGAGTCCGAGGGACTCCACGCGTACTTTGACCAACCCAATTGCGTTCATGAATATCCCCGATAATGACATCAACCCCGCAATTCATTCCTTATATTTACACCAATAGTTCATTATTTCATTCAAGAATTGTTAAAAAAATCTTCATTTCATTTAAGAAAACCTTTAAGTAATCCGTTCTTACCCATTCTGTAAATAGAACGACCCGACTCTAACCGGAAACATTTTTTTCAAATGACGTCACAATAACGCGGGAAAAGATCAACCACTTGAAATCACTTTAAAACGTAAAATTGAAACACTTCTGGTACCATTATATATATATTTAAAATATAATAAACTAACACCTTTAAAAATGTTGATCTATATTTTACGGGACCTGCAGACACAATACAATCAATAACAAGATCAATAGCTTTCATGTATATTGTTATGCAATGAATTACGATCCGAACATATCCGAAGATGTTGCGTTCATCGATTGATGAACGCAATTGCCGAAAGGCAGTTCATTTAAGGAATGGAAGTTGAGGTGTAAATATTGTCAAATATTTAGTGCCCTGGATACATTTGTGATCTGCATGCATGCAGTGTTTCTAAATAAAAACGAGACACCTTTTACAGCAGTTCGTATTTTATCCAAACAGCATGTTACAAAATGTATTCCCTTAAAATATAATATTATATGAACTCTGTTAACAGCGTTTTCATATTTAACGAAATTCTGAACAATCGGCCACATGTCTATTGTTGTTTGTATACAATTACTCTGCGAATTTGTGCTCATATAGTCAAATACTTATGGAACTATAGTGTAAATATGTTCGATTTTCATGTATTTTGAATTACCAAATAAACAATGATAAATAGTATACCTTACTTCTTTGTGTATATAAAGTTGATCGGTCCGTATATCAATGTATTTTAATAAAAATACGTCAGCGGTCCATATCATGTTTTGGCCGGTCCGGACCTCGGCAAATAATAATATGGAGCGCTGACGTCATACAATATGGACCGCTGACGTCATAAAACTGGTGAGTGCTGCTTGTAATTTTCACAACTACATTTTTTCGCAAGTAAACATTATGAGATTTAATCAATATTTTAACACATCAAAGGCATACAATTATTTCGTGGTTCGGTATAATATAAGAAATATAACACACAACTTCGGGTCATATGGCATTATAAGGACCGGCCAGTCAGCCCCCGAAGGTGAATGGACCTTCTTAATTATGTTTCTTTATGGTGAGCAGTTGCCGTATTCATAAAGCAACATATGGGTTGAATTAGCCACAATAATGTGCGTTTAGGGAACTTTTTTAACATTTGGATATTCATTTTGTTCCCTAAACGCCACAAGTCAACTGAGCCGTACCAATGTAAAATATATTCTTCAACTGTTACTCCACAATACTGAACACTTCACTGTTAAATTTAAACACAAAAGTTACACTTTTATTATTTTAGCCAATACCTTTTACTTAATACACTTAAGTGTGTTATGAAACACACATAATTAGTTTAATTTAGATCGACTTCTGTCAATAAAGCATCGATCGCCATTTTGAAACCATCTAGCAGACCTGTGCCCGTTATCTTTCCGCTCAATATACTTAGCGCTGGGATCTGTCATTCTTGGCTAGGAAAACAACAAGTGGGATATGGACGCGTAGAGTCGCCAAATTAAAAAAAAATCGTCAAAGACTCTGAAGCGGCTGTTTATATGGACTAGAGTTGAATTTACATGGAAAGTTGACTTTTGACTTACTACAGCTGAGTCGAAGTTATACAACATTTACTATGACCTTATTCGCGCACCATAGGATTACCATGCATCATTGGGAGTAAAGCTCACTTAAAGTTCACCGAACAGTTTTTTGGTTTGTTTGCTTTTAAATCAAACAATCATTTTATAATGATTGCTAACAGTCAATTATTCGCTACAACGACTTTCATATCACTTTCTCTAGTGCTAAATTAATCAAATATTTATTAGCTTACCAGGAAAGTAAACATGTGCAGTTCCATATGCATTTACACGTATACTTCTAAAATCTAAATATAAAATATATAAAAAAAAATATGTATTTACTTTGCATCACACGCTGTACACAGGACTGATTGATTTTTATTTTAAAATAGATCTAAAATACTGTGTGTCAGATCTTTATGTAATGGAAGCAAGTCGAAAATAAAATCGATGATTTTAACATTTAGAAAATATATATATCACGTTCAAACTATGTTTAAACTGTACATACTACTACTAATAATTATATACTAGTTTAATGTAGTTACTTGCATTTATTTTGCAGCTTAATAAATATATAAATTGTTAAATAAATTGTTAAAGAAGTTTTTTTCAGGTCATCTTACTGACTCAGAATACGTCAGTGGCAGTTGGCGGACATTTAAACACGCGCGAAAGTTGAAATTCTTAATGACAAAAAAATAGATCCAAAATTTTTATATTTAAGTTAAAAAAATGATGTTTTATCCATTTTTCTTAAACGGTTAGTAACGGTTTAAGCCATAAAACATTAATTTTCGAACGGAATTATGAAAATCTGCGATCGATCTTTTGTCAGCAATCTTTTATCATTGGTTTGCAGATAATTACGCAAACATTTGCTCTTTCCATGAAAAAAATGAAAAAGTTGTAAAAATGGTAAATCTGTGAGAGTGCAGCTTTAATGATTGCCTATCTGCAATTTCATTACCTTAAAATGAAGGTATTTTCTTGCGTGTCTTCACAATACAACTGGCTTATTTAACAATCAACAATATCATTCAGAGGTCTTGCAGAACTTTCCCCGTCTTGGGGGGGGGGGGACGCTATTTCTGCATAATCAGATTGTCCAGGATGACTGGGACGGCGAAGTATTCTTACTTGTATTCGCAAAAATACAAATTCCAGTCGTTTTCTTTCTATGTATAAATGTCGTTTAATAAATATTACAGCAACCACAACACCAATCTAGGGAAGGAAATTTTTGGAAAAGTTTTGCAAACACAAAAACCATCCATAGCATCCAGCTCTCTTGAAAGGTGGGGCACTAAGATCTGGAAAAAGGCAGGCTTACTTGTAGATATTGCAGCTTTGGTGTGACTAGTAGATGCAAACCCACAAGTTACTGAGGGTACTGGGTGGTGCAGTAATAGTTAAAATTCTGCCTCCAAGAAAACTCACCAACACTTGAAGACTATTCTAAAACAGTATTCATGGCATACATTGACCAACAGATGGAACATGCCGATAGGATTGACTATCGTGCTGGATGTTTACACCCAATTGGATATGGAGGAGGGTGGAGCTTACACCAAATATGCCAAATAACTGTAAAAGTTGTCTTCGTGTTATTAATGAGAGCAGGACAGAATTGTTCCACCTGTTGTTGGCAGAAGAGGCTTCAGACAGAGACCTTCCAGATAAAAAACAAGTCTTCAGCACATACGTGGACAACCGGCTTTCAGCACCCAGGAGATGAGATATAGTGCAGATTTGCAGATTTAACCATGCAAGCAAAGGCGCACCAGAGTTGAACATCACTCTGGTCATGCTTAAGACATGCGACTCTGATATAGTCGTGACCATTCTGTCCAAACTAGCAAGCATTCCAATGACACATGAAGTCTTAATATCATTTGGTATAGGGAGGGACCATAGGTAATTGACATCACATACTATTACAACTTCTTTGGGCCTACCACAAGAACCATCATCGATCTAATGCATGCGTTCTGGGGAAGTGACGCAACGTCCGTCATTGCAGGGATCGGCAAGAAGACAACATGGAAACGTGGGATGTATTTCTCCGGATGGTGCATTCTCGTTACTCCCTGCTGCCCCTCCAAATATGCTTGTCAGCACAATTGAAGTTCTAGAGAAGTATGTTGTACTGATACACTGAAAGTGTCGCAAGGCATGCAGGGGTTTGTGCAAATGCAGCAAGGCTTGTCATCAATGCAAGGCCCTTATCGTTGTGAAGGCAATTGTTACCAAAAGTAGCTATAAATGTGTAGATAGTGAAATAAACTGTTGTTCGTGATTCTCATATGCGAAGTTAATAAGGGACGAATGCCGTATGTATTAAAATCCTTAGTAATCTATGTTTTCGATTCATATTTTTGTGCGTTCATGCAATATGAACGCTCAGCCACGAATTTGCATATCCATAAACCGCGCTAGCGGTTTTTGGAAAATATGCAAAATCGCGGCCGAGCCCCCAATCCTCAAATTTGGAGCTTGCCCACCGCCTGATCAAGTTGACAACTGCCGCCTACTTCACATCGGTTTTAATGTTACTTATTTTTTTTCTTGCACTCTTCAGTGTCCTTGACCTTCATCCTAGTGGCACCGAATGCAACCCAATGTTA